>NC_091117.1:124640130-124967630 GCF_040183065.1 Periplaneta americana
TGGTACAGTATTACACACACTTAAAAATGGTACAAGTGAATACTTTTGTAACATAATACCTACTATAAGCACATATTATAGCGAGCAAGCGACTGACTGACTGACAAAGAGAGAAATGTTTTGCAAGTGGAATATACGCCTGACAAGAAACTGTTCTCTACCATTTAAATTTCAACAGTCTCTAAGCTTTGAGATCTTTCGCGTGAGCTGTACCTATGATCGGATGCAGAAGTATCTGATGATACCAGTTTGAAACTAGATCCTCAGCTAATTTAGTCCCTAATGTCATGCCAGTAACTTCCCTCCTCTGTGAATTAACCAAAGTTGGTTCGTTATCTTTATTAAGAATATATAGGTCAGTACTTACCAGATATTCCACCAGCTGTTCGCCCCTTGGATTGATGTCGGTGCTTCCCCACAGCACATGATGAGCGTTGGCATCAGCGCCTATGATGATTTCCTTACCCGTCTCGTTGCAGTGGGCGATTAATCTCCTCACTGTTTCTGATGGTGGGTTAGGTTCATTATGCAAAGGAGAACAATAAAGTCCTCTTTCTGCCCCCTTCCATTATGGATGTTTCAGTGGTTGCAGTTTTAGTAAAAAACATATTGTAGGTACGGGTTTCCAAGCACAAAATAATATTTATCTGGCTGTAAGTTATATCATGTTTCTCTGGCATCTTCCTGGAGGGCTTGTGTATTATGCCGAATTATTAATTTAATGACGTAATAGTAGTTTTGTCTCTCAAATTTCCCCAGCTCTTTATTATTAAATTCCCTAAACATTTCCCTATCTAATCGCACAATTCCAACAGGTTCCTTGTTTACCTATTTAATCTAATATGTCTTTCATAAGAAATTTGCGTCTGGTGACAGGTTTTTTGTCATTAAGAAATCATGCTTGTCATAACATTTTAATGAGCTAACAAATATTTTCCTTACCTGAAACAGAACTGTCAGAATATTTTTCATTTTCACCATTATACTTATATGTGGCACAAAATAACGAACAAGCACAGGAACTATTTTTGTACTCTCGTGAATCTAATTGAATCTATTTGTTTTGAAAGGACATCAGTCACTAATTTTTCCATTTTTACTTTTTTGTTATGTTGGTATCTTCATACATAGACTCATTCATTTGTGTCATATAGTCGGTTTTAAAAGTAAAATACTTGCACACAAAGACTAAGATTGGTTTTGAAAAGGCATCAGTCACTGACTCATGCCGTTTCAACACAGAAGATGTCACCATATGACAGCTGAGTAGCATTTTATTTTTTCTGTGAGTTCCTTTTTAAAACTGAAGATGGTACTAGTTGCTCACAAAGGATCAACAAGATTTATATCTTCAGGGGCTTATTGATGTGCAAGAAGTGAAACAGAGGTACCCAAGATCGGAGTCAAGTAGATTAAACTCAGCCACTTTCAAGTATCATTTACAAATTGGAACTCATCGGAACGAGGTGTGTTTTGATGCAATGTTATCGGTTTTTGCCATTAGTGTAAAATAAAGGGTTCGTGATTTGAAAATAGTAGGAAAAACACTGCGGTAGAGGTGTTTCCAATTCCACACCACATGATATTGAAATGATGATTCGAGAACATATTGAATCATTACAAGTTAAAGAGTCTCATTATTCAGGGAAAAAATCTACTACTTAAATGCTGATCTCAATATTACTCTGATGTGGAAGTGTTTTGTACAAAATCATCCTGATGTTAAACGTTCTTACTGGAAATACTGAGACTATTTCAGAAAACACTTCAACTACAGATTTGGGAGGCCACAAGTGGATACAGGCTGTATGTGTGAGAAGCTAAACGTATAGCAGTGGCCGAGTTGATGGTTCATAGGAGAAAGAGCAACTCATTTTACAATGCTCTACAATATTAAAGTTCAAAAGAAGGTCAAAATGAAACACATGTTTTATCATTAGCATTTGACTTTATGCAGAATGTTTCTCTTCCCAAACTACCGGTACAAGAACTGTTTTATCGCAGACAATTGACAGTTAATGTTTTTTTGCATAACCAACATAAAGAAAAAGACAAACACTCTTTATGTGTATCATGAAGGCAATGGACGTAAAAGCCCTGACAAAGTTTGTAGTTTTTTGAGTGACTACCTAAAGGAGAATAAACATCACTGAACTCAGGCAGACAATTGCTCAGCTCAAAACAAAAACCAGACTCTCTGTAGATACCTTTTATCTCTCACAGATTCGGAACAATTAATCAAAATAAAGCAGTTTTTTCTGTCAGGGGGCACAGTTTTCTGCCCTGTGACAGAGATTTTGGGGTCATAAAATGTAGACTACGGAGACATGATAGGATATACACTATTCATGATGTAGTTGAACACATCATTCTTAGTGCTAAACCAGGAAAATTTACTGTTAAGGAAGTAGAAGCATCAGAGATCTGTGATTACAAGCAGTGGTGGAAGGATTACTACAAGATGATACCAGTTTTGATTGAAACCAAGCATAAGTCAAGGAAAGAACGGGTGTTCTTTTCCATCTCTGAATAGATTCACTTCATTTTTGAAAAGGACTAAAAGGGTTATGTCACAGGTTACACCACTATCAATGGCCTCAACATTCATACTTTTCAGATGGCACTCCAGCGGCATCAAGTGATTCAACCCGCACAACGAAAGGGATATCTAGCAGAGAAAGTCCCTATTAAATCAATTAAAATGAGTGATTATTTTAAGATTGAAAGACTTTGTACCAGAGGAAAAGGCTGAACTTTATAATGATATTTTGAACTGGCCAATGACAACAGCAGTTCTTAGACAAGATGACGACTAGCCTGATATAGTGTGTTCATTTTCACAAGAAAACCAATTTTGTATTTTATACTATACTATTGTATATCATTCTTCACAAGTTTAGTGTTTGGTTTAGCTTTATTGCAATAAATAACTTCACTGTTCATTCACTAAAATAATATTTAATTTACGTGAAGATAATTTTTTTTGGTCCTACAGAATACGTCTGTTACGGTAACAATTAATATTAGAGGATAAAAATTCGCTCCGGCACCGAGGATCGAACCCGGGTCGAACTTCGGCATAGTTCAATGGTTACAGCGCTTGGTACATAGAACCAAGGACCCGGGTTAGATTCCCGGTGCCGGAGCAAATTTTTCTCCTCTAATGTTAAAAATTGAATTGTTTCATGCATTAAATCTTCAATTTGTGTTGAAAGGGCATCATTTTCATAAATTTTAAAATCAATAAAAAGATAAATAATTAATGCAACAATACAAATTATTCCCAAAATGTAAGGTACATGATGATGAAACGGAAAAATAATAAAACACATATTTTTTAAACATCTGTTTCAGTTAATATAGTTTTTTGCTGTTTTCTTAATATTTACGTTAGGTGACTGATGCCCTTTAAAAAAAAAAAAGAGAGATTCAATTGTCAATCAATTACAGACCAAATTGCGCTTTTTCTAACTTATAAACAACTTCTTGCATGACATATGGATGAAATAAACCAAGATGTGCAAAAGACGAACACATAGGACTAAAGTAGGAAATTGGAGACTACGACTGGTCTATCTACTGTCCCTTCGAGTGGTTATGTCACATCTCGGTTTCCCCCACCCATTTCTGCTGGCCCCTCTGTAAAGGCTTGTGGCTGGACTGGCTTAGCTATTCCTGAAAAACTGTTCGGAATTGAACTTCTACGTAATATTATACAACTGTTTAAAATAATTAAAGAAAAGGGCTCCGTTAAGTAACAGTCATGTGATTTATCCCGTTTCGATGACCCTGCGACATAACCGCTTGGTCAGACGGTACAAGATCTTCTTTATGCAGATGGTATTGTTTTGATAGCAGACACACAGGACCAACTATAGCAAGGTAATAAATTAATGGTATGAGGAGCTGAGAAGGAAAGGAATGCTAATTAATACAGATAAGTAAAGTTATGAGGATATCAAAAGAAGATGGGCAACAAGAGGACTTAACTATCAGGTGTGGAGAGGGAACACTAAAGAAAGTAGATAGCATTGATACCTAGGAAGAGTGGCGCAAGAGGTATTGAATTGTACAGGAAAGCAATTTCAGCATATGTGAAATATGTAACACTGTAGGTGGAAAAAGAGAGATTAACATTAAGATCAAAATGCAGGTATATGAATCAGTTATAGTACCTATAGCTCAGTATGGAACTGAAAGCCTGCCACTGCATAACAATTATTGGAACAAACTGACAGCAGCAGAAATGAGATATCTAAGAAGAGCTGTTGGGACGACCACATGAGATTGATTTAGAAATGAAAGGATAAGAGAGGAGGTAAATCAAAAGAAATCATTAATTGAGGATATTGAGGAACGACAACTAAAGTGGTTTGGGCATACTTATTGTACAGTATGTCAGAAGATAGGAAACTCAAGCAGGTAATGGAAATGCGAACTGAGGGAAGAATAGGAAGAGGAAGATCTATGACACAATAGTAAGAATGGCACATAAGAGAGAGTAAACAATTATTGCATTGAAGAGAATATTATGTAGAAATAGAAGTTGCTGGAGAGTCTGGGTGGACTGAGGTGAACCCAGTGCTTAATGGCATAATGGAATAGAAGAAGAAGAAAAGTAGGTGGTTATTCACGTACTTTCCATACTGTACTTCAAAAAATCTCTCCATCAGCTTGCTCAGGAAAAAAGCATTTCAAGATTCTCACCAATAATTGCCACTAAACTTCTTAAATTAAAACCTTATAAAATTACAGTAGTTCACAAATTGCTACCACGTGATTACTTGAGTAGTGTCAGATTTTGTAACTGGATGCTGGAGAATGTTGTTAATAGGCTAGTGAATCCTGAATTAATCATTCTTCTTTCTAGTGGCCAAGATCTTGGTTTTTACACCATTTTTCTTCTGGCTTCCCAATATAGGCACTGAAGTAAGTGGTCTGCATTCATAACACTGTCTTCATTACATAGTATATAGGTGTCTGATTCCGATATATTCGTTCTTTTCAGATGTGCCAAGCAATCATCAATCAGGATTCTAAATCTTGCTACTGCATCTTTACGATTTGAGAAATATATATTTATATCATAAGTAGTTCGTTTTTGCATCCTTCAGATATGTTTGGTACATTTTTGTTTTAATATCATGTCTTACTGTGTGTAGTGGTTGTAATGTATTTAATATACAGTCTGACATAGAAGTTAGTTGACAAATGGGAAACATTACTTTAATTGGAAATACAATTGTGTATAGTATGTTCACTACCGCAAATGTTCAAAATGTGCTCCATTTACTTGAAGACAGTACCTCATTCGATCCTGACATTCTTCTGTCACACTTAAAAGAGTTGTAGGTGGGATGTGCTGGATAACATGAGTGAGCCTTTGTTTCAAGTTATCTATAGATGTAGGTTCTATCTGAAAAACGTGCTGTTTCACAAATCCCCATAGAAAGAAATCAAGGGTTGTGAGGTCTGGTGACCATGGAAACCATGATTGAGGTCCACCTCGTCCAACCCAGTGCACACCGAACATCTCATTTAGTTTCTGGCGAACTGTTAGAGCATAATGTACCTTGGCCCCATCTTGTTGAAACCACATTCTTATCTGTTATAGTTCAGTGGCAAATCAGACAGGAGGTCCATTACAGTGCTGTCCAGCAATTCCCCATATGTGTGTTGGTTTACATTTCCATCAAAGAAATATAGTTCCACAACAATATCACAGGAACTGACTACCCTACCCCATTATTTCCTGGCATAGTTGCCTCATGAGTGATGCCTTGTTGATGTCACTTGTGGGGTCCAGACCTGTCTTCGGACAGTTGACTAAACAACAACCATGTCACCTAGTATTCCACACCACTTTTGGAGCATCAGGGTTGTTAGCTTCATGCATCCATCTCAGGTTTTCTTTGGACCAGTATCGTGCCTTTTGTGTATAAGCATGTCCATCCAGAAAGAATAAGCATTTGTCACTGAACAGAATATGCTGAAGGAAAGATCGATCACTACGCAAATGCTGTGTAATCCAGTGGCAATATATTCACCTCTTGATTTGGATCTTCTTCTTGCATTGCGTGTAAATGCTGTAATTTGTAGTGGTAAAAATGTGCAGATTTCAATATTCTGTGAACAGATTCTCTACTGATACCACTTTCTCGAGCCACATAGTGCACTGATCTTTTAGGACTGCCCATCATCTTCGCAATCACGTCTATTGAATGCTGTCACTCAGTAGCAGATTTGGGAAAACCAATTCGTTTCTTGTCGAGTAAACTGAAAGTTGTTTTAAAGTTTTGCATTTTGGTATGATGGTTTTCGAATGTCAGGGTGATGACGATGAAACTTGCCTGCAGCTTCTCTTGTTGTCCTGTGATTGTCCCCACAGAGCAGTACTAGCTCCACTCACTGTTCAAAAGTCAACATGATCTCTTTAACTTTCAATGAACACGATATCAATATCACAACTGAAAACAATAAACAATAATGTTATCTTCTTCAACTCTTACTCAACTCAAAATAATAACTCAATAGCTTCAGACAATAAACGAAACGAAACAAAACACAAACTAACTGATTAGTTTGAGCACTATTCTTTCTTCGTCCTCTCTTTCTAGCACAACTTAATTTCTTATTCTGCCTGTCTGTTTCACACACTCCTTTCTTCTCGTATTCATTATGAGTTTTAAATATCTCTTTATGCTTTCATTAACAAAAGGGTTACATTGCGTCTTATTATTAGTGGCGATGTTAGCTCTCATTTCTCAGTTGCAGCATGAGGTATAGCACAGGCATGAAACAGCCTCTGATGGCCCTGAACACTAATAACCACTCTGTACTTTGTTATGTTCAGACGCTATATGACAATTTTTGTTAATATTGTATAGTAGAGGGAGAAAAGTAACACGATATAAGCAATATTAATATATTGTCATTATTTACAGGGTTACAATAATGAAAGATAAAATAACTCGTAGAAGTAAAGGAGTGGCATTTGTTCTCTTCCTGAAGAAGGAGGATGCTCAGACATGCGCCAAAGCTATTAATGGAAGGGAGGTGAGACAGTTGCATGTAGTCCTTTTAGACTAGATTTGTATTGAATTAACTTTATCACTTAATAGTCAATTCCGTCGCCCTGAGTGGCGCAGTTGGTATAGCACTGGACTTCTGTGCTCAAGGTTGCGGGTTTGATCCCGGTCCAGGTCAATGGCATTTAAGTGTGCTTAAATGCGACAGGCTCATGTCACTAGATTTAGTGGCATGTAAAAGAACTCCTGCAGGACAAAATTCTGGCACACTGGCGATGCTGATATAACCTTGGCAGTTGCAAGCGTCATTAAATAAACCATGATTTAAATTTTTTTTAAAAGTCAGTTCTTCTCTAACTTGCAGCTAGAAGACAACATGAAAAGCAAAAGGTATGAACAATGCATTGAGAGAAAATCCAGGAATATATTTGTTTTTTTAACATACATAGGATGAACCATAAGTAATGTCATTAATTTTAGGAGGTTAATCTGTGAGATATTTCAAACAAAAAAGTTCAATACAATTTGCCCGTTTTTGTTTCCTTTTCGAGAAGAAATTTGTTTTAAATGAAACATTTCATAGCATGTTTTGTGAAAGCCATTGACTTAATTCTCAATATGCTCAATCCATTTAAGAGAGCAGTGTATTATGATGATAGATGATTGAAAGAAGTTTAGTTTTGTCCTCCTTTAACTGTGCAGAAATTTGATCCAGACAAATGTAATTTTTCGTTCTGCAAAGGAATTTTACAAAGTTACATTTGTTTGGATCAAATTTATGCACATTTAAAAGACAAAACTAAAATTCTTTCCATAAATTTATCCACAATAATGTCACAAGAGGTCTAAGATTTCCCGATTTATCTGAGAAATCTCAGACCTAGAGTGATATTTATTAGGACTATTTTGTGAATAAAATAAAAATTTGGTGAATCTTTCTTCTGTCCCAGCCACTAATAAATAAATAAAAAATACCTTGAAGATGCCTTGTATTTATAGTACTGATTAGTTGAAATTGATGTGATCACTGGGAGAGCTGTAAGCCCACCCAACCCTCCCTAAATATGTACTTTACTCATATACGAAAATTGTCGTGCGTGAACGAAGAATACCGCCATATTTCTTTAATGTAACAGTGGATTTCAGTGTTGCCAACATAGTAATAATACTACACACCTAATCAAACCAAACCTAACCTTTCTCATAATACTACACACCTAATCAAACCTAATCTAACTTGTCACATAATACACACCTAATCAAACCTAACTTAACCTGTCACATAATACTACACACCTGTAGTAACATATGTCACATTTAGTATCATTTCGTTTTCATGTATTGCTGGCTCTGCCAATTGTGTCTGTTTCCATCTATTGGATCGTACTAATACTACTAATTCAAAGAAGCAATGGCGACTTTCAAAATAATTACATTTTACATGTTTCGTGATATACTAAATGTGTTAATGTAGTAATAATTGAGGGGTTTGGGAGAATAACCAGGCAGCTCCAATTTAGTACTTTCCTAGATAATTAAAAAAACTCTTTAAAAAAATTAACAATGCTTCCTCTAACGTTCAAACTAACAAATAACATGGTAACTGGCATAAGTAAATGATTGTTTAAGAAACAGATGATTTTAAAATTACTTTTTAGGATTACGGAAATTTTGAATATGTTGGAGCCACCATGTTATTCCACCAAATAAAGATACTGACCATTTTTATTGTATTTTGAAACATTACTTTTAAGTAACTTTAATTTTTAAAAGTTGATAGCATACATAGGGGTTGTTTGACAGTTAAGTATATCAAAATGTGAATATATTTTCGTTCTCAGTTATCATTAATCATCAGATTCAGAAGTTCCAGTTTGACGTGTATTTGAGTCGCACAGTAAAGTCTCATAAAATGGCATAACAGCTTGTCGCATATACTGACATGCCAACTTCATAGCATCTTTATACTTGAGATGTTCTGAATATATTTCTTGGAATATGAAGGAAGAAGGGCCATCTTCTACATAATAGGAAAGTCAAAAAATAAAGTTGCATTCAATGATTCACTACACCGAACAACCTGCTTAAGTCGCATGTTATACTGAAATAGTCTGTAAGGAGAAATCATGAACTTGACATTTTTAGTGTTCTTTAGTAGTTTCTTGTAGCGGCTTTGGTAACACTCACTGAAATTTTTTAGCATATATACGGGAAAGACTTCAAACTTTTTGGAGTTGTCTCTGACGACTTTATACCAGTCCTGCAGAACATATAGGCGTTCATGTTTCCTCTTCTATGATTCGACAAGTCTAAATGAGCGATCACAGGGGAGAAAACTGTGACCCAGCTCTGAAAACATGATGTGTGTGATGGTCTAAAATCTGCCTTGCTGCATCAATGTGAATAAATATTGCACAATAGTATGGTTTTTATTCTGTGCTGCACAGTTGTCTGAAAACATGAAAATATGCTTTACAGATTTCTTGCAAACTGTAGCAAAGAAATGGTCAAGAAAACTAATGACCTCATTGGGACTTTTTTTACCCGCACTTCCATCATACATGTAGAAGTAACTTTTATGAGTGCTGCTTACATATATGCAAAAGCTGTAAAGCCATAGCTGTCTGCTGTAGAAAACATCCCATGATGGTATGGTAGGAAGATCCATATTCTGCTGAAAATCAAAGCAGATGGTTTCTACAGTTTCATCTGCCTTAGACAAAGATGACTTCTTTTTCAACTGTAAATAGAAGAGGTCAGCTTTCCTAAGATGTCTTTCTGAATTATAAGGGCTCTTTTTCATTCTTCAGTTAGAGATTCCAACATCTTCTTCTCTAAGATATAACACTTTTGGCAAGTGTCACTACGTGGCTTAACAAAGTATACATTACTGAAGTTTGTGGTGAAGAATCTATAGTAGAAGTCATAGCTTACTTTATACTTTATCTCCAGCAAATGCAGTTTTACACACTATCACTTCTTATGAACTCAGACGAAACTAAAATAAATAAATAAATAAATAAATAAATAAATAAATAAATAAATAAATAAATAAATAAATAAATAAATGAATAAATGAATAAATGAATAAATGAATAAATGAATAAATGAATAAATGAATAAATGAATACATTAAAAATAAATAAATAAATACATTAATAAATAAATTAATACATTAATAAATAAATAAATTAATTAATTAATAAATTAATAAATAAATACTCCAGGATGATTTATTGTCATTCCATGTAGGCATTACTTTTTAGTTACCATTTTGAATTATATTGCATAATTTAACCTGTTTGCATTGAATTATTTTGTTTACCTTATATAAATATGTGTGCGCACGAGGAATGTCACCTCCACTTTTAACACTGCGTCACTGGACATCACAAACAGTTATCAGGCCACCCTAATATGCATCTTGCGTTTCTTTATTCTTCGTGTCATTAAATGATTTCAGTACGTCCTTCATTTGGTTACCAAGATTGTGGTAACATTGACGCTTGCATTTACAGTCGGATCCAGTAACACGAACAGGAAAATTCTTGCCTTTCATGTTCACGTATGATTTACCTGCATTTCTAGTTCCTTTCTTGTATTAGAGAGCCACCGTTTGGATTACGTTTTCTTTTCTTTTTCAATGACCCTGTACTGGAAGTTTCATCACTAGACACACTTTCATTTGGATTATATTCACTCTCAAAAGCAGAAAAATCACTCTCACTGGTCTCCATGTTGTCTACTAATGTGCTACTTATATAATACTGACAACAATGGATTAATATTATGATTCTTATTTGTCTTTTAAGCTGTGATAATAGTGCTGCTTGCTATTGACAATAATGTAAGATTTTGGTGAAACAACAAGGTGGCTCCTGGAGCTGCCTGGTTTTACCGCCAAACAATAAACATGTACAGAAAGAGGCAGGTGCAAAATCCATTATAATTGTGAATGTAATTTTTGGAACTACCTGGTTCTTCGACCAAATGATAGAGCGTATTTTTCTCTTCCTCTCTGCATAAATAGCTCAAAAATGGAAAAAATTGGAGCTGCCTGGTTTTTCCCCCAAACCCCTCAATTCTATATATGGTCAGTAAGATTTGAAATGTGTTGTGGTTGTGATAAAAGTATTGAAAATTGGTTTATAGCGCCACATTGGTAGTGATAAAAGTGTGCAATATTCATTCAATGGCTGGTGGAGGCTTTAGATTGACCAAAAATTTAAATAATATATCCCTAAAATTCGCTCACAAAATGTTAATAATTGTATATTTATGAATACTTAACCTATTCAGACATTGTGAAGTTGAAATAGATGAATATCGATTACTACAATAAAGAAATTGGATGTTATTCAGTAATGCCAATTGATAAAAACGAAATACAGGTTTAACAATGTTAAGTACATGTACTGCATTTTTCTCTTGTTATTATAACAAATACATTTTCATTATCTGCTGCACATAATTTAATTTAAACATTTTATAATATAATTACAAATAACCTGATTAATACATTAAATGAATGAACAATGTTATGAAAGAGTGTCATTTTCTTTAGATACAATGGACATGGAATTTCAAGATGTAGATGTGGAAGTAGGATTTCGCACTTCATATAGTACAATGGATTCATGCTCATCGATTTACGTGGAAACAGTTGGCGACACTGACTAAACAAAAGAACGACCATGCGATAAATTGTAGTGATAAATCGAGCTGCAAAAATTATCACGATTTATAACTGAGATTGGTTGGAATAAAAAATTTCATCACACTTCATGGATCGAAAATGGAATGACGTTATATAAACGAAATAGTCATCACAATACACTGCTCTCTTAAATTAACTGAGCATATTGGGAATTAAATTGATGACTTTCCCAAAACACGCTATGAAATGTTTCACATAAAATAATTTTTATCTCGAAAAGAAAGCAAAAATGATCAAAATTAAATTAAACTTTTTTGTTTGAATTATCTTAATGAATAAACCCGTGAAATTAATGACATTACATACGGTTCACTCTGTATATTCAGATTTCACTGCTCAGTAATATATTTCATATGTAATAGATGGAAGAACAGTTGGAAGAAGAGCAGTTTGGCTTCAAGAAGGGAAAAGGTACGAGAGATGCAATTGGACTGCTACGGACAATCGGCAAAAGATACCTAGAGAAGAATAAAGAAGTGTATATAGTATTTGTGGCCCTAGAAGAGGCTTTTGACAGAGTGGATTGGAATAAACTGATGGGGATCATAAAGAAAATTGGTGTGGATTGAAAAGAGAGAAGACTGTTCAGTAATTTTTATATGAAATGAGTGAAAGTCAGGATAAGAGAAGAACTGTCAGAAGGAAGTGAAATTGGGAGAGGAATATATCAAGAATGTCCTTTATCACCTACCTTGTTCAACATCTACTTGGAGGATTTAGTAAAGAACTGTTTTCAGAACAGAGGAGGAGTGACAGTAGGAGGAAGATGAATAAAGTGCATAAGATTTGCTGATGAGATGACGTTAGCAGAAGAGGAAATGATACTAAAGGACATGCTACTGGAGCTAAATGACGGCTGTGAGCAGTATGGGATGAAGATAAATGCAAATAAGACGAAGAGTATGGTCATAGGAAGAAAAATACAGAAGATAAACTTGCGAATTCTAAATGAGGCAGTAGAGCAAGTGGACAGCTTCAAATTCTAGGGGTGTACTATAAGCAGTAACATGAGCTGCTGCTAGGAAGTTAAAAGGAGGATAACAATGGCCAAGGAAGCTTCTAATAGAAAAAGGAGCATTTTCTGCTGATCTCTGGAAAAAGAACTTAGGAAGAGACTATTAAAGTGTTTTATATGAAGGGTGGCATTGTGTGGGGCAGAAACATGGACATTGCAACGAAGTGAAGAGAAACGAATAGAAACATTTTAAATGTGGATATGGAGAAGAATGGAATGTGTGAAGTGGACAGACAGAATAACAAATGAAGTAGGGTTGGAAAGAGTGGGTGAAGAAAGAATAATGCTGAAACTGATCAGGAAGAGAAAAAGAAATTGGTGGAGTCACTGATTGAAAAGAAACTGCCTACTGAAGGATGCACTGGAAGGAATGGTGAACGGGAGAAGAAATCAGATGATAGATGACATTAAGATATATGGATCATATGAGGAAACGAAGAGGAAGGCAGAAAATATGAAAGATTGGAGAAAGCTGGGTTTGCAGTGAAAGACCTGCTCTTGGGCAGAGCAGTAAATGAATGAATGAATGAATGAATGAATCTGAACTTAAAAATAATCAATGTGACTTGTGGGATCTTATTCTTTCACTTATAACTTGGACCATTTGTTTATGTTAAAAAAGAAATTGTGAAGCTAGAGAACTGTTAACACTATTATGAGATATTTTTCTAGTTAACTTAATGCTTACATCGCAATCAATATATTGTGTTGTCCACACCTGTAAAGTAACGGCGAAACTAGGTGGCCCAGGTTCGATTCCCGATCGGGGCAAGTTACGTGGTTGAGGTTTTTTCCGGGGTTTTCCCTCAACCCAGTATATGAGCAAATGCTGGGTAACTATCGGTGTTGGAACCCAGACTCATTTCACCAGCATTATCACTTTCATCTCTTTCAGATGCTAAATAACCTAAGATGTTGATAAAGTGTCGTAAAATAACCTACTCAAAAAAAAATTGTGTTAACTTATTTTGAAGAATATACTTCACTAGATGGTTTTAAATTCTCCATACCCAGACTTTTTTTAGGAAAAATGTTACTCAAAAACAGGAATAGGTATTTTGAAATGTACTATTTAAGTACATAATTGTTCAGGACTTTCTATGAGCATATAAGTGGACCAGGAAAGGAATAGGCATGGCATGTTTTGGGACTAAATAGTGACATCAACTGGAAAGAGATGCTTGGCAGTGCAGTACATAGCAAGGTATTTTACGCATACAGTATTGATAAAATCAATTGTTGGAGTAAACTTAACAATACCCAGCATAAGTGTAATGTAAGCCTGTACACATACAGAGTGTCTCAGGAGGAATGTGAAATACTTTAGGATAATGCAGTTTGGGTTAAACTGCATCGATTTAACCTAATATACTTATGTCTGAAGTCTAACGGTTTGAGGAGAAATACTGGAACATCTTGCAGTTCCATGTATCGTGGCTAATGAGAAAGACAGGCTATGGCACAACGTCACATTCCTAGTCATAACATGGCCAACCTTGAACAAGTTTATATATAAATGCACATTTAACATGAGTTTAATATAGCAATTCCTTTCTTTTTTAGAACTTTAAACATATACCATAGTTTCCCCTAACTATGGTCCGCATTTTTTCACATTTTTCAGTACCATTCATCCAGATTAAGTGAAATTTTGGCTTCGGACTCTTGTAAGTGTATATTAAATAAAAATTGGCATGTGTTTGAAATTATTTAATTACAAATGTTAAAAAAAATAAGCATTAATACATAGTTGTATTCTGAGTTGCCCAACTATGGTCCACTCATATATTCATGCTTGAAAGCATGAATGGACTATAGCTGGAGCTGTAATTATTCGTAAATCAAAACATTGAATTTCTCATTTAAGGGTAGAAACATAATCTAGCACAGAAATATTAAAAATAAATGAAAAGTACATGGATTCCTTTTATTAGTACACATTGCATAAACACACAATAAACAAGTGAAATATGAAAGTCATTTTCCTGCAATAATGAACAACTATACTCACCGGCAAAAAAACCGGGCCACCTAAAGTTTCTCAATTATTTTTTATGAGGTGAGAATCAGAAAACCCATTATGAAATGAAGAAAACATTGCTTCCCAGAAAAAAATCCCTTTTTTATTATCACTTGCGTTATTATTTTCAATGCCAAACAATGCATATAATTAAAAAGTGTAAAAACTTACAAATTGTATCAATTTTCTTCCAAATGTTCAACTGATTTTGTGGCCACCCAGATGTTGCTAATAGCGGGTATTGCCTCCCCGTGACTGTATGACTGTTACCATTCGCCGATTCAACCCTTCGATCAGATTCTTGTTGTCAGTCTGGTCGATTCTATTCCATTCTTTACTTACAACATTTCGGAGATGCTGTAAGTTGTTGTGAAGAGTTAGACAATTTCTAACTCGCTTCCCTAGCAGCCCCCCACACATGTTCAATAGGGTTTATATCAGGACTTCTTGCTGGCCATGCCATCCTATTCAATCCAACGTCGTGAAGGAACTCATCCACGATCCTTGTAGCATGAGGGCGAGCATTGTCATGCATTAACAGGAACTTTTCACCAATAAGTGGGGCATATGATACCACATGTTAAATTAGACCTTCTTCGATGAATCTTGGAGCAGTCAAAGCACCTCCATTAATGAAAACAAGTTCTGTGTGAGCTTCATACGAAATTCCATCCCATACCATTACTGATCCACCTTGGAAACTGACACGTGAACTGAAGGTACATGAAAAAACGTTCTCCTTCTCTTCTCCACACTCTTTCACGTCCATCTGTAAACTAAATCTTGATTCATCTGTGAAGAGCACTCGTCGCCACTCCCCCAGATTCCAATTAGCATGATTGTGAGCAAAACGTAATCGTTCAACATGATGTTGCTGGAGCAATTCTGGGTCTTTAGCTGGTCTTCTGGAATTCAGCCAACATTCATCCAGACGTCTTCTTACAGTTCTCTCACTCACGTTAACTTGTCTTATTTCCTGGAGGGCTCTTCTGGTCTCAACATTTGTGAAATGGCGATCTCTTAATGTGTTTAGGACAATAAAATGGTCGTCACGAGCCGAAGTTACTCGTTTTCTCCCTGAACATGGTCTCCTGGAATAACCTCCTGTCTCTCTAAAGTGATGGTACACTCGTACGGTCGATCAAGGAATCCCAAGAACTGCAGCCACATAACACTGACTATTCCCATCTTCTATCAATGCAACCACTTTTGCTGAACCGGTAGGACTTAGTGACATTTGTATACAATGAAGTACTCCGCTACTGCCTCAAAAGAGCTTACCAGTCTGTAGATTTCTTCAGCTTAGCTTGAAATGAGTCCGAGAAGTTTAGACACAATATTGCAAGAAGAACGAATCTTCTTTTCAGATCATTGTTGGCTATTACGTATTCAGTATTACATTGTTACGTATCACAAAATAAATTAATAACTAAATGAACCTCAGGACACATACAATTATTTTAAAAATCCTACAATTTTAAAAAATTTTAAAGAAAATGTAGTTGGCCCATTTTTTTTGCCGGTGAGTGTATATTAAAGAACAAAAGTATGATATCAAAATAAACTAACACATTCTTAGCAAAATATTATGCACATAAGTTCACTGATAATGTTTATTTACCATACTAAGAACTATATTCAATAGGCTTATTTCGATCCTTTGAATCTGCACTTGTCTTGTAATTCTGAAATTGAAAATAGATCTCTCTTTTTCGAGACACATTCGGGGTTTTCAATTTGTTTTATTATGTTTTCCTTCCTATAGAATAAAATGTCTTCCATTTCTCGCCACCTCAGTAATTGCAGCTTCTTACCATATATGAAACAATAGCTCCATTGTTCTTCACTTCCAAAACTTTCCCTGGCCATAGTTCCTCCTCATAAGTAACTACCATATAACTATGTGCCTTTAGCATTAATTTAACAGATTTCATCTTCTTTTCCACATCTGACTCACTGTCTGTAAATATGGAGAGAACACTGGAAACATCATAATCTGTATCCAATTCAATTTTATCTCTCTCATAGTCACTTACAGGGACGATTGTTTTCCTTCCACCTTGAAGTTTTCGTTTTACCGGACCATCATTCGTGCTAGTACCATTGATGCTGGAACAGCCTGTTTCTTTATTTTCTGGACTATAATGTTAAATGGTGTTTTAGAATATACTGAGATACCGTATTTGCAGAAGTAAATAATCACATTGATCACATTTTATTAAAACAAATATTTCAAAATGAAATACAACTATGGTCCACGAAAAATTGTGGTACATAGTTGAGGGCTGACTTCTAGCCTTGAGGTTAAACATTTTTCACGCAGAGTCATTAACCTCTGCCAGTCTAATTATTATGCGAAAGTAAACACTATATAGCCAACCAAGTTTAAATGTACAATCATATATCTATAACTTACCAGTTCTACAGAGGAGAGCTTAATAAAAGAGACAAACACAAACTGAATGATTTCGAGTCTTCACACATTCAATAGAACGATGCACACTGACCTTGTTAAGCATCCATATCATTGCCACATGTAATGGTAGATGGAAGCATCTATGGGGAACATAATTCCATCACAGTGATGCCTCAAATGACAAATATCGACTCTTGGGGGACTAAGTAGTATATAATGCGTTTCGGACCATAGTTGAGTGCTTAGGCCATAGTTATGGGAAATGAAGGTATTTATATTAGGCGATTTGAACATTTATATTTATATTAGGCGATTGTCAAGATGGCCATGACTAGACCATGACAATCACGTGACTCTGATTCGTGCCGAAGCCTGTGTGGCCTAACGTAATAGACAACATAATAAGAAAGACAAAACATAATCACAAAAAGCATAAGAATACAACACAAACACAAGAACACAAAAAATACATCACATTAACATACGAAAACAAAAATACACACAAGATTGCAATCTCATTCAAGAAATTAAATTACAACATCGTGTACAGAACAAATAATATTCTACAAAAGCATTATAACATACAAACACAACAAATACAACCACACAGGCATATACAAACTCAAATGCAACACCTGCAACAACTTCTACATAATTTCAAACACATTACAAAGAACACATCACAGCCATAACAAAACTACAAAATACTTCCACATATGTAGAACACATCACACCGCAAATGCTTATCACACCTACAGAGACAAACACAGACATGGAAATTCTACACATCCAACCAAAAAGCCAGAAACTAAACACACTAGAACAATATGAAATATATAGACACACAAAATCACATCCAAATGAAATTCTCAACACACAACTCAATTTCAGAACACACACACATTCTTTGACTCCACATTACACTACACAAACACACCCCCACAGGAAACACAAACATAAGGTGCCAAGACAAGCACCAACCAGTTCTGAAACATGTTAACCAGGTTCGGTAAAATTTAACACAAGAAATACATATAATACATATTCTGTGGGAATTTTAACTTGACTGGGCTGTTGAAAATACCCAATGGCTCTACAAGACCATTTCCAAGTGAGTCTTTCAGTAAATATATGGTCTGAAATTATGGAAAATGCCTTGCGTTCTGTCTTAGAGATTGATTTTTTTTTTTTTTTTTCCGTTGTTGGTAACTCTATAGCATCTATTAGATGCTTTATGGTTGTGTTAACAGATGGAGTTACTTGTCAACAATGTGACGCTGAAACGTGTGTTCAGGTTACTGCCCAGCGACAGTCCTGACGTATTTTTTTATATTGTGATGATTGGTTAATTTTATATTAACCCTGCACACTCACAATCACACTCACATTCATACAAATTTCCAGACTCTAGACACCCAGGGAATTCCTCTTCTTCAAGAAAAATTCACCGAGAGCCTAGCCCGGGAATCGAACCCGGGACCTCCTGATCTGGAAGCCAGCATGCTGACCAACAGACCACGGAGGCAGTCTAGAGATTGATGGGCCGCATTTATTATTAATTCTTGAGGAACATATTACCCATTTTACTGGAGGATATACCACTTCACTGAAGAATCGTGGTTTTTACATAATGGAACACAACCCAATGTCGTCATCTGATCTGCAATTTTTTTAAGGAAACTTATCCAGAGAAGTGGATAGGATGCTTTGGACTGTAAAGAGGCCTGCAAGGTCTCCTGACCTCAACTCGGATTTTTTATGGGGTTATGAGAAGAGCAAGGTTTACAAGACAAATCCGGCACAGAAATAGTGCAGAAACGTATTTTTGAAGCTGCAGAAACACTATGAAATGAACGAGAATTGCTTCTCTAGTCTTAAAAAACTGGACAATAAGATATGAGGCCAGTGTTCGAGCTAATGGTGGCCACTTTGAACAGTTGTTTTAAAAGTAGGATGTTGATTATCACCTAAGTACAGTACCAGTATTTCATTAATTTTGTGTTCAACTTTGAACTGTTTTATGTTAATTAGTTAGCATTTATTTGAACTTCTAAAACTATTCCGGCTTATTATGTTGAAAGAATCTGCAAAAGGGTGAGATTGTTATGTTAAAAGGTAATCTGTTACCAAATTACATCATTTATTAAGGAAGTAACACATTTTCTTGCAATCTATTCATCATATGGTTATACTGTTAAATTAATTTACAAAATATATAATCGTGTTATATAAGGAAGAAGTCACTGGCCTTAATGTAGCTTACAACCCTTAGCATAAGCAATGATACGCAAGCCAGCTTGATATGTCTAATAGTGCAGGTCATTGATCTGCGGTGTTACAACCAAGTTGATTTACTTTTTCTTTAACATATGAATATCTAATAAAGAGTAGCTGTTAGAATGATTTTAATTATGTTGTTTTATTCGTAATTACGTACTTTATTATTCTTATAAATAAATGCAGAAAGTCTCTTTTCACACTGTATAGATAAAGGTTGATTTATAATATGCTATGTTGCTGTCCACACTGGAAGATTCTGACCTGAAAAATAATTGAAAAACTTCGTATTATCTTATGCCCGGAATTGTTTTAATTATAAGTTAAACTATTTTGTATTGTAGCATCTAGCAAATCAGTTTTGAGCGTAAATTGTTAGGAACTTTTTCTTTTTTTCTTTTAGGTCTTGAATGCACCTTGAAGTAGATCCCACGTGTTATAAAACATTCTGAGTGTATATGTGTGCACGTTTCTGCAGATGTGTATGAATTATGTTTTTGTTTTATGAGTGCTGCTTTATCATTTCAGTAATATATATTGTACTATGCTTTTTGTACGGATATTGAATGCTTTTTTTTTATTCTAGATGTTTGGTCGTACAATAAAAAGCAATCTGGCTATTGATAATGGAAGAAGTGTTGAGTTCATACGTCGTAAGAATTATCCTGATAAATCACGATGCTATGAGTGTGGGGAAGAAGGCCATTTAAGCTATAAATGTCCAAAAAATGCTTTAGGTGAACGAGATCCTCCTCCTAAAAAAGATAAGAAAAAGAAGAAGAAAGATAATCCTAAGACTTACGGAAATCAGGTTAGAAAATATATATACTAGCCATTCCATGTGCTTCTCTGCACTTGTTACAAATAGAATCTTTGACTTAAATCTATTATATTTTCAAATATCTACAGATTTTTTATTACTTAGTGAAAAATTAGCTTATTATAAGTTGTAAGCTGTCTGTTGCTGAATTATTTTCAAAATTGTACTTAAAAGTGTAAGTGTAACTGTTATTATCATACAGTACTTTCTGGAGTTGTTGGATCAATTCCAATTTTAAGCAAGGTATACTACATTAGAGTATCATGCCGTGGCCTTGTTGTCTAAGGATGCATCTTGCCTAAGAGTCACGTTATGAAATGTGCGTTGGTTTGAGTCCTTATGGGGGAAGAAATTTTCTCCTGAAATCTCAGCCAGTGTATGGAACTGGTGCACACCGAGCATCATGATGCATTTGGGGTGCTACGGAGTTACAGTAGGTAGCAAAATTTAGTTACAAAAGCCAGTTATAATGGCTGAGGGAAACATCATGGTAACCACATGATACCTCGATTATGGTTGGATGATCGTCCACCTCTGCTTCGGCTTGTGGACATGACGCTAGCAGCTGGTTGGTCGGTCTGGGTCCTTAAAGGGCTATAGCACCACGGATTATTGATTATTTTCTTACATAAGATTTAATAAAAAATTGACCAGCATCTAAAAGAAAATATATTTATGAGAACTGAGAGCTGGAAGATGACTTCCAATTAAATGATAAGACTGCCCTTGAACTTGTAATGTTAGCATTAAATTGCCTTTTTGTATTACTGTTGCACCAAACGATGCCATTTAGAATAAGATGTACTGCCTTATAATATTTAAAAGGTGTGTTGATAACGAATGTAGTACTCATTCATTCACAATAGACCAAGGGCAGGTCTTTCAGTGCAGACCCAGCATTCTCCAATTTTTCTTATTTTCCGCCTTCCTCTTATTCTCCACATATAATCCATGTATCTTAGTGTTAGTGTTGTATGTCATCTCATTTTTTCTGTCCTGAACTTTTCTTCTGTTCACCATTCCTTCCACTGCATCATTCAGCAGGCAGTTCCTTCTTAGCCAGTGGCCCAGTCAATTTCTTTTGTCTTCCTGATCACTTTCAGCATTATTCTTTCTTCACCTATGCTTTCTAGCACAGCTTCATCCCTTATTCTGTCTGTCCATTTCACATGCTCCATACTTCTCCATATCCACATTTCAAATGCTCCTAGTCAATTCTTTTCGTCGAAATGTTCATGTTTCTTGCCCCATACATTGCCATACAAGGATGTACTATTATAAGTTTTTAATTGGTCATTGGGACTCTTGAATCTCAGGAGGAAAAGCTTTTCTAGCAGCGCATATAATTAATTTGATTCATAGGCCTATTTCTTGCATTTCATTTATTGCATATTTGTCTATTTTACCTATATCAATACTATTCAAATAAGCATAATCAATATTTGGATCGTAATGGAATGCTAACATATATTACTGCGTATTAATTTTCGACTAAGCCGTCTAGTTCTAGTAATATGCTCTCATTCGTTAATTCTCTGAGAAAGTTCAGCACTGTTTTCTCTTTCTCCAGTCTGGTAAGTTCTAACTGTTTTGCCTTGAAGCAGAAATGTTTCGGGATAAATGAGACTTTTGTTTTAATATTTATATGTATGTACAAGTAATAGGCCTATCAATCTAACATGAACTTAAGAATTTTTTCCAGAGAATACTACTCGAAATTATTAATGACCAACTCATACTTATTCACTAAAATGAAAGAAGCACAAATCGAATTCTTAGCCTCAGAATGCAGTACTGCCCTTTTAGCAGGTAGCGGAGTCTGGATGATTCTCAGTACACATTTATTAATGTCAATGTACATTATAAAGTAAGGTGAAACTTTGATAACCTCCCACCCCACACATGGGAGAACTACTTAAATAATTGAAAATAACCTCAAAATTGTAACACACCAGTCCAGAGACACTGTGATCAATGAGGAGATTATACAGTATACTTAATAGATAACAGTTCTGTATAGTGCACAACATTTCATACTGGATAATTAGCAAACCAACATCTGTAGCACGACTTGTGGCCTTCCCAAACCCTGACCTCCAACCTTCTAAGCATGAGTCCTTATATACTAGATTAGTTATAACCTACTGTTATAAATAAAGACAATTAACAGTAGGTATCTCAGCCATAACAACATCATACAATTCCAGATGAAATTGAGAAGTAATTATATAATTAAAATACGACGTTTGGTCCATGGAACATTCTTTTTGGTGCAAGGCTAAGTCGTTTACAATTTTTCTAAATTAGTCTTGAATATATTCTTTAATTGATCGCTTCAAATCAATGTTATTATAGGATGGATTGTGTACAAAGAAATTTTTTTGTGTCGGTCCCTTTCTGCATAATTGTTTACGTAAATAAAAACAAATGATAATTAACATGGTACATAAATATTGTTTTAAGAAACACAGGAAACAAATAGGATAAATTATGAGCATGGGAACTCCATTTTATGACACTTTGTAAAATGACTCAGCTGCAGTGAGCTCCTCATTGAAATACTAATTTTTACTCCATAAAATGACTCAGCTGCAGTGAGCTTCACGTTGAAATATTTTATTTTTACTCCATTTGCATTGTATTTTTGGTCCAGGGAAAATAGGTCTACTTGGAACAAAAAAGAAAAAAGTAAAACTGGAAAATTAACTTTCAGTTTATAGTAAAAGTATTCTTCGACAATATTCATAAAAATACGATTATGATCTGTGGACAAAGGAAATAAAAATGTAATATAAAATTAGCATTTTATGTGAACCAAATAAAGTTTACGTAAGACTATATATTACCATGGCTCCCCCAAATACATATGTATTTGAATGTATTTATTTACACTGCAAGTGGGCAAGCATCGGGTGGCAGTGGTACAAGCAATATACGTAAACAATACACAATAAAATTACAGTACACAATACAATTATACAATACAGAATACAATTATATACACAATACAACTTTCAGTTTATAGTAAAAGTATTCTTCGACAATATTCATAAAAATACGATTATGATCTGTGGACAAAGGAAATAAAAATGTAATATAAAATTAGCATTTTATGTGAACCAAATAAAGTTTACGTAGGACTATATATTACCATGGCTCCCCCAAATACATATGTATTTGAATGTATTTATTTACACTGCAAGTGGGCAAGCATCGGGTGGCAGTGGTACAAGCAATATACGTAAACAATACACAATAAAATTACAGTACACAATACAATTATACAATACAGAATACAATTATATACACAATACAATAAGAATATACAATAATTACAATTAATAATAATACATAAAATAACCTAATTAATAAGTGAACCTAATACAGTCTATATATGTATAGGCCCTACATGAATTTCACATTGGTACGAATAATAATTTTCCACTTTACTCTCATCTCACTCACTGCACTGGTACTGTGACACTTTAGAACACATTTCACTGACACTATACAGCACATTTCACTGACACTATAGAACACATTTCATTGACATTATAAGTTATCACTAATCGAAACTATTCACTACACTGTAAAACCATAACTTCACTGACTCACCACACTTCACTGATATAACAGTTCAAATAAGACATATACAATTATACCCTTATTCATACTTATAAAGAAAACTACATTTAAACTAAACTTACAATTCAAACCAAGGCTAAATAAATACATGCTACCTTAAAAGAATAAGTGTCACCTTAATTTTAATTTACACTTTATACACATCGTTTTAAGTTATTCTTGAATCTCCTTAAGGAAGGACAGCCCTCAAAGACCACTGCAGGTAGGTCATTCCAATCATTTATAGTTCTATTTAAAAATGAGAATTTACCTACATCCGTTTTCTGTTTCCTACATTTGATTTTAAAATCATGATGGTACGTTGGCTTCTTTAACCAAGCTGTTATGTCTACCCATGCTTTTTGACCTAGATGTGCTGTGTACAATGATGTTATTCTAGTTTTTCTACGTCTGTTTTCCAATGTTTCTCATTTAAGTTCTTTTATCATATCATTTTCGTCTTGTCCTTTACCTTTAACAAATTTAACTGCCCTATACTGGATTCTTTCTAAGGAATTTATCTGATATATTCTATAGGGATCCCAACATGTAGTTCCGTATTCCATTAATGGTCGTACTAACATTAGATATGCTATTTCCCTCGATTTGGGGTTACCCTTAACATTGCCAACATGCTCTCCCCAAGAAAGTTTGGAGTTTAAATACATTCCTAGGTATTTACAACAATGTTCTTGCGGAATTACAACACCACTGAATTTGTAATTTAGACTAGTTTACTCCCGGGTTTTACAAAATGTTATAGACTTACTTTTAGAACCATTTATATTCATCCTATGCATTAACACCCAGTTATAAATTTTATTCAAGTCCATTTGAATAGCATCCACATCTGAATTATTTCTAATCTTTCTATAGATAATGCAGTCATCTGCAGACAGCCTCACATTTTATGTAATGTTCTGGCATAAGTCATTTATGTATATTATAAAGAGTAATAGCCCCAGAACGCTTCCCTGTGGCACCCCTGAACTTACATTCCCAATTTCCGATATTTCGTGACCTACTCTAACTCTCTGGGTTCTACCTTTTAAGAATTCTTGGATCCATAGCACCACTCTTTTATCTATTACTAGCCTACTTAACTTATCTATTAACATGTCATGTGACACCAAATCAAATGCTTTCGAAAAATCAATCACAACTGCATCGATTTTTTCGCCTCTATCTACCTCTTCAGCTAGATCCTGAACCAATGACGTAATTTGACTATTACATGAGAAGCCTTCCCTAAAACCATGCTGGTGGTTGTAAAACCAATCTTTCGCATTTAGAACACGACGAATATAATCCGATATCAAATGCTCCATGACTTTACATACAACAGATGTAAGGCTAATTGGTCTGTAGTTTCCGACATTACTTTATTTCCACCTTTATGTATGGGTACCACTATAGCTGATTTCCAGTCACATGGAATAGCGGCATTATTTATGGAAACATGAAATATACACATTAAGTATGGAATTCTGGCCTCGGAACCTAATTTAAGAATCTCTGTGGCAATACTATCTGGTCCTCGAGACTTCCGATTTTTTAATTTCATTATTCTCTCTCTAACCCCTTTGGAAGTTATTTTGAAAATCGTATTTGGTTCAAGACCAGTTTCAAGAATAATGTCTTTGGCGCGGAACGGGATAAACCCCAATCCTTGGAAAGGCAGAAGAAGAAGAAGAAGTATTTGGTTCAATTCACACTCTGTGACACAACCAGCCATATCAGCGGCATTATTATTATTATTATTATTATTATCATCATCATCATCATCATCATCATCATCATTATTATCATTATCATTATCGAAAACCAAAATGAAATACGAATTTAATAAGTCGGATTTTTCTTTGTCATCAGTTATACTTTCTCCGTTTTGATTTTGTAAAAGCATTACCCTTCATTTTTTTTCCTTTTCTCCTGCATAAATAATTATAAAACTATCTCCAATTGTTACTTTTATCTTATTTTAAAATAGTTTTTAGAAAATTTTCCTGGGCTATCCTTTTTTCACACTCAAGTTTTTTTAATTAATTCGACATATTTATCCCAATGCTCATGACTTCGCTTACATTTACTAAATGCATGCCTTGTCTTTTCCTTTAAATAGCGAATATAATTAGTGTAATATTCTGGGTCCGGATTTTTCTTAATTATTTTAGAAGGTACACATTTTACTAATGCCTCGAAAATTATACTCTTAAATTTATGCCACACATTCTGCATATTTCCTTCAGTCCTTAGAAAGTTATCATGCTTCTGTCGTAGAAACATTTGTAATTCATGGACATCGGTTTTGTTGAAGTTCCAGACAGCCAATGGACTTGACCTTGGATTTACTGTGTTTTCCCAGAAAATTTCTAATAAGACGCTATTATGATCACTTATTTCATGAAGACTTTCAGAGTTGACAAAGAGAGACAGGTCTTAGTAGGTAAACATCTAAGAGGGCATTGTCATGCGTCGGACCATTTACTGCCTGTGTGAAACCATTACGCCAGACCAATTCATTAACAAGGGTCTGTGTGTCTGAATTTGTACTTGAAATCCCATTCCAGTTAATTTTTGGGAGGTTTAGATCCCCAGCAATTACTACGTTTTGGTCTTCTGATACTGTATTAAGATATTCATTAAGTTTGTGCAAAGTTAAATTGTCTAATTCACAGGGTGGTCTGTAACATGCTAATACATCTAAGGTTTCCTGCTCATTTCTTATCTGAACATTTAATATTTCAACTTCCTCATGTATCCACAGAAGATTGCTACTTATTTCTATCTTAGTACAAACGAAAACTCCCCCTCCCTTCTCACTTCTATCCTTTCTGAAGACCCTATAATCCGACTTAAAAATTTCCGAGTCATTTATGTCTTCCCTAAGCCATGATTCCATCCCAATTATTACATCTGGATTATAAACATCGACTAAGTTCCAAAACGGAATAAGTTTATTTCTACTACTTCGGCAATTAACTTGCAGTAGTCTTAATAGGCCTGTCCTTACTTGAACGTTCTGGTTCTCTGTGGCACCCCGTCATCACTGCTGGTCTCTGCTGCCTGATAGGTCTTCGACCTCATCACTCGCTGGTAGTCCCTCGATCCCTCCAACCGCTGGTAGTCCCTCATCCCCACTGTCCGCTGATGGACCTTTGGTCCCGCTGCCTGTTGATAGGTCCTCGACTCTGCCGCCCCAAGCTGTAGAAACTACCCGTGCGAGGAGGGCTCCCATTTCTGCAGCTCCCCTCTGGTTTAAGTGGATTCTGTCTCTTCCAAAGCTTCTATTGTCTTTCCAGGAGTTTGGATCGACAAAACGTGCTGCACCAAGACACTCCGCTACCCACTCGAAAGCTTTATTCACATGACCCACTTTTCTCCAGTTCATGTCCTTCTGTCTGACGATTCCACTGATGATGATCCCAGGTGCCAGATATTTCTTCTTCGTTTCCATCACTAAGTCATACACATCTGCCATGATATAATCAACACCTCTCTATCGCAAATCGTTCGTTCCTACATGAAGCACGATGTTTTCCGGGTCTCCTGCTTCTCGATTACGCTAATCATCTCTTTCACTGTAATGCCTGAGTAACACTCTGTTGCCAGCTCCAGTTGTAGATTTCCTATGTGACGAATGATGGAGTCTCCGATGATGACGCTTGCCGCACCATGCTTCTTCTTTTCCTTCTCTTCGCCATTTCCCTTTTCCCGTCGCAACAATTTATTTTCTTCCTCCAAATACTTAATTCGTTGCTCTGCTTGCTGTAGCTTCTCGCGTAGCTTCTTTACCTCGTTCCGAAGACCGATGAGCTCCCTATTGCCTGCCTCGTTCCCGCAGTCCTTATACACCCACGTTTCTTCTACTATCTGTTCTCTCTTGATCTTCTGACATGTCAGATGAAACCACTTCTCACCTGGTTGCACAGCACGCCTACCCGTAAGTCTTTCTGCAGCTCCCACACTTAACATTGGTCATCTCATTGCCACTTGCAGGGCCTATATTCAATTCAGTACCACCAATAATTAACAGTATCGCGATCACTATGTGAAAGAAGAGATGCTCAGACAGACCTGCCAAAGCTGTCCCTTTCACTCCCTGCTGCATCCTTGACCTTGCCACCCAGCTGCCTATCCTAGCCCGGTATAACTCCAACTCGTAGTCCATTGTTCTAACCTATTCTCCGCTGTGTAGGAATGTGTCCTCCAATGGCCTGAAGGAGACTGTAATTAAGTAATAATATTTCGACAGAATGTCTGTGCTTAAGGATCTATTTTAATTCCACCTTATGGCACATTTGTACTCAGTCCTCTATTTACTCAGAAGTTAATGTAATGCCATATAGCCTATGTCCATATATACGTAGAAAAACTACATTCTTTAAGAAAGTATTTTGAATGCCATATAGCCTAAAATCTAATTAAGAACTAACTTATCTTACATACAAATTTTCATAGGAATTGGTTCAGCCATTTTCGAGTGAAAAGGTAAATGCGATTTTCGGTCTCAGGATAGGTAATTATATATGTTTACACCAATTATTTTTACAAAAGCAAAAATTACCAGAAAAATTTAGGTTACAGTTTTATTATTAGTGTATCTATGTCTATGACTACATACACAGTTGTTTGTTGTTTAATCAACTGTCCATAGACAGGTTTGAACCTCACAAGTGATACCAATAAGGCATCACTTGTGAGGCAACTAGGCCAGGAGATAATGGGGAAGGGTGGCCAGTTCCTTTTCCCCCTCCATCGCTGATATACCACATGTTACACTAATCAGACTTCAGATGTATACAAACAATTGTTCTTTCTCTGACACATAATATCAAGTGAGATGTACTGCCTGATAATGGATGTACATATCAGCCAGAACCTCTATCAGAGGTGTATATACACAGGGCAACCCATATCCAATTTTTTATTGCACTGTAGTAACGTAAGCAGTCAGTTTAAGTGACTTATTCCACCACTAAAAGTATTGTGTTCTTTATCATTTGAAGGACAAATGAAGCATAAATGGAGCTTTAATTTAATTTTATTCTCGGTGTAGTCCGAAAGATGTGCATTTAATCAGAAAATTTAGTGGAAAATGTTTTATATAAAGAAATAAATTTTGAAATAGTAACCATGCTGACAAGACTGTATGAGAGGTGTGGCAGTTCCCAGTTCTGGTGCAGAGATGGTGGAGGATGGTGAAGGAGAGAAATGCGATGTTGGATTACAAAACCATTAAGAGACTTCACGCCAACTTGATGCTCACTGGTTCCAAATTTAATTAATTCTTCATTTGTGCTTCAAATGGTATGGAACATAGTACATTTTAGTGGTGGAATGGGTCACTTAACCTGACTGCTTACACTTTTACAGTGCAATAAAAAGTTGGATATAAATATGGGTTGCTCTGTGTATATAATTACATGTTGCAATATTAAATGATATAGGTATTAGGTTAGAGCAAGAAAGAAGGCTATTATAATACAGATAACCTCTTGGGTTTGAGCTTAGATTAGTGCATATTTGTCACCTATTTCATAAGGCTATTTGAGTTACACACATGTGCGCACACCAACACACACACACACACACACACACACACACACACACACACACACACACACACACACACACACACACACACACACACACACACACACACACACACACACACACACACACACACACACACACACACACACACACACACACACACACACACACACACACACACACACACACACACACACACACACACACACACACACACACACACACACACACACACACACACACACACACACACACACACACACACACACACACACACACACACACACACACACACACACACACACACACACACACACACACACACACACACACACACACACACACACACACACACACACACACACACACACACACACACACACACACACACACACACACACACACACACACACACACACACACACACACACACACACACACACACACACACACACACACACACACACACACACACACACACACACACACACACACACACACACACACACACACACACACACACACACACACACACACACACACACACACACACACACACACACACACACACACACACACACACACACACACACACACACACACACACACACACACACACACACACACACACACACACACACACACACACACACACACACACACACACACACACACACACACACACACACACACACACACACACACACACACACACACACACACACACACACACACACACACACACACACACACACACACACACACACACACACACACACACACACACACACACACACACACACACACACACACACACACACACACACACACACACACACACACACACACACACACACACACACACACACACACACACACACACACACACACACACACACACACACACACACACACACACACACACACACACACACACACACACACACACACACACACACACACACACACACACACACACACACACACACACACACACACACACACACACACACACACACACACACACACACACACACACACACACACACACACACACACACACACACACACACACACACACACACACACACACACACACACACACACACACACACACACACACACACACACACACACACACACACACACACACACACACACACACACACACACACACACACACACACACACACACACACACACACACACACACACACACACACACACACACACACACACACACACACACACACACACACACACACACACACACACACACACACACACACACACACACACACACACACACACACACACACACACACACACACACACACACACACACACACACACACACACACACACACACACACACACACACACACACACACACACACACACACACACACACACACACACACACACACACACACACACACACACACACACACACACACACACACACACACACACACACACACACAAAAAAAATAAATATATATATATATATATATATATATATACATACACACACAGAGTTTATACAAATGATTCATCGGGTTTTGACATGGTATATCTTCAAATGTATAATGTCCATCCATTAGTACTAATAGCCAAGCGAAAGAACACATTTTCAAGTTCTGTACATATCGTTACAAATGTTCTATGTGCCCTCCTCATGTTATCCGACACACATCTATGTGCTAGTCCAGTTCGACCCATACATGTTGGAGCATGCCATTGTCGATGTTCCTCAGCGCAGCAGTGATGTGATCCCAGAGTTCAGCCAATATTGTTGGCATAGGTGGCATGTAAACATTTTTTTTAGTAGGTTATTTTACAACGCTTTATCAACATCTTCGGTTATTTAGCGTCTGAATGAGATGAAGGTGATAATGCCGGTGAAATGAATCCGGGGTTCAGCACCGAAAGTTACCCAGCATTTGCTCATATTGGGTTGAGGGAAAACGCCGGGAAAAACCTCAACCAGGTAACTTGTCCCGACTGGGAATCGAACCCGGGCCACCTGGTTTCGTGGCCGGACGTGCTGACCATTACTCAACACAGGTGTGGACATGTAAACATTCTCTTTCACTTACCCCCAAAGAAAAAAATCACAAACTGTGAGGTCAGGATACCGTGGGGTCCTCCTGAGGAGTGACAAATCATCCTGAGCACATCACCCAATCCACTGGTTTGGAAGTTCCTCGTTCAGATATCGGCGCACTTCTCTATGCCAATGAGGTGGAGCTCCGTTTTGCTGGAAGATGAAGTTTGTGTTGTAGTTTTTCAGTTGAGGAAACAACCAGTCTTGCAACATTTATAGGTACTTCGCACCCATCACGGTATTCACAGTTGCGTGAGGAATGTCCAGTTTGCGACTTGCTCGACGTGTTGATTTTTGTGGGCTACAAGCGAATGCCTCTCGGATTCTCTCCACCTTTTCAGCTGAAACACGTGGTCGTCCTGAGCTTTTTCCTTTACACAAGCACCATTTGTCTTTCAACTGTCGATACCACCGCAGAATGCTTTGGTGGGTCTTCTGTACTGTCTTCAGAATGCACGTTGCGCAGTGATGATGGATTGAGTACTCTGATATTCCAAAACACAAAATGCTTTCTGTTGATCAGTCACCATTTTACCAACTGCCACTAGTGAGTCACTGAAGAGTCAGAATGAAATCTGAAATGATACAGACACAGATAACCAGATGATACTGGACTCGCTCGGAAACTCCAAAAAACCACAACGAATTAATAGAAGCCATCAGAAAAAAAAAATAAGATCCCGGAAGATGAAAATTGGACGATAGAGTTCAGCTGGATAAAAGCTCATGCAAGATATCACAGAAATGAATTAGCAGATAAAGTTGCGAAAAAAAAGCAGCAGTATTCACGGCGTTAGAAATCTGTTATCAGAGAATACCCAAAAGTCACATAATAAAAGAGAGGCGAGAAGAGATTGAAGAGCAATGGGGAAGGGAATGGCAAATGACTACAGAGAGAAAAATAACCAAGTCTTTCTTCCCCACGGTAAAAAAATAGGCTAAAAATCAACATCTCTGTTACACCAAACTTGGCAGTCCTCTTGATGGATGGCTCTGGTCCTATTATAACCGTTTCGACAATGCACATGTAATGCTCCGAGCAAACAGTGGATCACATTATATATGAATACCAAAAATTAGAAAAAGGAAGAGATGACCTCGAAAACGAAATTGGGAAGAAAGGTGGAGAATGGCCAGTAACAAAAACTTCAATGGTGAATGCCCACAAGAAGGAATTTCTTAAGCTTCCCAACAGTATTGATTTCCAGCTTCTATCATTCATTCATTCATACATTCATTCATTCATTCATTGTTCTGCCCAAGGGCAGGTCTTTCACTGCAAATCCAGCTTTCTCCAATTTTTTATATTTTCTGCCTTTCTCTTTGTTTCGTCATATGATTCATATATCGTAATGTCGTCTATCATCTGATATCTTCTTCTACACCGAACTCTTCTCCCGTTCACCATTCCTTCCAGTGCATCCTTCAGTAGGCAGTTTCTTCTCAGCCAGTCATCCATCATCATCCATAGCTCTACAGCCCAAAGTGGGCCTTCGCCTCCTGCAATGTCCTCTTCCATGCTGTTCTATCCTTCACCAACTGTAGCCATCCATTAATTCCGCACCTCCTCATGTCTTCCTGAACTGAATCCCACCATCTATTCTTCGGTCTTTCTCTCCTCCTTCTCGCTTCTGGTTGACTGTGGAATATCTGATTTACCTTCCTTTCGCTCGTCATTCTACCAACATGTCCTATCCATCTCAATCTGCTGAGTCTAATCATAGATACTATATCAAGTTCACCATAGATGGCCATTAATTCATCATTATGTCTCTTCCTCCAGTTACCATTTTCACATACCGCTCCCAAAATCCTCCTGAGTACCTTCCTCTCGAACACCCCGAGTCGCTTACACACATCCACATTCAAAGTCCACATTTCAGCGGCATATAAAACCATCAGTCTAATTAAGGTTTTATACATTTGGATTTTGGTAGTTCTAAATACATTCTGGCTCTTCATCACTGGAAGTAGTGCATAATAAGCTCTGTTGGCCGATTTAATCCTGTTCTCAACTTCCTTTCTAAGGTCATTATTACCAGTTATAGTAGATCCCAAATATACAAATTCATCGACTATTTCGAAATTAAAGGTACCAAACTCTTCAAATTGTCTAGCCAGCCTTGCATTCTTGGAAACTGTCATAAATTTAGTTTTGGCCTCGTTCACCTGTAGACCAAATTTTCATCTATATTCATACTACTACTCTTTCCTACTACATCCGTATCATTCATCTCAAATTTAACTTCTACATTCTCTTCCATCTTTTTTAAAAATGTTTCCTTTGCCTCATTGCACATTAAATTTTCAGTGTTCCATCTGTCCAATTCATTAGCTCTCATCTGTGTCATATTCCTCACTCTAACTTTCATCCAGGCACGTACCAAATAATGATCCGAGCCTATAAAAATGTTATGTTTTATTTAAATGACGCTCGCAACTTGCAGAGGCTATATCAGCGTCGCCAGATGTGTTGGAATTTTGTCCCGCAGGAGTTCTTTTACATGCCAGTAATTCTACTGACATGAGCCTGTCGCATTTAAGCACATTTAAATGCCATCGACCTGGCCCGGGATCGAACCCGCAACCTTGGGCATAGAAGGCCAGCGCTATACCAACTCGCCAACCAGGTCGACCCGAGCCTATATCTGCCCCATGCATACTCCTCACATCATGAATATTAGAGCAGTGTCTAGCATCCACCAGTATATGATCAATCTGATTGCACGTTTTTTCCATCAGACGATTGCCACATGCCTTTGTGGATATTTTTATGTGGGTACCATGTACCTGTTACTACCAAATTGCGTCCCTGCGCAAATTCAACCATTCTCCTTCCATTTTCATTAGTTAAATCGTGTAGTGAGTTCTTTCCACACATAGGAGATAAAGATGGATCCTTGCCCACCTGAGCATTAAAATCACCCAACACAAGACAAGTAACATATCATAATTAGGTACCGAATCACATACCTTCTCAAGTTTGGTATAAAACTCCTCTTTCACGTATCTTGTTTATCCTCTGTCGGAGCATGCACTGCGATCATTGTTAGATTATAGAATTGTAGTTTAATTCTTATTCATTGATAGGGCTAAATTCCAAAACATTGTCTCTCATACGTTTATTGATATAGAACCCTGTTCCAAATTCATGCCTTCCATTTTTACTTCCACTATACATAATAGTGAAATCCTTTTTGGTTATTATACTTTCTCCAGACCATCTAATCTCTTGCAGGGCACATATATCAATATCGTACCTACAAAGTTCTTTGTCCAGTTCCTTCATTGTTCCAGCTCTATACATAGAGAGTGTATCCCAAGATGCCAGGTTCAAATCATTATTCCTATTCCATTGCCGTGGTCATTTTCCAGTAGAGCAGTCTTTCCAAGGCAACATATTAGGTTTCATAACAAGATGATTTTTCCGGGGTGAGGTTGTCACCTCAACTATGGGTGCAGAGTCTAATCTACCCTGCCACAGTAGGTTTCCTAACTGAACCCCGGACGCTGCCATTGGCCTTTAAAAAGCTCTTCTGCCACCATTCCTTAATGTTGTGAACCCTGCTGCCAGTTAACCCCATGTGGAAGGAAAAAGGATGTGATCAGGTATGATGGGACGTGGAACACTCTTCGTCTGACTTCTCGGTTGTAACCTTTCCGGCAAGGGAGGCCCTACCAATAGCTATGCTACCGCCGATATAGCTCACAACTTCATCAAAGCACACAAACCCCTTCGCCCGCACGGACAGTGCTACTTTAAGGCAGCGTTCCCTGAAGGGGCTTCTCAGCCAGTGACCCATCCAGTTCCTTTTTCTCTTCCTGATCAGTTTCAGCATCATAAATGGTACGACCCAGGAAATAAAGACATACCAGATGAAACAAAATGTCAAATTGAGTTTAAGTTTAATTTTGGTTATGTCAGAACACTACTAAAAATATTAAATCGGAAATTATTGTATTAACTTAATGTCAAGGTAAAAAAAACATTAGCTGTATTACTGGTCAGTAATAGGTGTGATATAGTTGGAAACTTCAATTTAAGGGATTAAAACAAAGGAAGTAAAACAGTTATATATTACAAAGTAACAACATTCAGAAATTGGTACAATTATGTGGCATGAAGACAGTAAAATAAGGATGCATTTAATGACAATATTAAAAAAAAAAAGAAAAAAATCACTATATAGTATCACTGTGGAAGTAATGGGACATGCGTGCGCGTGCACACACACACACACACACACACACACACACACACACACACACCCCCTCCCCCTGCGTATGTTTCAGGTAATCTATGCAAATCCTCTCCCTCACCAAATGCACATCTCACAATCAACAATTCTGTCAGTACTATATAATCTAATAGTTGGTATAGCGTCATTAAATAACTAACTAAAAAGGATATATACGATGATGCAGATGGTGATAATGACAGCAAAATAAGTCTGAGGACCAATCCCACAGATACTTGAACCAGATAACTTGTTACAATCAGGATGTAAACTTGAATTCACTATTTTCTTAGTTAAAATTTTGAGCACTGCTATATGATAGCGGTCAACTTCTACAGCTTTACTTTTGGCTTTGTCTTATATCTTTAGGGACAGATGAGACTTAAATTTCGCAATTATTAATTTAATTTCTTACAGCATGAAAATGATTATGAAAGTTCAGATGACGATTATTGGTCACCACATACAGAAAGTAAATCTAAGAGGAAGCGGACAACTGAGGAAGATGGTGAACAACAAGATGATAATGAAGACGAAGAAGAACCAGACTTGGAGACTCTGAGTGCAGTTATAAAACTGGAGGTATGTTACAAAACATTGAATTCGTTGTGACACTCTATTTGTATTGTTATTTATGTAATTAGAATTGAAATCCTTGATGTGAAGTGCAGCAAGGATGATCACTTTTATCTCGTGACCTTCATTGGTTATATAATTATGGAAAGGAATTTTCACTATCAAATCATCGAAAATGATTGCTAGGATTGTAAACTGTTTTAAAAAAGTTCTTCATGGATATACACATTCATTCATTTATTCATAGTTCTCTGCCCAAGGGTAGTTCTTTCACTGCAAATCCTGCATTCTCCAATCTTTCCTATTTTCCTCATTTCTTTCTCTTAGTCTCCGCATATGATCCATGTATCTTAATGTCGTCTATCATCTGATATCTTTTTCTGCCCCGGACTTTCCTTTTGTTCACCATTCCTTCCAGTACATTCTTCAGTAGGCAGTTTCTTCTCAGCCAGTGACCCAGCCTATTCCTTTTTCTCTTTCTGATGAGCTTTAACATCATTCTTTCTTCACCCATTTTTTCCAGCATAGTTTCATTTCTTATTCTGTCTGTCCATTTCACACACTCCATTCTTTTCCATATCCACATATCAAATGCTTCTAGTTGCTTCTCTTCACTTCGTCGTAATATCCATGTTTCTGCCACATACAATGCCATTCTCCATATGTGGAGTCTTAAGATGTTCAGAAATGTTCAAAGTTTTGTATGACCTTGAGACTTAAAGCAGTGTATGTGTGGAGGTGGCTGTGAGAATGCTGTTTACACCGTTTTTTTTGTTTTCAGTGTGAGTTGGTTGTGACAAGATGTGGACCCTTCAACAGAAGGCTGAGTTTTGTATTATGCCAAACTGAAATCGGTTGTGGCAGTGCAATGTAAATGGTGACATTTGCATCCAAGAGAAAACCCTCCAGATGACAAAGCTTTGAATAGGTGGCTGAAACAGTGCAAAGACATTGGTAGTGTTTGAGAAGAGAAGACCAACCGGTTTTTTCTTTCTGGTTTAATTTCATGCAGCATCTGAATTTTATAAGCACAAAGCCTTAAGCGTTTGTGCAGAACTTTTGAATGGTACTTTTTGGAATCCCTAATGCTAAACTTCTACGAGCAATAGATTTTTTTGGGCTTCTAATGCAGGATTGCCTTATGTGTTGCTCCGATGTTCTTGGTTGGCATACCACAACACAAACTTAGCCTTCTGTTGAATGGTCTACGTTCTGCCACATACAAACTCACACTGAAAACAAAACAAAACAAAACAAAAATTGTTTGAACAACATAGTCTCATAGCTACCTCCACTCCTGTGCATATTCCATTATAAGTCTCAAGGTCACACGAAACTTTAAATATTTCTAAACTTGTTAAGATATCACACGTGTATATCCATTAACTAATTTTTTTATAACAACAGTATATAATAATTTTCGACGACCCTATGTAAGATGTGTCATCATTTAGAAACCATTTAATAATGAAATTGTGTGATAATTTGGAAAATGTCAGATTAATTTACTTAGTTTACAGATCAGAATTAAAGGAAAACAATTTAATGGATTATTCAATTATTGCATTTTATTATTGAATAAGTCCGGTTTAGTCAATAGTGCATATAAATCTAAGTATGTGCAACAAGCTTGAACTTGCTGCCTGTCCATTATGCTGCTACATATCTTTGTGCACTGGTCAAAAATAACTGTCCTTGCTGTAAAATTGTAGATTGCTTTACAACCTGTGTGAACAGTTTGTACACAAGCATCATTACATTGAGAAAAATGAAATATATTTGTCTAGGCAGTAGTACATACCTTTGTGATTTGTCATTTTAAGCACATTAATGATATTACTATAATCCCAGATCACATATAGATTGCTCACCTCTAAGTTAAAATCGGTTGCACTTTGAAGAGAACAGCTGCCAGGATCACCACCCATCCGCTGTAAACAAACACGAGATTGCAGTACAGTCGCTAATGCAATTCAAATGGGAGTTATGACGTGACTCCTTATGTAACAACTAGATGGCAGCATAGTAAACCTGACAAAAGTTGTTACCGTTAAAGCCTATAACGCCAAGCAATCTGGGTATATATGATCTAGGCTATAACAAGTCGCCATATCATTGCCATGTGATCCCACATTTACAGGTTCCAATCAGACCAAGGATTGTTCATTCTTAAGTGATAAATTCCTCAAGAAGGAAAATAATATCAGTGGTTGGGGTCTCAGTTTCGTAGAGTCACACACAGTATGTGAAAGAACTCTGTCCATGAATGGAATGGTTTTAGCAAAATTTACTTACCATTTCTGGTTTGCATCAAAGTTCAGTGCAACTGTTCATTATCCTTGCATGTAGCAGAGATAATCAACCTGTCTTTACATGAGCCCATGTTACTAGAAGAGAACATGCTTTTGGGATCATCGATTTTGAAGATTCTGTTTCAGATGGAAGTTAAATCGAAGAGTAGAAAGCCAAATTACACAATTATCAAAGGTTGTCGAGTTATTATGTTAACTGTATTTTTCTCCTCCTGTTTCTATCAGATTGCATTGCTTGCTCAATGAGTACATGTGAAACTGATAATGAAAGGTCATGCATTTGTAATCTGTCTAGGCTAGCCTATTTTTTTTTTGTACTTATTTATCATGCTGTTCTACATTTTCAATTATCTCTGCAGTTTATTTGTGTACATGTTTTTTTTATACATTTAAGGCTATGCATTGGTGAGATTTTGGCCGAAAATCGAAAAAAATATCAATTTTTTTGTTCTTGCATTTTTTGACACTGAAACCATATATTTAACATTCTGCAAAACAATTTTTTGTGTTCCTCCACTTTTTAAGCTGTCACATAACCCTTTAAAAAGAATTGAATAACAATTTTTACATGTGCCCAAAACATGTGTTTTCTTGTATATAATTTTTTTCAGCATTTTTTGAACTTCAAAACATCCTACGTGATACAATTTTCATTTAAATCCTTTGAAAGTTTCACTATAGCATCACAAGATTATGATACAAAACTGATTGGAGCTTTCTTTCAACAGTCATTAAATATCATAATCATCATCATCATCATCATCATCATCATCATCATCATCATCATCTACTGTCAAGTATTAGATCCTTGTGGATCCATTATGGTCAGTGCTTTTTAGGTTTTCCCAAATTTCGGCATTCTCTTGGAACATACAACAGAATTTGTTTTGGCTATTTAGCAGGGTTCATCCTCTCCACATGTTCTTTCCATTGTAGCCTATACTGGTTGATATATTAGACAATGGGATTAATTTCTAGTTCCTCCAAGATATCTTTTTTTTTTTTTTCTCCAATGTTCGATTACCGAGCATCCTGCAGTTTTCCTCATGAATCTCATCTCGATTACTTATAATCTCTTTTCATCAGCCTTCCTAATAGTCCATATTGTGTTATTGGTCCTTACTATGTGGTAAAATTTTCATAGGCATAGGGTAAAAGTTGATTGAGTTCAGATTTTCATAGATGCATTGCCTTAAAATAATACAAGAAGAGATGTATTATTTCTTTTCTTCATACAGTGCCTTACAGTAAGCATTATTCTGACCCTGTGTTTATATTAGAAAGCACTTTTGTACCACATAAAGAGGTAGAATGTAACATTGTAATCTTCAGTCATTTTGCAGTAAGTGTTTTCCTCTGTTCAGAGAAGTTGCTCGGTTGCTAGACAAAATCTCCTTTCTAGTTGATTTTATCAAAAAAAAAAAAAATGGTTATCTCATTATCTTCGTGTAGTAGTGATGACTGCTTAAAAATGTAATTGTCAACCTAGTTTGTACACAAATGAACTGAAATTACTCAGGTTTTATATAATTAAGTAAACTTTATTGCTACGAAATAATAAGTACATTATAGTTGTGATTAATTAAAACAGAAGAAAAGAAAGTAGTTTGACATTTGTTTATGCACATTGCCCACTGGAAATCCCAAAAGAACTTTACAATCTTATGTCAGTATGCTGTTTTCTTTTGAGTCTTCTATGGGCTGGATCTTGCAGTGGATTGGTGACAATTACTCGAAGCAACAGATTCATGTGGTTTAGGAAAGAGTGATGTAGTCCGATGTAGCTATGTCTTAGAATCTCCATCACCTCAGGAATACAGAGGTTGTCATGCAAGTTTATTAATGCGAATATACCAATGTGCTCACACCTCAATTAGCGATTTTGTCTGACCTTTATTCTTATTTGAGATGCAGAAGCAGATCCCAAAATTGAACATTCATATTGCCATAAAGGGCGCACAATGGATATATAGAGAAATCTCTTGTAATGGAGAGATAATGATAACCTGTCTTGAACAATGTGTTTAACAGGTAGATTCTATGTCTAATTCTTTTCACAATAGCTGATATGTGGTTTTGTGAAGTAAGTCTGCTATCTTAGACTAAACCAAGATATCTGACAGGTTGAGCTATTGGTACTACTGAGCCACATAATATTACTGGATAATTTACCATGTTCCTCTTATATGTAAATCTAACTAAATGTGGTTTTTGAGGATTCTTAATTACACAACATTGCTTACACCATGTGGAAATTTTTTCGCAATAAGTGTTCAGTTGTTCTGCTGCTGATTCACAAGTACCTTTACTAAGAATAGCAAATCATTAACAAAAGTGACTGTTGTTAGGTGTTCTTTAGATGGAAAATCTGATGTTTGTAGATTATAAAACAGCAGTCCCAAAATACTACCCTGAGGTACTCCAGATTGAACAACATATGATTTTGACTGATCAGATTCATAATTAACAGAGAATGTACGCTGTGAAATATGTGACTTAATTTTGAAATAATAGGTATCTGATACATGATTTTTAAGCTTTGAGAGTAAGCCTTCATGCCATACTTTATCAAATCCCTTTTCTGTGTCTAAGAAGAGAGCTAAGCACACTGCATTTTCCTCATATGTACCTACAAATAGTATCAGTGATCTGGTGAATCTGTTGTGGACAAGAATGTTTTGATTTAAATCCAAACTGCGTTCAGAAATAGTCTCTTAAGTTATTCCAAGAGTTGAGGTAAAAATAATTGTTCAGAGATTTTTTTTACAGTAGGCCTATTGGCATTTGACTTATTGGGCAATAATTTGTAGGATTGCTTTTATCTTCATCAGACTTGGAGATAATTACCACTATGGCATGCTTCCATTGTCCAAGGAAATATGTTAAACATAGAATTGCATTGTAAATTTATGTTAAAAGAATGAATTGTTTTCTTGAAAAATTTTCAAGTAGAGGTGGAATGATAAGATCATAGGACCTTTCTTCTTTGGAGATCTTTTAATTTAATTTCTGACTTGTCCTAATTTAAAAAATTTTCCAAAGTAAGATAATTGAAGAGGTTATGTTAAACTTTCATGAATTTGATGAGCGAAATCTGGGTAAAGAGTAGGATTTGGCTGGAACTACTGATGTAACTGTTCAGAGAAAACTTACTTTTTGTTAAGGGATTGAAAACCATTGGTTGTCGAATTTAAGTGAAGGAATCCTACTGTCAGTATGTTTTATGGCAAATTTTTTTTTGCCATAATGTTCAGTGGCGGTTCCTTCGGGTGAGGGAAGGGAGGAACGTCCTCCTCACATTTTTCTTCTTTTGAAAGTAAATACCAAATAAAATATGTGCCTTGAAATTCAAGGAAGATTCGATAATATTTAAGTTCACAGCTATAAGAAAATCTCGGTTGATCGAGTTTTAAACGATGCGCGCTCATGTGCTTCTAGAAAACTGTGAGAAAGATGCGAAATTGTTTGTGTGAAGGAAAGTCAATCCATTCCTCCTTTACTGCAGTTAACACACATAGACAACAGCGCACTAGCGGCCAGAGAAAGAAGCAGAGTTTTAAAGCGAGTAAATGAACGGAGAGGGAGGAGATCCTCCTCTGAATCAGCACATGGGCGGGAAATAGAAACCGACTGGTCGTGCAGCAAGCTCGCTACTGCTGCCATCTAGCAATCTTGAATTCAACCAGACTAACACACATCTAGGAGGAGGCACAATAAAAACAGTTTTAACGCAACGCTATGAAAAACACCATATAAACTTTTTTTTTTTAATTATGAATAAAAAATATTATTCATTGCACTTTATATAGGCTACTATTCATGGTTTGAAACTTTCAAGGATATTTGAAAGTTAAAGTCGGGTTTATATAAAACAAAGAGGAAATAGTTCTACTTTAGTATCATAGATCTTTTTGGCCCCTGAAATTCACTTCCATTCATTGTGTACTAGACAGGGCAACAGCCAAGTTGTCAGTTTTGTACAAATATATTTGAATTTGAAAGTAGGTACCCCAAACTACCTGGTCTTACATGTATGCATGTTGGCTAATTTGTAGCATGTTTCATTCAAGAAGGTGTCATTTCGTCCTGTTACCTTCTTTCCTCCTCTCAAGAAATACGCAGGAGCCGCCACTGATAATGTTCCATCTTCAACAATTAAAGATAGCAACCTGATGTTGGCTTCTTAAAGCATTACTGAGTTCTCTGGAGGCTACATGTAATTTGGTTTTGTATGGAGAGTATTTTACCTGTTCCCAGAATAATTTATATTGTTTTTTAAGAGATGTTTTATATGTAGTGTAAATGGAACTCTATTTTTGTTTTTATAATTTTGGAAATGATTACTAACTATAATCGCTGCAAATTGAATGTTCCTGGTTAAAGTAGACATAACAATGTCTATCCTTGAGAATCTTGGGAGGTATTAGTGTTTCAGTAATTACTTCAAGTAATGAACTGTAAAGTTGCCAGATAAATGGAAAATTTATCAGAGTAGGATGTAAAGGAGCATCTAGATTATTTATACACAGATTAATCATTACTGGAAGACGGTCTGAACTCAGTTCATGTAATACAGAAGCCTCAGAACACAAGTCGACAAGGTTCGTTACAAGGAAAAAATATAATGTCTGAAGTGCTTCCATCTTGAAGTTAATGTGTAGATTCATTTGGGTAAATGGGTTGCATAGTAAATTGTTAAATTACATCGTGGAGTAGTTTACCACTAGGATTGGTCATGTTACTTCCCCAGTTAAGCTGTTTACTCTTAAAGTCCCTTCAATGAGAAAATGTGTTCTCATTATATTAATAACATCCCAAAAATGTGCCATAGTTACTCTATTTGTAGGAGCAGAATAAAATGTTGCAAATTCAATTTAGATACAAGTTCACTGCGTTTTAAGTCTGGTTAAGCCTGATTTAATAAATATTGCAGAACCCACTGGGATGATCTGCTTGATATGTAATACAGCCAGGAATTCTAAAGTGAATGTAAGGTGTGAGCTTGGTTTCTGTAGCAAGCAATATGTTAATATAATATAAATTAAGGAAGAAAAATAGTTTGTGACATTTATTGCTAATTCCTTGATAATTCCATGAGCAACTACATATTATTTTGTTAGAGATATTGTTCATTTTTTGTTTAAAAGGACATGTAAAATTTGAGATAATGCGCTAATAAGATGTAACAGAGCTAGGAGAGAATTTCGTCATCGTCGTCGTCGTCATCGTCGTCGTCGTCGTCGTCGTCGTCGTCGTCGTCGTCGTCGTCGTCGTCGTCGTCGTCGTCGTCGTCGTCGTCGTCGTCATCATCATCATATATCATGCACGAAATTGGCTGTGGGCGACCCGGTCTTCGTTTTCCTTGTGAGTGATACTGTAAGAGTATTTTCGGTATCCTTTTTGGTGACATTCTCAGTACATGTTGTTGGAGCTATCTTTCTTGATATAAAGATAGTTTGTCTTGGAGTGTCTGCATATGGAATTATTCTAAAATATCTTTGCCCTCTGATGGTCGAACAAAGTAAATCTGACAGTTCATCTTATGTATTCATTTCTGCATCTCGTAATCTGCTGATGTCTCTTTGTTTAAGGATCCAAATTTCACTTCCATACATGAAAGTTGGAATAGCAAGAGTGTTATATAATTTTAGTCTGGTATGTTTCTGTACTAATTGAGGTTTTAAAGTAGAGTTTAATAGTCCTAATACTTGTAAACGTTTTGCAAGTTTTTTATTTCTCTCAGTTTCTCCTTCATAAGGAATGTTGCATCATAAGTATGGGAAATTGTTTACTTGTTCTGTAATCATATGCTCGATTACTATTTTGCTTCGTATTGGCTCTGTACCTCTGTTAGGTGAGATTTTCATACCATATTCTTGTGTGAATAAATGTTTTTGTAAATTTTCTTCGGAATTGGCAATTACATCTTGATCATTGACAAATAATATTGTATTTAGTTTTGTGTTATTTGAGATTCGAATTTCTAATGTGTATTGCTTATGCCAGAAATGTAATTATTTCATCTATATACAGTATATGTTAAAAAGAGTTGATTAATGGGGGAGCCTTGTCTTAATCCTTGAGTTACCATCCTGTATTCTGAGGTGACATTGTTGAATTTAATTTTTATGGTATTGTGAGTTTTATTAGTTACAACAATGTAATTTATTCGTCACAACAATAATTCCTTTCTACAATTCGCCTTAAACGCTCTCGTCAACAATTGGATCTTCACTCAACACAGTATTCGTTATAGTACTCCACCGACGACAATGACAGTTTACTTGGATTATTACGCACAACAATGAACTGTTAATCTTAACTAATATTTACAAAGCACTATTTACAAATCAGAACTACCAGTTCTCAGTTCACAGTTCTTCTATCTCAGTCACTCGAGTTCACAGTATCTCGAACCACAGACCTTCAGAGACAGTTCACTGTACTCGAACTCGGGTCCCTCCTACTGCGGTCCACTGTACTCGAACTCAGGTCCCTCCAACTGCGGTCCACTGCACTCGAACTCAGGCCTTCGGATGCTGACGCAGATGCGGACGCACACTCGAGTCGAACTCCGGTTGGCTTGACTGGCTTGCTCGCTCTGGCTTACTCACTGACGGAATAACTGAAAACTCTGAAACTCCTGTCGTTCCTTCGCGACCGTAATTTATAACTACAGCGACGTAGCCTCGAAGGTTCCACCCGTCTCTAGAGATGGCATTCCAGAGAAATCCAGGGCCCTCTCCTCTCTACCAGCACCAGATGCGCGCGCAAACTCGTCGCGTGACGTAATACACCCTCTCTCTTCTCTCCACCGCGCGACGTCACTCAATGTTCCGTGGAGCCTGTGCGATCTGCTTTCATGCGGGACGCTGGTCGTGAGTTCGAATCTCACGTCGCTGTCACATTGCTCCCTCCTTAGGACTGCTCGTCTCGGGCAGTCCCTTGGTAGGCTGCTAGTCGGTCCAACGTTTGGGGTCCTCCGGCTGCTCCCTCCTTATGGTGGTGCCACCCCATCCTTGGCTTGGCTGGGCAGCAATACTCGTACTGCGTGGGCGCCATCTTGCTTTTCCCCTTGGCCCTCCAAGGAGAGCTCGCTGGCCACGGGTTGGTCCTCGGCGTCCATCAGGAACACTTCATCCCGACCAAGACGGAGTATACGGCGCCGGACGTCCACCGTCGCATCGAGTAACCGCATGGCGTCGAGTCCCAGGACGACATCCTCGGTGATGTTGGCGACGAACACCCACATCTCCAATTTCCTCTTCCCCAAGGTCAGGTCCAGGAAGACCTCTCTCTGGATGGGCAAGCTCTCGCCTGAAGCAGTACGTAGCTCGTATTGGCGCAGCGGCGTCCTCCCAGGTAGGCCACGCACGACGTCTGGTCTGGCGATAGTGAGCATTGCCCTGGTGTCCACCAGTACTCTGCATGGACGGCCTTTTATCCGTCCTTCAGCAATCAGCCCATCGTCGCACCTTCTGTCGACCGGTTTCAGGACGAGCCGAGGGGACGGTGATGATGGCGCCGACGTGCTCCTCCTAGCATTGGCCCCCTCTCTCTCCTGACTGTTGCCAGGTCGGTCGCAACTCCTCCGCAGGTGCCCAGGTTCACCGCAGGAAGCACTGAAGCACTTCCACAAATATTTGTATGGCCAGGAATTCCATCTGAGCGGCGGAGGAGTTGGTTTCTCTCGGTGTCAGCCACCTCTCTCTCCTGCCGGTGGCTGGATCGGTCGCAGTTCCTTTTCAAGTGTCCTGGTCTGCCACAGGACCAGCAGGTAGACGCTCCTCTCCTCTGCCGCTCGGGTGGCTTCGGTTGGCGCCCCCCAGCATCCGTCGCCGTGACGCTCCTGACCCAGTGCGGTGTTGAGACTCCCGCCGCCAACTTGGCTGCCTCCATCCTGAGGGCCGCCGCCAGAGCTGCATTGATGGTGCGATGCTCTGCCAGGAGTAGCTGTTGCTTTATTTCCGGGTCTCGAACTCCGCTGCCGAAGGTGTAGGCCGCCTCTCCAGCGATGAAGTCATTAGGTAGGCCCCTGAGCACCTTATGGGCCAGTTGTTCCACCGCCATCGCGAATTCTTGCAGGGACTCGCCTGACTGTTGGACCCTCGTTTTCAGTTGGGTCCTGAATGCTGCAGCAAGTTGATGGTCACCATAACGTCCCTCCAAGGCCGCCATTATCTCAGCGGCTGTCCCATCTTCTGGAATAGATGACATTTCTTCGGGTTCAACTTCAGTCTGGCTTGTCGCAGTCTTTCGAACACTTTCCTCAGGTTCAACAGCTGTTCGCCGAAAGTCTTGCCCACCACGATGACGTCATCAAGGTACAGCAAACAGGTGTCGTATGTCAGGCCTCTCATTACGGACTCCATTAGTCTCTGGAATGTAGCCGGGGCGTTGCAGAGGCCGAACGGCATAACGGTGAACTGCCATAGTCCCTGGCCTGTAGAGAATGCCGTTTTCTCCTTGTCCTCAGGATGTAGCGCCACCTGCCAGTATCCTGACTTGAGATCCAACGTCGAGAACCACTCTGCTCCGGCCAGGGTGTCCAAGGTGTCGTCAATTCGTGGAAGCGGAAAGCAGTCCTTCTTAGTGACGTCATTCAGTCTTCTGTAGTCCACGCAAAAACGCAGGTCCCCATTCTTCTTCTTCACCACGCGACGTCACTCAATGTTCCGTGGAGCCTGTGCGATCTGCTTTCATGCTGGAGTGACTGGAGGCCACCTGGGAGCCAACAGGATGCTGGACAAGACGAGTTAAGTGAAGTGAAAGGCGACATAAGCGGAGTGAAAGGCGACATAAGCGGAGTGAAAGGCGACATAAGCGGAGTGAAAGATGACGTCACTTCGCAAATTGAAAGCGTTTCGGCCCACGTAGATGGAATTGTCGCCATCGTGAAAGACGAACTCAAAGCCGATCTTGTTTAGGTTGTCAAGATCGGCTTTGAGTTCGTCTTTCACGATGGCGACAATTCCATCTACGTGGGCCGAAACGCTTTCAATTTGCGAAGTGACGTCATCTTTCACTCCGCTTATGTCGCCTTTCACTCCGCTTATGTCGCCTTTCACTCCGCTTATGTCGCCTTTCACTTCACTTATGTCGTTCTTGACCTCACTGATATCGTTCTTCATTTCTGCTTTTACGTCACTTATGTCGTTTTTCATTTCAGCTTTCATTTCCGCGATGGCTTGCAGGATCTGCTGTAGGTTCTCCATTGTCGATAATATCCCACTTCTGACACCAATGTGAGTTTTATTAGTTACAACAATGTAATTTATTCGTCACAACAATAATTCCTTTCTACAATTCGCCTTAAACGCTCTCGTCAACAATTGGATCTTCACTCAACACAGTATTCGTTATAGTACTCCACCGACGACAATGACAGTTTACTTGGATTATTACGCACAACAATGAACTGTTAATCTTAACTAATATTTACAAAGCACTATTTACAAATCAGAACTACCAGTTCTCAGTTCACAGTTCTTCTATCTCAGTCACTCGAGTTCACAGTATCTCGAACCACAGACCTTCAGAGACAGTTCACTGTACTCGAACTCGGGTCCCTCCAACTGCGGTCCACTGTACTCGAACTCAGGCCTTCGGATGCTGACGCAGATGCGGATGCACACTCGAGTCGAACTCCGGTTGGCTTGACTGGCTTGCTCGCTCTGGCTTACTCACTGACGGAATAACTGAAAACTCTGAAACTCCTGTCGTTCCTTCGCGACCGTAATTTATAACTACAGCGACGTAGCCTCGAAGGTTCCACCCGTCTCTAGAGATGGCATTCCAGAGAAATCCAGGGCCCTCTCCTCTCTACCAGCACCAGATGCGCACGCAAACTCGTCGCGTGACGTAATACACCCTCTCTCTTCTCTCCACCGCGCGACGTCACTCAATGTTCCGTGGAGCCTGTGCGATCTGCTTTCATGCGGGACGCTGGTCGTGAGTTCGAATCTCACGTCGCTGTCACAGTATTATTTTTGTAATTTTTTTTTTATTCAATGCAGTGGCATTTGACTGTTGTTGTTGTTGTTTTCCAATGCCAGGCGCTTGACAACAAAGTCATTTGACCTCCTGCACCCCAATATCCCTCAAAGATACCATCATGACCAGCCAATGAAGCACAGATTTTGAGGTGTTCCGAATCCATTTCTTGGTCATATTGGAGCGGTTAAATGGCAAGTTGTAGGCGATTTAAGTGAACACCATATTTTATCGTTTTGGTGGCTACTTCATTCACACACAACCCCCAGAATGTCTGGAGGACCACACCTGCTGTTGGTCAACGGGTCCATTGGACCTAGCTGGGAGATCTTGTTGATCACCAGCTTTCTCTCCTTAAGCCACTGGAGGACGATTTTAGTGCCATAGCAGGTCAGCACTAGGAACAGAAAAGTAGAAAGAGGAGGAAGGAAAGGGAAATGAATCCCTAGGCCTCGAATGCTCTAATGCCGTCGGGATCGAAGAAAGTAAGAGTTCAGTCAGAGGACTGGATAGGAAAGGGTAAAGAGGGAATTAGTTATTGGATAGAGGAAAATTATACCAAATTCAGTCATTAACTCATCAAGCTGACCAGTGCTAATTGATGAGTAGCCCCTCCCTTTAGTTCAGCTCGTAAAATTATGCTTACTAACAGCTGCACCACGGGAAGGTAGGGATGGGACATAGGGTATTTGTCCAGGTTAGTTCCTTAAAGCCTTCAATGGGAAGGATTAATGGCTCTCCCCCCTGTATCCGACAGATACCCTTTTGCAGCCGGCATTTGACTGTAAATACTGTAAATATTACAGATGTTTTAGAGTATAATTCTGTTTTGCAAAATTTCAAAAAGTTTGGGTCTTTTAATCACATCGAATGCTTTGGTATAATCTATAAATGAAAAAAGTGTCTCCAAATTGAATTGCTTTCGTTTTTCAAGCAGCAATTTTGTAGAGAAAGCTGAGTCAATACAATATCTACCTTTTCGAAATCCATTCTGAAATTCCAAAAGAAACAATTCACTTTCTTGTTTTAATCTTTCATTTATATTTTTATTTTCATAAATTGTTTTCTTATATACAAATTTTGCCGGCCCGGATGGCTCAAGCGGTAGGGGCACGGCATGTCCCTATCGCTTGGTCCGAAGGGTTGTGGGTTCGAGTCCCGCCTCGGGCATGGGTGTTGTGATTGTATTAGTAAAAAAAAAAAAGGTAAACAAACAGAAAACAAAAATAGATAACTTTGGAAAACGGCCTCTGGCCGGTCGAAATTTAAAAAAAAAAAATAAAAAAAAAAAATAAAGATGTTTCTGGAGCTTTAAATGTTATAGCCTTATGCTATGACCACATTGCACAGTCCTCTCAGAGCCCTCGACCCTAGGCCATGACCCAGATTGGCCTAGTGGTTAATCCACCACTAATGATAGGTAACCTTGCTGTTGGTATATCATAGCTAAATAATGAACTTAAAATGGTTTTGAATTTGCCTTCCTATTGCCAGCCTTAGAAAAAAAATTTTGTCGCACAGATACTTTATAAGTCCCAGAAAGGAGGCAATGAACATGATCAGAGGATGAGCGACCTGGTTCACACGAGGAGGACTAATTGGGGCAATAAAATTAGTTTTGTTTCGTTGTATATCTGATCATGCGCACTGCCTCCTTTCTGGAACTTACAAAGTATCCCTGCGACAAAACTTTTTTCTAAGACTACAGTCCCAGAAACCAAAAATGACTCGACTCTTGAAGCTCCTTACAGAACACAATTCACGTCATAATGATTTAACAACGATTTTCAACCCAGTATTATTTGAATAGTGTTACAGGAAGGTATTTCACAACTAATGCAAAAGCACGAAATTAATCTGAAAATAAGATCAAATTAATGCCTAAGAGCCATTATGTAAACAAACACGATACAGTATGACCCCAGCCCAGGTCGATGGCATTGAAGTGTGCTTAAATGCGACAGACTCATGCCAGTAGATTTACTGGCATGTAAAAGAACTTCTGTGGGACAAAATTCTGGCACACTGGTGATGCTGATATAACCTCGGCAGTTGCGAGTGTTGTTAAATAAAACATAATTTAAAAATTTTATAGTACGACAACCACGATTATGGCAATTCATTGCAAGCATTCCGATAGCTCTGTATTAGCATGCTTGCTTGCAGAATATAAAGTTCAAGGTTCGGATACTATTGAGGAAGGTGTTTTTTTAATTAATTATGCAGACTAATTTAGTACCATCATTCTTTTTAATGCACGATTTATAAATATTCATCTACTATTAAGACAAGATAATTTTCATTGCGTCTTTTCAAATGTCTTTCGAGTTATGACAATAATCGAAGTGAAATGAATTTCAATAACTGCCAAAGTGATCTCGTGTGTACCTCTGCTTTGGGGAACTGAGCATGACTGTGCGATTCTTGAATCTGGAACTTAGAACATTCAGACAGCCCATATTTTCTGGAAATTAGGTAGATTTTTTAGCTAATGCAACTTGGTGGAAGCAAGAGGAAGATAATTAAATTAAAATAAAAGGCAACTACCATAACTTTTGCTGCATTAACTCAGTACAATTAGGCTTTCATATATTTAATTTCAGCTGAAATGTTCTCTTTTAAGAAGAACTATTGATAGACTATGCCGTTTTAAAACTGTCTTAGAGTGGAGAGAACTAGTTGTACTTAATAATGTCTTTCTTTCTTTTCACTCTATTTAGCAAGAAAAGGTAGAACTGGATAAGTATAGATACAAAGTTGCAACTGGAGAATATGAAGACAATGCAGTCACAAACATGAAGCCCAAGAAAAGAATACGACCTAGTAGTTATTTTAGTGATGAAGAAGATATAAGTGATTGACTATGCTGTGAAATGTATGACTGTGTGCAACACAGAATTGTAGAAAATGACTCCTGAAAAAAGAACAAGATAATGTGTGGAAACAAGAGTTTCAATATGAATATATGAAACACAGTGAATACAGTTTTCATTTACTAAATTGTGAATGACTATCAAAGTCATAATGTTTGTCTTATTTTCCTCTGTGAATAATAATTAATTTTATGTTTTCTACTCGCATATATTTTTGTTTTACATGTTGAAAAGCCATGGTAGGTATAAAATCTCTTCCACGTTATATGTGTGCATGTGTTATGCCTGAAGACTTAGGCATTCGGCACCAACTGAAGAGAATCACTTTAGTTATTTTCACTGTAGTTCCCATTAGCATCATGCAATACAGGTACTATGTTCGGTTCAAGTTTGTCGAGTATGGTGAAGTTCGATATTCGTCGATGTTTGCTCTGCAGAAGGAGGCCTGTCTGTTCGTTTCACCTTGTTGTAAGGATATTATTTTGCTGTCCTCTACTCTCATCCCTTCATGTTTTAACCACTCAAGGATTTTAGGACAGATCTTGTGATTAGTTTTTCATATGGAAAAAGATTAAATTTGTAATGTCTTTGTTGCCTCTCTCATGTTGAAACATTGTAGGACACTAGTTCCCATGATGGTTGTCTCATTAGGAAATTAATATATAACTAGTTATGAAATTAATTGGAAATTTGTGTCCCTGGCAATTTTTTCAAAATATAATTTAAATAATGAATAAAATAATAACACTTGTCAACATATTTTTTTTTCACAAGGAAACTGAATACTGATTCTAGTGCAGTTTTTTCGATCACAGTCACTTTTTATATAATATACTTCTATATATCAGGCTTTCTTTGTTATAATTTTCAAGTTATAATAAGTGATCATTTTTTATTAAACGTGGAAATTTTATTTAGAATAGGTTGGCAACACTGTGCAGGCTTATTCATGTTAAGACATAAGCACCAGCCAGATGAGTGGCAATTGTTCATAGACTTTCCGAAAGTTATCAAGGCTGTACTTCTGCATTATGGTAATGAATTCCCATCAATACCTGGGCCCATGTCATTAATATGAAAGAAACATATCAAAATTTGAAATTACTGCTAGAAAAAATCCAGTATACAAAATATAACTGGAATATATGTGGTTGGAGACATTAAATTCTGCATGGGAGAGCAGTCTCACTACATTAGAAAACAATGACCTAATGGTGAATCATTTATTCCTGAGCATAAAAATGTGTCAAATACCTCATTAGTAAATCTTTAAAAAGTATATTACCTCCCCTATATAAAAAACTAGGACTTATGAAAAATGTTATAAAAACAGTTGACAAAAAGTCTGTTGCATTTATGTACTTATTTAAAATCGAAATTTCCCGAAGTTAGTGATGTAAAACTGAAGGAAGGCATTTTTATAGAACCAGAAGTAAGATCACTAATATTGGATAATGAAAGCCTTGAGAAACTGTTAAATCCACTGGAAAAAAACAGCCTGGAAATCACTAAAAATATTTGTTGTGGTTTTCTGAGAAATCACAAAGCAGAAAACTATTTCGAAATAGTGATTTTGTGAATTCATACAAGAAACATGTCTCTAATAATTCACTTCTTGGACTCCCACATAGTCTTTTTCCAGAAAATGTTGGGGCTTATAATGATGAACATGGAGAGCATTTTCATTAGCAGATTTCTATGATGGAATGGAGGTACCAAGGTAACTAGAGTTCCAGTATGCTGGCCGACTACTGCTGGACCATGAAAAGTGACATCCCAAAGGCAAAATATGCCCGAAAAGCAATCCAAAATGAGGTGTATATTTATCACTTGGCATTATGTAAGTACTAATTTCATAAAAACCCTAAACATGTGTCACAAATAATCCTGCCTGATGGAAAAAATTGATAGCATATTTGAATTCAGCATGGCAAAGACACTTAGATTCCGTTAATTTAGTTCTTGTGGAAGAAAAAAGTTTTATTTTGTTTGCCAGTGTAATCATTGTATTCAGATGCATCCAATATTATTCTGTTTCAACTGAATTTCAGGATAAATATATGATTTTAACATGTAAAATATTTAAGAAAACGTGCTGAATGTCACCTCCATAGAATACCCTCAACATTGTTTTTGCATAATATGGTAAACATTTCTTCCAAAGGTAAAGAGAAAATTCTAAATAAAAGAAGTAAAGTTAATCAAGGAATTTTCTTTTCTTTTTTATTTAAACAGAGAAATGAAAAACATTAAAAACATTTTTGTTATAGAATCGGAAAATTCAGTGTCTTGAATTATGGCCACCTCAATGGCATACTTTAGAATTCCATAAAAAATCCACTAGGAGGCAGCACATTGAAGGACATAAATATGAGAAGAAATTGTAATGAGCCATTTTATTTGGTTGTTCAGTTTAAGAGGCAAGCTGTCATTTCCGTTAGTTATTGAGCAAATTATATATAAAAATTGCTAGTACTTTTACTGGATGTCAAATCCATGGCGTTTTTAATTATGCCAGTTTTAAAAATAGAATATAATTATCTCTGCCAGTATTGTAATTGTGTATTTTTATCTCAGCTCTAAGCATCATGACTATACTGTTCATAGGTTATGAATTTTTAAGCCAAACCTGAGATATGTCACCTCCATATCAATATTGACGCATGAAGGTGGCAATAATCCATGGAGTTGATACCTATTGATAAGTATCACAGTTCTGTCGAAGAATGTGGCCAACATAAAACTTTTTATAAAGATAAAAAAAAGAAACAAGAAATTTACGCACTTATTTCACCAAATATTCCACTATTCATTGGTATTGGCAAGTGCATCAGGCTGTCTGGATCTTTAATAAAAAAAAAAAAAAACAGCCTAGAGCTTTGTTCCTTGACTTGCAGCGAGTGTGCACCAGATTCAAAATGTACCCATTTCTATTTTGGAATATTCGAAATTGACAAGAATGCTTACAGTTCAAGTATATTCTTTAATTTGCTTTATTTCGAAATTTATTATTTTTACTCTGTATCAAGCTACAATTAATAAAGCAATATTAAATAAAATATTTAAAAACTAGTTTTTTTTTTCACATACCATTAGAAAAAATATATAAAAATCTTTCAATTAATAAGCTATTGTCAACATTTATAGTCGTAATACATTGTCGATTGAAAATATTATTTTGAAAGGACAGTTATATTTAATTAACAGCCTCATCAGACAACTTAATGCATCTAGTCAGTTACCAGCTACGAGTATATCCTAGCAGTGAATTGAAGAGGAAGACTTCATGAAAACTGGTTCCTGTCACAGTCTAGGCATACAACCTGCTAATCAGCACAAGAGACTCTCAAGTGTTAAATTAAATGGCTAAGTTATGGTCAAAATATTTCGCAAAAAGAAAGTGTTAACAGTATTTGCAGAATGTAACTATGCTGAAGATTATTTTCTAAAACAAATTTGTTTCCACAGAAGAATCTGAGGCTGATGTAACAAACGACGAATTCATTTCTGTACTACACTTGAACTATCTAAGTTCACAATAGTTTTTATTCAATTCCTTACAACTGTAATTTGATTTAAGCTCTCAGGGTGCTATTCATAGACATTTTGCAGCACGCGCTATGAGCGTACTAAGCAAGCCCTGGCTATCCACTGGTTTCTTGTACAGAATTCAAATCATATCCTATCGCTAACACTGGTTTATGAATACGAAAAACTCTGATCATCCACCAGAAACCCGCGCTAAAAATGTCTATGAATATGGCCCTCAGTCTGCATTTTACAATAGTCAAATAAATATCACCATATCATTTTCCTTAATAGAGTATGTTCCTTTAGCTTTTGGAATCTCATTATTTTGAATGTGCTTAATAAGCACTCATTCTTTTCACTATCTTATTATAATCTTTATGCTAGCAGAAGCAGATTTGCAATTCAGACCAAAAAATTCCCCAGTATCATCAGTTTTAATAATTACAGTATTTCTCAATCTAATCAACTTATAAAACGTCAAATTTTCTCAATGTCACGGACATGTCACCTCCATGTCTAAAGCAAAAGATATATGTTAGTTTACATTAAAATTGATTTTGAATTTTTATATGTCTTATATGTTATAAAGAAACGAAAAATACAACTTTAACAGGACAGTTTAAATTATATATATTTTTTAAATTTCGAAACTAAAATTTCCACTTAATTTAGAATCAACCACATACTACATTTTTGTTGCTACATCTCAGCTTACAATTTATTACTGGGATGCTCGTAGGAGAATGGAGGAAATCCAAGTTCCATGAGCATTTACAACAACAACAACAACAACAACAACAACAACAACAACAACATTTCTGTTGCTTTCTGAGTCATTGACAGTGGCGGTGCGTCAATAAGAGCACAAGAGCATGTGAACACCTTGTTTCCATTAATGCACGACTAGTTTTATTATTTAATACCGTATTGACGTAGGTAGTGGGAATGAATAATATTAGAATCGAGTATTTTAAACTTCCCCCATCTTGCATAAACTTCTTATGTAAACTTGGCAACATCCGTTCACGTACAAGCCATGCTCTTTTCAAGAAGGTTACAGGAATTTCACGCATGCGCGGGAGAAAATTGTCTTTCGCTGGCCGCTTATGACTCGTCAAGAGCACAAAGCGTTAAGTGAACAGTGAATCTATCCCACAGATGTCAGGTGCATCGTTCACGTGCTATATCTCGAGAAATTTAATAGTCTGTTTTCTAGCTTGTAGGTGTCAGCATCTCATTGTCGGAACGTTTACTTTATGTGGATGTGTGTACAGTGCTGCTACGAGAGTGTAGTTTGTGAATTACTATACTTCAGTGTCAGCATAATAGCATAGTTTGGCTTTCAAACACGTGCTGGCTGAATTTGGTGGTGGTATGAATTTAAGTATCTGTATAATGTGTATAATGTTTGATAATAATATTTACTGGCATGTATTTATAGTAATCAATCTATGTGAATAGGATTACAATACTGGTTTAGGCTATAGTGTATCAGTGTGTTGTGAATCAAAATATATTACTGAACACACGCTTTTGTAAATAACAGCATTGTGGTATGTATTCATTTTTAACAAACGTAAACATTATATGTTCTTTTGAATTTATATACGGTTTTTTCGATAGTGAAACATTGGAATCATTACTTTATATTAGGCTAAATGTATGATTTCAAATTCTCTTCGATTTTGGAACACAAAATTGTGAACACATATAATATTTTATCACGAGCCGCCACTGGCCATTGATATGAAGGACATTGGTATATGGCAGAGAAACAGAATTGACTTTAAACGAAATCTGCCACTACATCATCTTTGTTCACCAAAAATATAATTGAACATAGAGGGATTTGAACCTTGAGAGTTTATGATGACTAATGACTGACGTAAATACTTAATTTTCTTATAAGAATGGAATGCTTCAAGTGATACTGCTTTCATCTTAATACACATGGGCCTACATGCATAAAATCTTAGTATTATCCTTTGCTCTACCTTCAGGAAAAGCCTGAAGGTAAAGTTTATTCTACAAATCATATGCATAAATATGATGCTTTTCCTGCAAAGTTAAATACTAGACTGTTTAGTCTTTACTTTTCCATAAAAATCGATTACAGCTCATCAGCTATTTTTTGCTACCACTCGACCTGACTCGTGTTGAAAAGAAGTTGACAGCCTGGTGTGGAAACTGCAATTGTTGAGTTTTCATATAAAAATAATTTTAATATTGTGGAAGCGATACAATTTACAATCAATTATGTCAAACCTGGAACAAGAAGAGAAAATTGGAGAACAAATTCTGTTTGTAAATTTCTTGGAGGACTTTCTGATACTGCTGAATAAATCGCAAACTCCAGCAGTACAGAATAAAAAAGTAAAATCTATAGAGGAACTTAAGTCGAAGCTGCAGTGTCAACTAGGCAAAACAGAGAAGCAAATATTTAAGAAAATTAATAATATGAAAATGAAAGTCAAAAGAAAATCCAATATCGAACTAACAGGGAATAAAAAAATTGCTTCCATGCCTTGGGAAAAAAATGTTAACTTCAATTTCGAAGGATGTTGATTCTACTATGAAAAAAATTCCAGTTAAGTTTAATTATTTCGGAAGTAGAAATATTTTCTTACTATTATATTGTAATTTTATTAGTAACAACAATGTAATTTATTCGTCACAACAATAATTCCTTCCTACAATTCGCCTTAAACGCTCTCGTCAACAATTGGATTTTCACTCAACACAGTATTCGTTATAGCACTCCACTGACGACAATGACAATTTACTTGGACTAGTACGAACAACAATGAACTGTTAATCTTAACTAATATTTACAAAGCACTATTTACAAATCAGAACTATCAGTTCTCAGTTCACAGTTCTTCTAGCTCAGTCACTCGAGTTCACAGTATCTCGAACCACAGACCTTCAGAGACAGTTCACTGCACTCGAACTCAGGTCCCTCCAACTGCGGCCCACTGCACTCGAACTCAGGCCTTCGGATGCTGATACAGTTGCGGACGCACACTCGAGTCGAACTCCGGTACACAAGACTGGCTTGCTTGCTCTGGCTTTCTCACTGACTGGCTGACTAATCAACTGAAAACTGCTGTCGTTCCTTTGCGTCCGTAATTTATAACCACAGCGACATAGCCTCGAAAGTTCCACGTGTCTCTAGAGATGGCACTCCAGAAAAATCCAGAGCCCTCTCCTCTCTACCAGCACCAGATGCGCGCGCACTCTCTCTCCACTCTCTCGCCGCATTGGCTCTTTCCCCTCTCCGCCGCGCGCCATCCCAAAGTGCTCCGCACGATCTTCTCTCTTGCGGGACGCTGGTCGTGAGTTCGAATCTCACGTCGCTGTCACAATATATTGTTTTAGGTGCAGTGACAGCTGGCACTTCAAGTTCTTATTCAATGTTAGGTAATCGGTGTACTAAAAACTTCAACAGAACCCAACAGTCCCCTTGCCTGGTGCCTGAAGAAATCCGAAACAGACCGGCGGAGTGCATATTATTTTCAGGTTTTGAAAGAGAGGAGACAAAGAATATGAGCATTGGATAGCTGCAGCATTTGTTGATAATTGAACAACTTAAACTAACAAGATTGCAAACGACTTATTGCGAGAAGAAAATTTCATCACTGTCACCATGAAGGATAAACATTTTTTTATTATTTGACAATTATTTTCGCATACAATCTTAATTATTCAATAAAAATTATGACTGGCAAAATTTGATAAATCTTAAAGTACTGGTAGTTTTGATTGTAATTTATTTAGTACTTAAAAATGAACATTTCAAACTTTGTGGAAATTATGCAACACTTGAATATTATAATTTACATGTTCTGTACAATTTCAGCAATTTCATCCCTCCATGCGCTGACCTCTTTCACTTACTGCACCTGCATTGCCATAATCAACATCACCATTACCATCATTGTCACTGTCTGAACCACCACTATCACTAAAATAATTAAAATCGTCGTCTTCAAGATATTTTGCAATGTTATGAAGAATGAAACAGTTCAGTATAAATGATAGTACACAATGTAAATCAACTCTCACACCATAGTGAAGACTTGGAAACTCATCTATGGCCAAAAGAGCATTCAATAATCACTCTTTCTGCAGCCAATAGACGATTATAAGACCGTTGCTGGGGTGTAGGATTTCTGTAGGGTGTCATGAGCCAGGATGCAAACTAAGGGATATGCTACTGGAGCTAAATAACAGCTGTGAGCAGTATGGGATGGAGATAATTGCAAACAAGACGAAGACCGTGGTCATAGGAAGAAAAGTAAAGAAGGAAACTTGCGAATTCTAAATGAGGCAGCAGTGCAAGTGGACAGTTTCAAATACTTGGGGTGTACTATAAGCAGTAACATGAGCTGCTGACAGGGAGTCAAAAGGAGGATAGCAATGGCAAAGGAAGCTTTTAATAGAAAAAGGAGCATCTTCTGTGGAACTCTGAAAAAAGAACTAAGAAAGAGACTAGTGGACTGCTTTGTGTGGAGTGTAGCATTGTATGGGGCAGAAAAATAGACATTACAACAAAGTGAAGAGAAGTGACTAGAAGCACTTGAATGTGGATATGGAGAAGAATGAAGCATGTGAAATGGACAGACAGAATAAGAAACGAAGCTTTGTTGGAAAGAGTGGGTGAAGAAAGAATAATGCTGAAACTAATCAGGAAGAGAAAAATAAATTGGCTGGGTCACTGGCTGAAAAGAAACTGCCTACTAAACGATGCATGGGAAGGGATGGTGAATGGGAGAAGAGTTCGTGGCAGAAGAAGATATCAGATGATAGACAACATTAACACAACACAACCCATTGCCTCCACCCAGGCTGTGATGAGAGTGAAACACTAGGACATGTGTTGGGTTTCTGCCAAGAGACTGAGTTATTGTGGAACAACAGCCATCACAGGGTAAGGACAATGCTTGCTGACATTCTAAGACAACAAGGATTAGAAGTCCATGAAGAAGTGCATTGTATCTCGGAAGACGATTCAACAAGACGAGTAGATATTGTTGTCATTGATAGAAAAAAGAACACAGGAACAATACTAGACCTGACTATCAGATTTGAAAGAGATGCATAACAGTCAAAACTTACTGATGATGAAAAGAGAATCATCTATGAATCTTGCATTTCTTATTTTAACAAGCAGTATAACATCATGGCTAATTGTTAGTCAGTACACGGACTTCTTTTTGGAGTTCGTGGTACCATCTCCAAATACATCTATTCACATTTTACAATGTTGAGAAAATCCTTAGAGAAATTCTAAAGAACTCAATTCAAATTTTGCAATTTCATCTCTATTTCAAGTAATATGATTCCCTTTCATTTTCTTTTCAAATTTATTGTATGTATTTTCATTGTTTCATTGTAAACTTTTATATATGTACTGTATTTGTTTTCTGGATCCTTGTGGTCACCCTTATTGAAGGGCAGATAGTTTTATTTTATAAATCTGATGTGTATGGAACATATTCGGAGACTAAGAGGAAGGCAGAAAATAGGAAAGACTGGAGAAAGCTGGGTTTGCAGTAAAAGACCTGCTCTTGGGCAAACATATGAATGAATGAATGAATGAATGTTTCCCATGCCTTTTCCTTCCTCCTTTCCTTGATTCCAAAAAATATCGAGTTCTTTCTTCTGTTATTGTCTTCTAGATATTTCAGCTTGCTTTTCATTTTGTTTTTTCCTCTCTGGAGAGTTTCCAGCTTCTTGTAAATCTCTTCAATGCTTGCTTCAAGGTTTAATACTAATCGACTGTATCCTTCAGTATTTGGCATTATTACACTGTCATGCAATGCTATAGGTCAATGCCTTTACTACACTGTTTCCTCACTGCTGTAACTCCTTCACGCACGTCTGTACTGTTCTGCTGCTTGCTGTGGACTCACTTTCGAAATATTCTTTAGAATCACACGTAGCCAGAGCGTTGATTGAAACAAGATCTTTACAGTTGATATATTTATCTCCATTGACCTTGGGTTTAGGAATTTTAACATGTGTGCAGATGAATGCACCTAATGTAGTTGGGAAGTTGTAATTCTGCTACCAACTAGCCTCGGCTGTCCTCATATATTCAATATTGAATGGAAACTTGATCCAGACGTAAGATTTTCTGTAATTTTTTCTGACACAAAAGTAATTGTCTTTGAAACTGTACTCTGATGAACCCCCTATTTCTTGTCGTATTCCGTTCCGAAAACCTGGATCTGCCACATAACACAAGAAAATTATAATTTTTCATTCAGAAATTAAGGCTTCTCCTTGTCTTTCTTCGTTGATTCCAATAAAATACTCACTTAACCATTTCACATTCTGTTTCTCAAAGCTATAAAGTTTAAGTTGCTATCTGCCAGTGCTCTTCTTTCTTTGTATGTTTTAGCAGCTTGAACTCGCAAAAAAGCAGTCATTCTAACCTCTCATAACCAATTTACTAAATGAGCGAAGCCACAAAACAGGCATGCTGCGATTTTTCGTAGGAAAAACTATGAAGTAGAGATCTAAACTAGTTTTATGCATGAATTTCATAGTTTCTACTAAGACCAGAAGTAAATTCTAAACATGGCTTCCTAGATTTTATTTTATTTTTTTTTTTGCTACAAACTAAAGAATTTCCTAAGGATTTTATGCATAGAAATCTTAGTATTTCCTATGATGTTCATAGTAATAGTATTTACTATCATTTTATGTGTATTAGGCATGATGTTGCTCTAAAAGTAATGCACCATTCTGTAAATATCTAATTTTACAAAGAAAAAGTTTTGTGATGGTTTAAAATATTGATTTTGGAACTATCACGGAAATAACACGTTTTCATCATACTGAAAAAGCGATTTTTGAAATCCTGTTTGTCCCTCTTCTTCTAAGGCACTGATCTTATTGCATATTCAGTCTCTCCATGTCAGTTCAGGGATGATGCACATGGAATGTAACAATATTTACCAAAAACCTTAATGACTCTTTCTTAAAATAAAAGAAAAATAATGACTGACTAAAAGTTCTACTAGGTTTCTTCTTGCATATGTTTCTTACATAAGAAGAATAGACAAATTAAGCGATGTAGACCATATAAATTCTCTAAAAATATTCTTTCAGAGGAATTTTTACCTGGACAACTGTACCTTCAGTCGAAAACTTTTTCAAACAAATATATTAGATTCCTTTGTGAATAACTTTTTAAAATTCAAGTAACTGTACTTGTTATGGAAATAGAGTAAGAAAGTGACTTTTTTAAACTTCAAAACATATTATCTATCCAGTTACAAACTTCTTCATGCAAAATTTTCTGACGTAAAAGATATCTACAAGACTTTCTTTCTGTATTCTGGACACACTATTGCGTGAAGTCTTTTATGTTTTATCTACATGACTTACTTTGTAAAATTAATGTATATGGAAATAGAAAAAATGGCTCTGTAAGAAGTAAAGGTAGCCCCTACATATGCCAAGAAGACAGTTGGGGACATGGAAGTACAGCTTCATAATTTTTTGACATCAGCACTAGAATGAGGTAGTGTGGTTGGCAGCATGCTCCGACTGCCTTCTTACCCATCAGGAAAGATTCGGTATTCAATTTGATAGGAGGTTTTGTTCTTTGTAAAAGTTTTGCTTTTCTGTTAATGAATCGTAAATACACTCTTAGAATCTATATGTTGTCTGTCATCACAAATAATTTAAAAGCCAACCAGAACCATGCAGTGTTAGTGATTTGTGATTGGAACTCCTTTTCAGCCATAGTTGCTCAGCTGCAAAAGCCATAAAAATGTCATCTTTTATATGTGTGGACAAATTAAATGACCATAGCACAGTATTGTTTTACACAATTCAATTCTATGGTATTGTTGGTTATTTGACAATTTATTTAAACTGTAGACTTTATAAATTTTCCAGATATCTTGATTTATAAAAATGTATTTAGTCTGGATTGCAGAAAATTAAATTTTATCGTATTTAGATGTAGAATAAATTTTGCCTAGTTACTTTTTTTATATGTCTTTCATTTAGCAGTTGCAGGAAAAAAAAACTACAAGTGGAAAAGGACTGAATTATGAAATGTTTAAAACATATGAGAAAGTATGGTCGTCTTCATGACACTGACATTTTAAAGAACTTTATATTTTGCAGCTTTGCAGTTTCATGATGCCAATACAAAGTGTAATATTGTTACACAAGTCTCCTCTCTTGCAACAACTGTGCTCGACCTCAGTACGAGCATATATGCCATCATATGCAATTTGAAACTAGTTCATTTACAACTTACCATCACAAGAGATTCGTTGTTCTGAAACTTAGTTCTATGCATGTACTGTATTATTTTGCCAAACAGGCACTAATGGGATGGTGTTAGATTGCTGGGCACATAAATATTAAACAAAAGTGAACATACAAATCCCTGAAAACTTTCAAGTGATACACTATTCTCCACACATTTGCTTTTACAATGTTGAAGTAACATTTCCTTCACAATAGTTCACTCTCAACACAGGCATCTATTCCTGAGACTATCTAAAGACTGTCTGGCAAACCATGAATGCTGATATGTTCATTTTTGCCTGTTGTTTTTTTGTACATAGCAATGTGACACTGTCACGTTATGTAGGGTCCTCAATATACATGGCTGCTGTAGCATGGAATCTGACTCCTTGGCGACAGATCGAACATCAGCCAGTAAAATGCTGCCTACAATGGCAGAAGCAGAAATGGTTTATGAAACCTACCTTACAATAGATGTTGAAACTATCATCTTTTTGCTCGTATACAAGCTTGATATCGCGAGAATATGTTATCAATCACTCTTCTAAGCTTTATCAACTGAAATTCTTCTTATTTCATGCACAGTATTAGCCTGGAGTTCCTCTAATGTGTGTGGATTCGTAGGAAACACTTTGTCTTTTATACTACCCCATAAATAGAAATCACAACAGCTTTAACAGAGGAAAAACTGGATGAAATCGGAGCTAGTGTAGTGTGTTCACCACAAAAATCAGTAGCTGAACTTGCACAACAGACAAACGTTTTGCAGTCTTCTGCAAAAAGTGCAACAAAGTTACTAACATTAAAACAAAACAAGCACACACATGTTCATGCTTTGCAAGAAGGAGATCTGGTCCAAAGGGTGCATTATTGCATTTGGTTTCTGAATTCAGTTCAGAGTAGTGAAATTGATCCGCAACTCCATTTCTTCTCTTGATTTCTTCTAAATGTGCGTATGAACAAAATTGTAGGTATTGGTCTTTCGAAAAACTTATAATTTTGCATGAAATGCCTCATTATGACCAAAAAATTGATGTGTGGTTTGTGATAAGTGCATGGAGATTAATAGATCCAATATTTTATTATGAGACATAAACGCGGATTGGTATCAAACATTAATCTTAATGCCATTTCTTCAGCAGTTGACAAAAGGGGAAAAATTGTATGATTGATTTCAACAGGACTCTGCGACCACACATGTAGCTTAAGAATCAGTACATAAAAATTAGCGAGGTATTCGATGATAGAGTAGTTAGTGTTGGTTTAATCTGATTTAACCAGTTGTGATTTTTATTTATGGGGTATTTTGAAAGGCATTGTTTTTCGCATGAATCCTCACACATTAGAAAAACTTCCGGCTGATGCTGAGCATGAAATAAGAATAATTTCAGTTGATGAGCTTAGACGAGTGAGTGACATATTCTCGCGATATCAAGCTTATATATGAATGGAAGGATGACACTTTAAAGCTCTACTGTAAGGTATATTTCATAATCCATTTCTGCTTCCGCCATTGTAGGTAGCATTTTACTGGCAATGCTCGACCTGTTGCCCAGGAGCTAGATCCTTATATTAAAGACCACATATATTAAGGACTCTGTGGCTTGTTTTGTAAACCCAAACACACGTTCTTGCAACAAAGTTTGAAGATGATGATTCTCTTGTTAAAAAAAAAAAGTGCTAATTTTTCTATTCCTTAAATAGATTTTGTGATCCTTAATTAGGTGAAAAGGTGCATGGTTTAATAAAAATATTTTTATTGCAGATATAATAATGTATTTTAATTCTTATTTCTGTGAGATGTTAGATAAAGGATATGACATACCACTTATAAAGCTTATATTATACTAGCTGTACCCATGCACTCCGCTGCACTTGTTAGAAATAAATATAAAGTAATTACATAATTAAAATAGAACATCTGGTCCAGGGAACATTCGTGTTTGATAGAAGGATAAATCGTTTAATATGCCCCTTAATTTAAATTGTATTTAAAAAATTAAAATGCGATCATTTTGCTCCAGAGACCACTCATTTAGTGCAATGATAATTCTTTTCACATGTTTCTTAATTGTTATTACATGCAAATAATTAAAATATGATCATTTGGTTCAGAGAACATCCGTTTTTGGTGCAATTTGGTCCCATCAAAATTTTGCTTGGAATGAAACATATCGGAAATCATTTTTAAAGAAACTTTTGTTATGTAACATTTTTCACAAAAATCAATAATAAGCGATATATTTTGGTTTATTTAATTCAGACCCCCTTATAACCAACCTCCCTTTTAAATAAAGTATTTTAAATGCCATATAGCCTAAAATCTAACTTACAACGAACTTAATTTATATTCCAATTTTCATCTAAATCCGTTCAGCCATTATCGCGTGAAAAGGTAACAAACATCCAGACAGACAGACAGAGAGACATACAATCAAAATTTTCAAAAAAAGCGATTTTCGGTCTCAGGATGAATTATACATGTTAACACCAATCGTTAATTCTCCGAGATGAAAATGAATGTGTTCATAAACATTATTTTAAGAAATACAGGAAATGAATATACAGAATAGCATATCAAATTTTCTATGCATAAGAAGCTATTTTAATCTTACCTGTCCTGGATTCACTCAGAAGTTACTGTAATAACATTATAGCATTATGTCCATCTAGAGAAACTACACTTTCCAATGGTGAAATAATAATTAATTATACAAATCGGTTAATTTAGCTTCCGATATTACTTCATATAAACACAGAAACATTCTCTGTAGGCTATGTTTAATAGCTTTCAATTGTTATTGTCCAAGGCCCCTTATAGACGAAGTCATTTTTTTATTTCATTACAGCGACTTAGATGGCATTGTTATCTTAATTTTTAAACTCATTTATCTCATTAAATATCCGTCCTATCAAAATTTTGTATAGAATAAAACTTATCAGAAACCATTTTTAAAGAAACTTTTGTTATGTAACATTTTTCACGAAAATGAATAATAAGGGAGATATTTCGATTTATTTAATTCAAGCCCCCTTATAACCCCCCTTTTAAATAAAGTATTTTGAATGTCATATAGCCTAAAATCTAAGTTACAACGAACTTAATTTATATTCCAATTTTTATATAAATCAGTTCAGCTATTATCGTGTGAAAAGGTAACAAACATCCAGACAGACAGACAGACAGACAGATAGACATAATGTACAAACAGAAATTTCAAAGAAGCTATTTTCGGTTTCAGGATGGTTAATTATACATATTAACACCAATTATTTTTGGAAAAGCGAAAATTACCAGAAAAATTTTGACTACAGATTTATTATTAGTATAGATGTTGCAGGTACAGCAGCCTGTTTTGTTGACTAGACTGTGCTCACTTTCTGATTGCATTTTTGACTGCATGGCAGTTCTGCATTTTATTTCCGAAACTAAAGTCATGGTTGACGAATGATTTAGGAAGAATGCAACGTGATAATAAATATAATTACTATATTTTTAATCTTTTTACTTTTCTGGTACTCGAATTAAATAATTGCTTCTCATAGCAGTGCAGTTATGATTTCTTAGATAAGTCAGTGATATTAATTCTGCAACTTTATAACCATTTCCTTCTTTTAGCATCCTATGGTACAACTTATTAGGTGAGTAGAGCAATGTGTTTTGCATATTGGCACAGTATACTACACAACATTTCTTCATGTGTAACTGTTCGGCAGGAATAGATGTTATAATACATTTCCATGCATTATGGACAAGCAATTGGCAGGAATGAAAAACAAAGCATAAGATAGATGTACCATGTATGACTTGAAAACAGCTTTTGGAGCTATGTTGTGACATCACTCTAATGAAAGAGGAATTTTTCGAGTCATGTGCTGTTTTAACATTTTTATCGTTTTTCATCATTGAATAATTTCAAGGAAAAATATACAAATCTGGCTTTCAGGTAGTAGCTCCCTGTAAATCAGGTGTGAATAATTTCAAGGAAAAATTGTTCCGGGGCCGGGTATCGATCCCAGGACCCTTCACTTAGCGTGCAAACGCTCTTCCGACTGAGCTACCCCAGGAACTATACACGACACCGTCACAATTTTTCCTTTGTATCCACATGACTCAAATGAGCTGACAAGACGCCAGAACTGAACTATGAGTGCACACAAATACTTGTGTGACTTAAATTTTGGCTTTCTGTTAACGTACCTCCAGTAACGAATGTATTATACAAATCTGGCTTTCAGGTAGTAGCTCCCTGTAAAGCAGGTTTGAATAATTTCAAGGAAAAATTGTTCCGGGGCCGGGTTTTTCATCATTGTTATCAAGTTTTAACTTCTCAAGTTTTCATATATTATGAACCTGCTTTGAACAAAACATTATAAAATGTGATACAAAACCACAGATTATAAAGTGATATCATTACATCTTAAAGTAGCAAAACTAAAATAAAAGTTAAGTTTAGAAAAATATGTTGTTCAATACTTTGAAGTAACCATCACAATTAAAACTTACACTGCCGAAGAAATGACATCTTTCTTGGAAGAGTTTTTTTCTTTTTTCTCGTTGTTGGTAACTCTGTAGCATCTATTAGATACTTTATGATTATGCTAACAGCTGGAGTTATTTGTCAACAATGTGATGCTGAAATGTGTGTTCAGGTTACTGTATTTAATATTTTTGATGATTGGTTAATTAATATTAACCCAGCACACTCACATTCATACAAATTTCCAGACTCTAGACACCCAGGTAATTTGTCTTCTTCAAGAAAAATTCACCGAGAGCCGAGCCCGGGAATCGAACCCGAGACCTCCAGATCTATAAGCCAGCACGCTGACCAACAGACCATGGAGGCAGTCCTTGGAAGAGTTGAAAATGGAAACTGTACATATACAAAACTGTAGAACCAACTGAAAAGATCATGTTGGCAGAATAGATCAGAAAAAACTAACAAAATTAATCCTACACTGTACCTCTCGAGGACACACGAATGTAGAGAAACACAAGAAGAGAAACCAAAGCAAGCCACTGAGAAGTAATACTTTAATAATAGTATACGATACAAACTTTGACCTTATACCTACTTTTATTATCTTAAAATAAGGTGTACAGAGTGAGTCCAAGTACTATTAAAAATTCCACGTACCTTTTACACGAAAATGTTCCTATGAACATTCAATTGCAAATATTGTTTTGTCAGAATTATAGGAAGTTCCATCCGCTTTTTTTCTTAAGAGCATACTTCCCATGTGGTTTATACACGACGTACTTTGCCACTTCCTTCTCATCATGTTAGACATTACAAAAAAAAAAAAATGCAGTGCCACAGTGCTATGGCTGTCGAGGTAACAATATCTCACTCCAATTGACTTTTATCTGTGAGGTCACTTTAAGACTGTAATTTAAACAACTGTAAAGAATGAAAAATACCTCCGGAAATGTATGGAGAATGGATGTCAGATGATTCGAAGAAACTTTGGTGTGTATGAACAAATTCACTAATATTGTGTGTGTCTTACTCAAACATATGTGCAGAATGGAATATTTGTTATAATCGAAAAAATGCCCTGACTTGACATTGAAATAAGTAATTAATTGAAACTTATTTGTAGTCATTATTTTGACAAAGAAGCACTTGTACGAAGTTCAGAGTAACATTTGTTCTGATTTTGTATCCAAAAACACTTACGGTACATCAAGTTTTTAATCATATTAATGAGCCACTCCATATACAGAATGAACCATAAGTGATGTCATTAATTTCAGAGTGTTATCCTTTAGATATTTCGAACAAAAAAGTTAATTAAATGTTTTGCTCGTTTTTGCTTCCTTTTCGAGGTAAAAATTGTTTTATAGCATATTTTGGGAAAGGCAGTGATTCAGTTCCCAATATGTACAGCCGATTTAAGAGAGCGGCGTATTATGATAATAAATGATTGAAAGAATTTTTGTTTTGTCCTTTAAATGTACAGGAATTTTATCTGAACAAATGTAACATTGTAAAATTCCTTTGCAGGACGAACAGTTACATTTGTTCAGGTTAAATTACTTCACATTTAAAGGACAAAACTAAACTTCTTTCAAGCATTTATTATCATAATACAGCGTTTCTCAAACTTTTTAGAAGTGGGGACCACTTTTTAAGTCAGAACAGTTCCGCAGACCATTTTACACTTGTTCCCTTCGAAAGATAATTTATCATTTTTGTAGCATATTTTAATACCAGTATACTTGTGTTCTAAAACAGAATTAATTAATCAAAATTAATTTAATTCAGTTAATTTTATATTATTAACTAATTAAGTTAATGTTATTAGAAGAAAATTCATTTTTGTTTTTTTAAATAATTGATTAAACGGCGATCTTACTCATGTTAATTATGTAAGCCACACATGCTTACATAATTAACACGAGTAAGGTCGCCATTTAATCAATTATTTATATTCATGTGTTAAACGTAGTGTACGAAAGATTCAACATGGATTTGTTTTTTTAATAATTCAAGGCTATTAGAGTTTGAATAATCTTTAACTTATTAACTAAATAAAATAAATAAATGCTGATAGGCCTACTCACATTAATGAGCTGGATGAGCCTGCCAATTCTTGTACAATTGTTATATATTTGGATGTATGCTGGTAAGCTTAAGTTGGAGATTGTCACATACATTGAGTTGATCTCGGTACTTTGTTTTTATTAGAGTTAGTGATGAAAACCCTTTCCTCAAACAGATACGTAGAAGCAAACTGAATTATAATCTCTAAAGCACCATTGTATAGTTCACTATATTCTCTTTTCACTTGTGACTAGGTCTACAAATTAACCATACCTTCCGCTTGGAATTTCATTTTAAGTCCAGTGTCATTCGAGAGTTCAATTAACTATTCTCTTTCACTCAATGAAAGTTTGTTAGTTTCAGTATTGCAATGAAAGGGATCCACGAACCCATGAAAATTCATCATATTTACTTGGAAAATAAGTTTCAAATTGTGACCTCAGAGTTTCAAAATGCGAACATAGTATGTGACTGCATAATTCTTTTCCAATAACGAAATAATTTTCAACCAAAAAAAGATTCTAGGGCTGGAAATGGTGGAAAATCCTCTGTTTTACGCAACTGACCCACAAACCAAGTTTTCTCTCGAACCCCTATATTTTCTTATGCGCATTAAGAACAGTCAAAGAATTACCTTGTAGACAGAGATTTAGTTCGATTAGTTTTGAGAATACATCTGAAAGATATGCCAATTCATTAATATGTCACATCAACGGATGTGTATACGTCACCAAACATTGTAAGATGGAGATTATACTTAGCCACATGTCATCAACTGATGTGCAGGGAAAAGATGGCGAGAAACACCACGTTCATAGTGCTTTAAATTCCTCTTTTGTTGCTGAGAGTAGAGAGGTAAGTCGGTAGATGAGTAGGGTAATAAATTTAATAAAATGTCAGTAGGTACTGGGAGAAAAAGTGAAAGGCAATTGACATGTGTCATTTCCAAACTCATAGATTTTCAACTATAGTGTGACACGCAATTCGTTTGAATTTTATTTTTTCTTCTATCCTTTTCGAAGGACCACAAGGGCAGACCTCGAGGACCACAGGTGGTCCACGGACCATAGTTTGAGAAACGCTGCCATAATACACTGCTCTCTTAAATTGACTGAGCATATTGGAAATTAAATCTAATGGTTTTCCCAAAACAAGCTATGAAATTATTCATATAAAACAATTTTTATCTCGAAAAGCAAAAATGAACAAAATTGTATTAAACTTTTTTATTTGAAATGTCTCAAAGAATAATCCTCTGAATTTAATGACATTAGTTACAGTTAAGCCTGTATAGAACTTAATAAGTTCGTAATTGTTTCACTTTACTAATTGCGTGAGTTTTACAGAAATGGCTATATTCTCAGTGATTTGTTTCAGGACATATCAACACAAACAAATACTGCTCTAATAACGAGTAACTACTTGGCAGGTAGCGCCTTAGTACTTCCTATACGATTCTGTTAACTTAATATTTGGATAAAGGACAACTGTATTTGCAGAAGATTCCTTATTACAATGAACTCAATCTTCGTATGGTTATTCTGTCTATCGTGCCTCGATCCTGTGGCAGACATCTTTGATCTCTGTAAGAACTACATTGAAGAAGGTTTCTGTGTTCTTCACTCATATGTAGAAGTGGTACTTTACTAAAAGGTAATATATTGAATATTGATAAACCTTTGATTATCTTCTGAAAATACCTACAACTGTTATGGAAATACATTGAAGAATACTGTATTTTAGTATGTATCATAATATACCCTGAAATATTACTGTGGCATTATGATTGGCCGAAGCTAGTATACAACTTCATGATTTTGTCATTTTCTCTGGTTACAATAACTGTTATATTCAGAAATCTATAATACTAAATATAATTCACCATGTAACAACATAAATGTAATTTTTACAGAAATAATACTGTAACTTGTGAAGGAAAGTGTAAACCTATAGTTCAGAATATTCACTTAATTCAAATGTGATTTAAGTACCATTACTGGTTTCGGTCTGCTTGTGTAGTCTAGATAGAAATAAACTGTTTCAGTGCTGATAGTGTAGTCGTACATACTATTGATTTTTGTTGCAACTATTCACCTGTTCTGCTGTATTTAACTGTAATGGTGCTGCATTGGGGATGGTGCAGTCTCCATGGTGATCTTTGTAAACAAGACGAACAAGATGAATTCTGAGGTTTAGAGTCGTATGAAATGCTTTAACACTAATAGCTATCTTTCTTAACTATTTAAGATAAACATAAATACGAGTATATATGTGGAAAACTTAAATAATAAATCCTTTAACTCGATTTTACTGGAACTGTAAATAATGTGTGGAAACTAAGCTAGGATTGTACATGGATGGAATTTACTGATGTGACATGGAATAGTACCTGTACTTTTACTTCTTCATAACATTCATTGCAGAGCAGATAAGTTATCTTAGATGTGAACTATAATATGGAGAATTGTGAGTAAAATGTGTTCATAATAAATTATCTTTTGTTATATAAGTGAAATAACATTCTGAGTCTTCATAATTGCTTGTGTTTCAAAAGTTCTTATTGAAAACAATTTACATTTTTATTCTATATTCAACACGATTTTAATACTACAATTCGCACTATGTAAATGGCGGTTATGCTTATTTTTCGTACATATTTATTTATTTATTTGTTTATTTATTTATTTATTTGTTTACTTATTTACTTACTGGTAGGTATTTTCATTGTTAGTCCAAGTTGTCTGAGAGAAACATTGTTAGTGAGCAAAGATGATTTAGAACCAGTACCCGTGTACATTGTTGCAGAGATGTTAATTCAATTATTATTTTAATTATTTAATAATAAAATTCCTTGCAAGTAAATCTGATCCTGCTTGCTTTCTCTTTGCATAGAATAGCACTTACGCAAACCATTTACACTCATTTCCTTTGCATGTTATTTATTTTAGTTAATTTTATTTTTTTATAGTTTAATAATAATATAGAACGAAGCTTCAACTTCAAAAAAAACATTGTTAATGACATAACTGTAATGATACATGAAAACATGTGTACAGATGGAATTAAAATTTGGAGTGAGTCTTGATGGAAGTCCACTTGTATGTAGGCAACAGTTTTGCACGACTGTCCACAAGTAGCATATATACAAGGACTCTTGTTTACTGCACCTGCGCAGTGTGTTGTAAGCGAAACTTATACAATAAGGGAACTCCAAATTTTATTTCCATATCTGTACATATTCTTTATTCCACTTGTCACTTCATGCCTAATCAAACACAGATGTATTGTAAATGTATTCTATTATTAGTCAGAACATTCAAAACATTCCTTTTTAAAAAGTATCTCATTTGAAAACATCCTATTGAACTGTAAGTGAATGCATGTTTTCATATTAAACTTAAGTTATAGGTCTATCTCATTATTGTCATTATTAATGTTGTGAATGGTATTATCTGGTTGTATTTGTTAAGTTTCTTACGTTAATTTATCTTTTTATATTAAGTACAGGGTGAATATAAAGTCTTTGCCTGATTAAGATTAATTATATCTCAACATCTATGCTAGATAGACAAATAAAACCTGCGGCATTAAGTCGTCCAATATATCGAGTTTTTTTTTTGTGTGTGTTACAGGTATTGTAATTTAGGAGTGCTGCTGCCACAGTGCCGTCTATGCAGGAGAATACACAGTGTGTTTTGTGGTTCCATGATTCACGGTCGCCTATTACAGTTCAGCAACAGTTCCAAAGGGAGTATGGTCGAGATCTGCCAGATGTGAAAAGCGTCAAAGGATGGTATGAAAAATTTAAAGAGACTGGCAGTGTTGGTGACAAGACAAGAAGTGGTAGTTCTGCAGTGAATGACGAAACTGTTAATATCGTGCATACAGCTTTTCAATGCAGTCTACAGAAATCAACGTGTCGTGCCTCCAGAGAAACTGGCACACTTCAGAGCACCATAGTGAAGATTTTACACAAACGGCTGCATTTCCGTCGATATCTGCGAACTGCGTTGAAAAGCTGTATGCACGGTATCAACAGTTCCGTCACTCACTGCAAGTCTACCACTTCTTGTCTTGTCATCAACACTGTCAGTCTCTTTAAATTTTTCATACCATCCTTTGATGCTCCTCACATCTGGCGGATCTCGACCATACTCCTTTGGAATTGTCACTGAACTGTAATAGACGACCATAATTCATGGAACCACAAAACACACTGTGTTTTCTCCTGTGTAGACACTATTGTGGCAGCAGCACTCCTAAATTACAGTACCTGTAACACACACAAAAAACTCGATATATTGGACGACTTAATGCCACAGATTTTATTTGTCTATCTAGTATAAATGTTGAGATACAATTAATCATAATCAGGCAACCAATTAATCATAATCAGGCAAAGACTTTATATTCACCTTGTATTTCCGAATCTTCTTCTTCTGTTCAAGTATTAGGCCCTATGGCCTGTTACAATGTATTTCAAAATAAAATTATTTATTTTTTGTAGATAATATAAAAGAATGGAAAATGCAAAAAGCAAGATCTGAAACACGAGAAGACAAAGCTCCTTATACCAAGAGGCACAAATTGAAAATACCACCGCTGCCGATTGTTGATGATGATGGGAAACCATCCAAACTTGTTGAAACGCTAAGTAAACAAGAGGAATACCCACCACTTATGCAAGCAAAGTCCTGGACAAAGTCTGTACCTTACAAGGTATGTTATGATGAAAGCAAAATGTATATTATTTATTTATATTTACGCCTATTTGGAAGTTAGATTGTAGAGAAATTGTTAGCAGTTTTATTTGACTGTTTACCTGTAACTGGCATTAATATGTTTTCTTTGTTCAGCCATCTGCTTTTTCTTCATTTCAAGCTTAGCATTTCTCATATATATGTTCAGTTTAGTATAAGAAACTCTAATCCATTTTAATAAGTTTATCATATTCACGACAGATGGAGAAAAATACCATATTTTTAGCATACCTGTAATTTATTTCACTTCGATCTCTGAAAATGACTAACATTGTTTTCAGGAGCTCTTTGAATATTGTAAACCGAGTGAATCTATTGGAAGCAACTATACACCAACAGCAATGTCACTGCATATACAAGACTTGCCTCCAAAAAGGAGGCCACAAGAACGAAAATCATTCATGTTGGTGGATGATGATGGAAAACTTAAGTACCCACCAAAAATGAGAAAAATTGATGTAAACAAAATGGAAACTGTGGAAACAAAAGAATCTCCAACGCCAGGAATCGTAAAATTACGTGTAACTGTATTTTTCTTTTACAAAGATTATGAAATTTACATGAATTTTAAAACTATACCAGTAACATTTACGATAAAGAAGTGAAAATATGGCGTTTTAATTAATTTATGTTAAATTAAATGTGGGTATTTAATCATCATAATTTTCTGCACGCAATAGTTAGGAAGGTATTTTGTTTAGCATTGTATGACATAGATTGTCATGGTTATTGATATAAGACTGCTGGAGTACGGTAATAAAATCTTTGACTTGTGGAATAAACGACCTATACAACAGTTATGAGCAAATGTGACTCAAATAAGCCAGCATGCTTGGCGATATTTAATTCATCCAATACAACGATATAAGCATAATACAATTCCTTGCTTCCACTGCAGGGAGTATCAGTGTGTCTCAACAAGTGTCTCGCTTTTGCCCATTCCTTCTCTACAAATGATTGTGGAATATCGAAAAGATTTTAATTAATTTTTAATTACAGGATCTATTAACCGGTGAATATCACAAACAAAAGATTCTGAAACAAGAGAAGAAAGAAAGGAAGGCAAATAAGTCAGCTAGAAGAAAAGAACTTGATGAGAAAGACAACATTGAAGATCAAATACGGTAGACATTATTATTTAAAAAAATGTTTTTTAGTTGTTATTTAACGAAATGCTATATTAATGACTGGGTTATTTAGCATCAATGGGATTGGTGATAGTCAGATGGTATTTGGTGAGATGAGACCGAGGATTCGCTATAGATTACCTGACATTCCCCTTATGTTGGAGAAAACCTCAGAAAAAAAACTAAACCAGGTAATCAGCCCAAGCAGAAATCGAACTCACACCCGAGCACAACTTTGGATTGGCAGGCAAGTGCCTCAGCTGACTTAGCTACGCGTCAGACTATGAACTTTTCAAACAACTCTCGTAAATTATGTCCTGGTTTTATTATGTATGACTACGAAACACTTTGCTGTTTACAGTCTGGAATTTTATTATTATTATTATTATTTTTTTTTAACTAACGCAATATTTCATAGTGAATGCAGTTTTACAATTTGGTCATGTTGCTTGTAAATGAAGTATATATGATGTGTTATCTGATAAAATTAATAAGAATTTTAAAAACATAAACTGTCGCTTATTTTACAGTCACTAAACTTCATAGGTATTTTCAAACTGACACTGCATGAAAAGGTTAGACGGCGGATAGCTCAAGTTAGTAGAGCAACTGGAAGATCCTGGGTTCAATCCTGGAAGGTAACAGGATTTTTCTTATTGCCAAAACTTTTAGAATGATTCTCAAGTTCGCTCGGTCTGCTATTAAATTGAGTATTATGTCTTTCTTGGGAGTAAGAGGCAATCAGAGATGGTGCCAACCACATCACCTTATTCTAGTGCCATGGTCAAGAAAGTATGGAGCTCTACTTCCGTGCCCTCCCAAGTACCTTCATGGTGTATATAGGGGATCCTTCTTTTTTTTATTACATGCATAACATGACTAGCTGAGTTGAAGTTGATGTATACTTGGTCAAAATGAAACTGGCTGGCCTCTTGAGCAGTTAAAATTTTCTAAGTCCCTTCGGGTGAGTGCGCAGTTCACTACCTTAACCTACGTGCTCTGCTTTCGTTAATTCCATAATACAAGGCGCTGATTTGGGCTACCTCCACAGCATGCTTGGTGTGGAGCAGTGGTTAAGCTATTTAACTTCCATGCAAGCAGCTCGAGTTTGAATCTCCATAGTGAATTTTTTGCTTTGTCCTTTCTTTTATTTTTTACAACTCGTTTTAGTGTAATGTAATCAAATAATTTTGCGTATGTTACTTTAAGTTACAAAATTGGTGAAAATTTGTGGTTATAATTCCTGGAAATCGGGATATATTTTGTCATCAGAATGATGGTTTTTCTTCTTGTATACAATTACTATGTAATATGTTCGATAGTAAGTTAACATGGAGCAACCATTTGAAATACATTTCTGAAAAAGCTCGTAAAAGATTCTCCCTTCTAAAAAGACTAGCAGGAAAGAAATGGGGATGCTCTAGGAATACTTTGAACACTACATACAAAATGTTTATACAGCCAGTGCTGACATACTGCGGAGAAATTTTAATTACTTCACCTTTCATAAACGAAATAGAATATGTTCAAAACCAAGCCCTCAGACTCATTACTGGTGGAATCAAAACAACTCCAACAGATTCTATGAGATTCCTCACTAATATTAACAGCATCAAAATGACAATAGAAGAAAAAGCACTGATTCAATATGAAAAATTTATTAGATTACCAGGAAACAATTGGCATTCATACAGTCCTCTCTGTAGATTGAAAACTCAAAAAAGTTTCATATCCATTGTTCAAGAATTAAAATAGAAAATCAATATCCCGAATTTAAAAGAAAACCTACAAATTAAACCAAACCCTTTAACTCTATTAAATATATAATATAATCTAAATTTAACAGAAGAAATACTAAAATCAGAAGTAAATACTGAAGTACTAAAACAATTGTCTTTAGAGACAATTAATATTAGGTACCCTCCACAAAACTGGCTTCATTTATACACTGACGGATCCTTGATCTCCAGAGAACAAGGTGCCGGTGCAGGTGTTACGTGCTGTCTCTTCTCACTTTATAGATCTCTTGGATATGGAACAACAAGTTTTGATGGAAAAATCATTGCAATAAGTGAAAGTCTCAGGAATCTTCTATGCCACATCAATAAATTTAAAAATGCAGTTATATTGTCAGACTCCACAGCAGCTATTCTATCAATAGTCTCTAAACACACACATTCATCTCAAACAGCAGAAATAACTAAAATGCTCTCTCAATTAATATCACTCAATAAAAGAATTGTATTCCAATGGATTACCATCCCATTGTGGAATCCTGGAAAACGAGAATGCAGATGCTTTAGCAAAGAAGGGCAGCACTGCTACTTACAGACCTGTTACTAAATCTACATATTACTCTGTGAAAAGATTTATTAAATCTACACACTTAGACTTCAACAAACAAATTTGATAACACAATCTCAAGGGAAAAAATGGAACTCTCTGCATCAAAATCCACAGTTAATTCCCGATTTATCACGAAAATCGTCTGTAGCTGCATTTAGATTGGCAACTGGCCATGATTGTTTGGCCAAACACCTGCATAGAATTGGAATATATCAGTCCCCTAACTACCCATTGTGCAACTCAAACCAAGAAATGGATTCGGAACACCTCAAAATCTGTGCTTCAGTGGCTGGCTGTGATAATATCTTTGAAAAATATTGGAGTGCAAGAGGTCAAATGACTTTATTGTCAAACGCCTGGCATTAGAAAACAACAACAGCAATTACTATGTTTAGGCCCCTGATGATCACGGATTTAGGTTAGTATAATAACCATATTCCCTGTAATAGACCTTGCAAATTAATTATTGTCAGTTATTTAACCGTTAACATATTTACTGAATGTTCCATAGGCAAGGATTAATAAAGTAACTAACACAGCATTTTAATATGAAAGCCCCTAATTGTCGTCTTTAGTGTTATTTCTATCTAGGGTCAAAAGTCTGTAATTATTTACACGAAAAAATAATAAAGTGAAAAGAATTCTAAGGATAAAAAAAAATGGTGAAAATCTGTTATTTTTTCACAGATGCATTTAAAAGGCAAAAAAAAAAAAAAACTTTATTAGTTCCACGAAGATCTGAACTTGCAACCTCACGAACACTTAGCTAATGCTCTACAACTATGCTAAGACTAGTACTGGAGTAAGAACGGCATTGTAACGAGCAGTAGTCATACTCCAATTGCGAACCTGTTATATATAGTATTGTTGTTGTTTTCTAATGCCAGGTGTTTGACAATGAAGTCATTTGTCCTCTTGCACTCCAGTATTTTTCAAAGATATTGTCATGGTCAGCCACTGAAGCACAGATTTTGAGGTGTTCTGAATCCATTTCTTGGTTTGAGTTGCACAATGGGCAGTTAGGGGATTGATATATTTAGTATTTAGTATTTATTGTTAATAGTTCACAAAAATACATAAACTTAATAATTTAAAGTTGATCTATATACAAATTATTAAACATAATAAATAGACAATTTAATAACTAATTTTTCTATCATATATCTATGTAATTTGTGTTGGTTCAAACTTACACTTACATCAGGTTTTAGTGCATGTTTAAACCAATCGTGTTTATCATAAAACCTTAGAACTTATATATCTCCTACTTTTGACAATTCTCTACAATAAACAGTTGTAAATCAATTTTTCTAGTTACTTTGATCATCTAATTCTGTTCTATGACTATATATATATATATGTTTAATTTTAAGTTCATTTATACATTGTAACTAATTATTCTATATCATCATACTGCATTCAGGTTAGCAGTTGTTGGCATAGAGCCAGCAGACTGCAATAACTGACTCGGTATTTTTCAATATGTAAATCAGTCTCAACTTTCGCCACTTGCTTGTCAGCAAAATTGTTTGCGTATCATCTATACATCTTTCAGCATACATGTAAACATACTTGACACTTTTATTACCTAATCAATATCAATTGCAGTTACATCATTCTATCACATGCTCTCCTTTTCGTTCAATTCTAATTATATTTTCTATTAAAGTTATTCTATGTGTAATCGTGTTGAACTGAAGTATTGTATTTACAAATTAATCGGTTGTTTACTTTTAAACCTATACTAATAAATACATCTTTCTATTCAATTTATTTTTTAGATTTTCTGATTACAGGAAAGTTTAGTTTTTATTGTTGCCTACCTCTTAGTAACTATTTTTGTTCGGTAACTCTATCATTATTTGAATTTGATTGTTCATATTTATTTCTGATAATGTTTCTATATGGCCTTTTACTTCTTATTAAGTGTTCGTCATCAGCTTCATCTTCATCGGTTGAACCGGCTACGCTCATCCATGTTGATGGTGTGTCACTTCCTCTACCTCACCTCGAACTACCCAAGGATTGTTGCAATATTTGTAAACAATTTTCACTTGCACTGTTTTTGTTGGTTGAACCGCAAATGTTTCTCTTTGTAGCACTTTCACTCGATCACCTTGTACATCCTTCAATGGTCATTTTCTCAGTCTGTGGTACCGTCCCGCAAACCGCCTTTTCTCTGGTTCCTGCAGCTTCTTCCATACAGTCTTCTTTCTTCATTCTTGCTTCTTCTTAAGAGATTTGTGGAAAAAGCATTCTCAGTTTTCCTAAGGTAGGATCTTATATCATTTGCACTTGTAAGGTCATCTGTTCTAATATTTATCTTATCGGATTGCTCATGCCCACTTGCTGTGCTGCCATTCCAATCAGTCCTCTCTATGCTTCTATCTTTTCTGTATCGTGTTACACTACTTCTTTTATTTCCATGTTGTGGAGATGATGCTCTATTACTATTTGAATCAATTTGTTTATTACTGTTTCTGACACAGCTACTAAGTATGTCCTCAATATTTTGATTATTTAAGGTATCTAAGCCGATTATCTTTCCATTTATCTTGATTTTATCTTTAATTAAGATTGCTTTAAATCCTTTGCTACGAGCTTCTTTTAATAGTGGTATTAATTTCTTTCTTTTCTCTCTTATATCTTTTGTGAACTCACTCTCTACATAAATATAAGTTATTGCCTATTTGCAATGATATGTTCTTTAATGAAATAACAGTTGAATTTAACTACAATTGATCTTTTCCTTCTGCCTCCAACTCTATAGGCGTTGTTTATTGCACTTATGTCCACGTTTAGTTTGAAATATTTAGTTAATAATTGTAACACTAGGAAACAAATGTCGATACGTGCCAATCTAAATGCAGCTACAGACGATTTGCGTGGTAAATCGGGAATTAACTGTGGATTATGTTGCAGGGAGTTCCATTTTTTTTCCCTTGAGATTGTGTTATCAAATTTTGTTTGTTGAAGTCTAAGTATGTCATACCACAGTCTAGTATATACAGTTACGAAGCCTGAGTTGTTGAGGGTACTAGGAACAATAGACTGTGCCGGTACTATTTCATGTTGTCTGTGATGAGGCGATAGTAGCGATCCTAGTGGTTAGCAACTATCTATGGATGCATATTCCCTACTTATTGTGTTTCGTGACTGTCTGTATATACTAGACTGTTGTTGTTGTTTTCTAATGCCAGGCGTTTGACAATAAAGTCATTTGACCTCTTGCACTCCAATATTTTTCAAAGATATTATCATGGCCAGCCACTGAAGCACAGATTTTGAGGAGTGGGGGACTATTTTACCTCCGGATAATTTTAGCTTGATGGTATTCATTTCATATTGGAGTGAAAATGGCAAGTTGTAGCCGATTTAAGTGAACACCATATTTTAACGTTTTGGTGGCTACTTCATTCACACACAACCCCTAGAATGTCTGTAGGACCACACCTTCTGTTGGTCGACGGGTCCACTGGACCTAGCTGGGAGATCTTGTTGATCACCAGCTTTCCTTCCTTAAGCCACTGGAGGACGATTTTAGTGCCATAGCAGGTCAGCACTAGGAACAGAAAAATAGAAAGAGGCGGAAGGAAAGTGAAATGAACCCCTAGGCCTCGAATGCTCTAATGCCGTCGGGGTCAAAGAAAGTAAGAGTTCAGTCAGAGGTCTGGATAGGAAAGGGTAAAGAGGGAATTAGGTATTGAATAGAGGAAAATTATACCAAATTCAGTCATTAACTCATCAAGCTGACCAGTGCTAATTGATGAGGAGCCCCTCCGTTTAGTTCAGCTTGTAAAATTACGCTTACTAACAGCTGCACCACGGGAAGGTAGGGATGGGACATAGGGTATTTGTCCAGGTTGGTTCCTTAAAACCTTCAATGGGAAGGATTAATGGCTCTCCCCCTGTATCCGACAGATACCCTTTTGCAGCCATATACTAGACTGTGGTAATACGTAAATGTAGTAACAGATCTGTATGTAGCAGTGTTGCCCTTCTTTGCCAAAGCATTGGCATTCTCGTTACCCAGAATTCCACAATGGGATGCTATCCATTGGAATACAATTCTTTTATTGAGTGTTATTAGCTGAGAGAGCATTTTAGTTATTTCAGCTGTTTGAGATGAGAGACTATTGATAGAATAGCTGCTTTGGAGTCTAACAATATAACTTCATTTTTAAATTTATTAATGTGGCATAGAAGATTCCTGAGACTTTCACTTATTGCAATGATTTCTCCATCAAAATTTGTTGTTCCATATTCAAGAGATAAAATGAGAAGAGACAGCACGTGACACCTGCACCTGCACCTGTACCTTGTTCCCTGGAAATCAAGGATCCGTCAGTGTAAAATGAAGTCAGTTTTGTGGAGGGTACCTAATATTAATTGTCTCTAAAGACAATTGTTTTAGTACTTCAGTGTTTACTTCTGATTTTAGTATTTCTTCTGTTAAATTTAGATTATATTATATATTTAATAGAGTTAAAGGGTTTGGTTTAATTTGTAGGTTTTCTTTTAAATTCGGGATATTGATTTTCTATTTTAATTCTTGAACCATAGATATGAAAATTTTTTGAGTTTTTAAAATACAGAGAGGACCGTATGGATGCTGATTGTTTCCTGATAATCTGATAAGTTTTTTTCATATTGAATCAGTGCGTTTTCTTCTATTGTCATTTTGATGCTGTTAATATTAGTGAGGAATCTCCTAGAATCTGTTGGAGTTGTTTTGAGCCTGAGAGCTTGATTTTAAATATGTTCTATTTCGTTTATGAAAGGTGAAGTAATTAAGATTTCTCCACAGTACGTCAGCACTGAATGTATAAACATTTTGTATGTAGTGTTCAAAGTATTTCTAGAGCATCCCCAATTCTTTCCTGCTAGTCTTTTCAGAAGGGAGAATCTTTTACAAGCTTTTTCAGAAATATATTTCAAATGGTTGCACCATATTAACTTGCTGTCGAAAATAACTCCAAGATATTTGGATTCATAAGTTCTAAGTGGCCATTATATTGGATATTGAATTCTCTTTCTTTTTTACGAAGTAAAATATTTGGTACTTACTTTTGCTTAAATTGAGTGTCATCAAATTTGATGCGTTCCATTCATGTAATTGATTTAGAGCTTTAAGAACAGAATTTTGAATTTTGTCTCTATGTATGTGAGATCCAGAAATCCACGAAACTATATCATATGCAAATAGTGCTGTTTTCATGTTTGATTCCTCTAATAGGGAGGGTAAGTCATTTATATTTTTTTTTTATCCAATGCCACCAGGTTGTCTTTTCGACATTTCTGGTCTTCTCTCCTGGCCGTGGCTTAGTTGTAACCCACTTCTGAGGTTGGGGCGCCTGGAAGGCGGAGTTACATTACCCCGATTATGTGATAGGATGATTATGATTATGTGGTGCCAGGAGAGGTCTTAAATCTTAACTTAACCTAAATTCCAGACCATGGACGAACACAGGAATAATCCCCTTTAAGGAAAAATTCCTGTGCTCTAACCGGGAATCGAACCTGGGACCTCATGAACTATAGCCAGAAGCTCTGACCACTAGACCATGAGGCTGGTCGCAGGATATAATATTAAAATATTAGTAGAAAGTAAAAGTACCAAATGGAAAAATCTGTTGGAAAACACTAGTCTAATGCCGGAACTTTCTCGTAAATCTGCTGTTGCTATGTTCACTGGCCGTGATTGTTTAAGTAAACATATCCACAGAATCGGTATATCGACTTTACCAAATTGTCTGTTATGCTGTCAGGAGCAGGAAATGGATATGGATCATCTGGCAAGCTGCACAGCCCTTCAAATAGCTCAAGACTTCACATCGAAATATTGGGAAGCACGAAGGAGAATGATATCATTATTAAATCAAGAGCGAAAAAAAAAAAAAAAACTCTTCCTCTCCCCCTCCCTCCCTCCCTCTCTCTCTCTCTCTCTCTCTCATTTTCGCAGAAATTAAAAATCCACAACATATGTAACTCTTTCTTACAAACCAAGAAAGCTAGAAGCATTAAATTTATAATATATAAGAAACACTGAAGACGAAATGGCCCATCACGAAACATTACGAGTAGAGTTCTATGGGGATGTAGTTTAGTGGCAAAACAGAATAACATCAAAACGGTCGCCAGAGCAACAATCAATAACATCACTCATTTATATAAATATTGAATAAAGTTGTGCTGAGGACAGAGCCTTGAGGTAGATCTCGATATGTTTGTCTGTAACTAGAGAGTGAGTTATTGAATTTAGCAGCAATGAATCTTTGACTAAGGAATTCTGATATCCATCTGAACATATTGTTGGAGATACCTAATTTCTGGAGTTTTAGTAATAATTTATTTCTCCAAAAAGAGTCATATGCTAATTGAAAGTCAATAAATATTGCCAAGGTATCTTCTTTCTTGTTAAAACTGTCTTTTATTTCTTGGCCGAGGCATATGACTTGTTCATTAGTAGAGTGTAGTTGTTTTGGCGATAAAAGATTTTGAGATTCTAAATACCAAGTTAATCTGTTGGAGATCATTGACTTCATAGTTTTTGCTATCATGCTTAATGGTGCTATTGGTCGATAACTATTAACATTATGAACAGATTTCCCTTTTTTGTGAACTGGTACAATGATTGCTTTTTTTCCAAGCTGCAGGAATTGATGATTCTATGATAAATTGAAAATGAATAAAAGTACAGACTTGGCTTTTTCTCCTAGATGTTTAAAAAATTCTGAATGAATGTTGTTGGGACCAGAAGACTTCTTGATTTTTAAATTTTGTATAGCTACAGTTAATTCTTTAGAAGTAAAATTTTGATGAAATATTTCAGATTTTGTGATATTACTAGTAATATTGTTTTTATTGTTTTTATGTAATTCTCTTTTGATAAATTTGTCAGTTTTTTTTATATTAGAATGTAATCTGTGAGAGTTTGAGTAGTGTTTATTGAATGCATATTTGTTATATCTCTGCTATCTGTTAGTGTTTTGTTATTATGAATGATAGATTGGCTAGTATTTTCCTGTGCATTGGAAATATTCTTCAGAAATTTGTATGTTCTAGTGCTATCAGTTCTGTAATTAATATTTTCAATAAATTTATTGAAACTGTTCTTTTTTGCTGCTATGATTGCTTTTTTAAGAATGGCAGTCTTCCTCCAATCTTGAGTATCTTCTGGTGTTTTGCTATGTTCTGCTTTGGTTCTTGCTTTATCTCTATCTTGTTTCAATAAATTCAGGTTTTCTGTCCAGAATGGGGTGTATTTTTTTGTTTTGCATCGTGGGATGTGGTTTTTTGCAATTTTAAGAATAGTCACAAATATTTGTTCAATCTATCCGAGTTTGTATTTTCCATTAGTGGTGCGTTGAGCTTGTGGTGTTCGTCTAGTTCTGTTGTAAATAGTTTCCAATCTGCTTTCTTAAAATTCCATGTTGTTTTGTTATTGTAGGGTTCTTTTCTTTGGTTTTGGTGGAAGTGGATAGAAGCAATGATAACTCTATGGCCAGATCCAGAGTTTTCATTATTTTTTTCTTGGTTTCGTGATGGATATCTGATGTTACCAGTAATGTCTGGATTTGTGCCAGAACCAGAATAATGTATGAAAGTAGGGGAATTTTCTTTTCTGTAGACAAGTTCTGCTGTTGTAGTATTTAGGAGGTCCATGATCATTTTTCTGGATTAATTTGCATTATTGTAGCCCCAAAGTTGAGAGTATGCATTAAAGTCAGCAATTATGATAGTTTTAGGTTGTATATCAAGCAAAGTTAAATCAAGAGGATTATTAAGTGGGTTATAGGTATAGATTTTGAAATGTTGTTGATTTTTCCATACTTCAATTCTTATTAGTTCTAAATTTGTCTTGATTATGCATTTCTTTTATTATGTGTAAATTTGTAATTAGTTTCTTTGATACACCTGTGAGAATTTCACTACTGATCTGTCTACTTTTGGGTAAGAGTTTCATACTAAAGCCTTAAAATCAAAATATTTTAATTGGTCAGCATTAAGGTTTACCTATACTCCTTGAATAATGAAGATATCTACATTATTATCTGAAAGTATATTGGCTAATTCAGTCTTCTTAACTGATATTATACCACCAGCATTGCATTGTAAGATGTTTAGTTGATTCTGTACCATTAAAGTAGTCCCTGCCCGGAGATCCGACTGGGGGACTGTTTTGTCTCCGGATAATTTTACCTTAATGATACTCATTTCATATTGGAGTGGTTAAATGGCAAGTTGTAGCCAATTTAAGTGAACGCATAGTTTAATGTTTTGGTGGCTACTTCATCCACACACAAACCCCAGTATGTCTTGAGGACCACACCTGCTGTTGGTCGATGGGTCTACTAGACCTAGTTGGGAGATCTTGTTGATCACCAGCTTTCCCTCCTTAAGCCACTGATTTGAGTGTCATAGCAGGTCAGCACTAGGAACAGAAAAGTAGAAAGGGTAGGAAGGAAAGTGAAATGAATCCCTAGGCCTCGAATGCTCTAATACCGTCAGGGTAGAAGAAAGAGTTCAGTCAGAAGACTGGATAGGAAAGGGTAAAGAGGGAATTAAGTATTGAATAGAGGAAAATTATACCAAATTCGGTCATTAACTCATCAAGGTGACCAGTGCTAATTGATGAGTAGTTCCTTCCTATAGTTCAGCATGTAAAATTATGCTTACTAACAGCTGCACCACGGGAATGTAGGGATGGGACATTGGGTATTTATCCAGGTTGGTTCCTTAAAGCCTTCACTGGGAAGGGATTAATGGCTCTCTCTCTCTCCTGTATTCGACAAATACCCTTTTGCAGCCTATAGTGTTTCTGTTACAATATTCACTGTTTAAACACTCTGAATGATCTGTCTGTTTTAAATCTCATATATGAATTATTTTCTCGAAAGATTTGAGTGATTAATAGTTGTGTTCCCCATTATAACTACTATAAGAATATACACAATCTTTTGAACAAAGCCTGGCTGTCCCCAGTGCTCTCGGAAATACCCGATTCGAACTTAGTCTCTCAGACACTGGCCAGTTTCATTTTGACTGTTTAACGTCACAGACATGTCGTCTACAATATGGTAGACATCTTCAGTAGCGAGGCATGTGTGGGCGAAATGATCTCGGCATGTCAGTAAATCACTTCGCCCATGCTTGCCTCACCACTGAAGATATCTACTCTAGTTGTAGAAGAAACGTATGGATCCACCATCTCCACCATGGCCTCTCAGCCTGGAGAATTCTTATTGTTCTGATCTTTTACTCACTTTGGATAAAATTGTTGTTTTGGTGAATGATTTGTTTTGAATGTTAGTTTGTCTGTGTAAAGGTGTAATTCCTGTGAAGCGCCTGACACACGCTGCTGATGTAGTGCATCTGACGTTCACGGCTGACGCATTAGTAGGTGATTCCTATGAAACATCAGACGTGTGCGATCTTTTGGTAGTAGCAGACACTTGCACAATGAGTGAAAGCAATTTATTGTTATATTTGAAGACCTAACATTCTAAATATGCGAATTTCCAATTTTTCAAATTTCATTTTATTCAATCTAAGGAAGGAACATCCATATGAGAATATGATACTAAATTGTCTTCGTCGTATCTCAACTGTAAGTGACTCATTCATGCGCCAAAATACAGTGTTGTAGGTATCTCAACATGCATTTCGCAATGTGTTTTTCATAAATATTTCAGAAAGTTGTTTTTAGCACTTGACACATTTAGAATGTTAGGTCCTCATTTGCTATTGGAAGAAAATGAAGGGGAAGAAATTCTGCTCCAACAAATAAGTGAGGGAAACGCTGAAGTATATGCCATATTTATTTTAGAACAAGGCTTAAGGAAGGTTTTTTACAACACTAATCAATTGGCACAAGTTACAAGAAGACAAGATATTTCGGGAGTTTTTCAGCCTAAACATTGCTCAATTCAACTATGTTCTCGATCTGATCAAAGACGATCTCAAGAAAGATTCTTCAAGTAGATATCTGTACCCTATAACTCTTGACGAAAAGTTAGCCATAACACTGAGGTATGTAAAGTAAAAATGCTTTATAGTAGTATTGTAGTAATACTACTACTATTTAATAATTTTTTTTCTTGCAACATTGAAATATAACAATGCAAAAAGTGTAGAGTAAAAATACTTTATTGGTATAAACTGTAGTGATTTAATCAATTTTTATTTTTTAACACTGAAAAACAATCACAGTGGTTCAAAAGTTGCCGGGTTTCAAATCCCGAATAGTTATATGAGTCACGGACGGTTGAATGATTGCTGATATTCATAGTTGAAGGTGATGATCATGCCATCCAACTACTAGTGCTTGTTGATGCTGAAAGTTCCAGTGGAAAAATGAAAGGATTTGTGTAGCGACTTTCCAAATCAAAAACTATCTGCTGTGATCTCATTTTCACCTCATGAATCAAATTTGATCTCAGTTTTTTGACGGACATCCCAATACTTTAATCAATGTCATCATCAATCAATGCGCATATCCTCGAGCAAGCCTGTAATTTTTTCGTGGTGTCTTTTGTGTTTACTCAGTGGTCGAAGTGAAGTCACTGTTCTTCCATATTCTGTGTTGAAGTATCATTTGTGATTTGAGAAGTTGAGGTGCACCAGCGTCCTCTGTTGCATTGTCTTCCATCATTAGTATGTCGTCTTCTTGGGTGCTTGTATCATCACACTGAATATTGGATATGCTTCTGTGAAATTAAAAATAACAATTTAATTGTTAATTAAGTTACTGCACTTCACAGTTTATCGCGGTTTAGACTTTATTATGAACTAGACCCTAATGAACCACCACCATCTAAAAATCTTATACCACTTGCTAGGGGTGATGGTTTTGCGAATATTTATGGGTTTTATGTGCGAGATTCATTTACGAAATATTTCAATAGTCACGCAGGGACAGTACCTTAGTAAAATAATTGTATTACTAGAACTCACTAAGCTAGTTAATTACACATTGTACAACATGTTTACAACAATATAAATGTGTCACATAATGCTAATAAACTACATAAATTTAGGATAGATTATATTTTTCTTACCTGATCTCTCGACAAATTCTCCTATTTCTTTTCAAGCATTGTCTTTAACAATTTGGACATTGTAGACAGCTTGTGACATCAAAGATGCATAGAAACTTCGACACCATTTCGACCAGTTTTTCATCTTCCAAAACAGTAAATAAACTTTTGCTTCAGACATTATACAGCAAGGCAAGTAGAAGCTCTTTTCTCCTAGACGTGCTGCGGCTGCATCTGTACTGCTCTTGAAGGGTTACAGCCGCGTTGCTCAACAAGCACTACGGTCGACGCAAGCAGCTGACACAGCATAGGAATCACTTCCCTAATATCCCATTGCAGCAGTGTAGTGCGTCATATGCAATCCATCAGCTGTGTGTGTCAGCAGCTTCATAGGAATTACATCTTAAGATGATAAAGACTTCCTTGGAATAGAAGGGAAAGTAACTACAACTAAATGTAGATGAATCTCATTTATATAACAATCCCAACTTTTATTTTAACAGAATATTGTCACAACTTGAAGCTGTGGAACCAGTTCATCCAGATAACCAGTTAACAATGCTTAGGACTATAATTGAGAGTGAACAAAGTCAGCCAATTAGAGACGAAGATATAGAGCGAATACAGTATTATCTTACAAAGGTATAACTGGATGTTTATGTTTCATTTAATAGCATACTTTTTATGTGATTACTTCCATGGAACAGTTTTACATTTGAAACACTTTGCAGTATGCCTTCTATGTACATAAATGTATCAATAAATATGATATTAAAATAAAATTGTCTTTTAGTTTGTGCTCGTCATATCATTAGAGATTCGCAGTAATATATTTTTAAGAAACCTGTTCCTATCTCTGATTAAGAGACCAAAAGGCAAGGTTCACTATCGATTTCTCATGCAAGTCAAAATTTATTTTCATTACCGGTATTGGATGGATGACAGGTGAAGCATGCGTGCTTAGACCAAATATCTTACTATAATAACACTGGTCAGCTAGCAGTTCAAAGCACGAACAACAATGGTGCTGTTTCCTAGCCAACAGGGTATGGCAAAACCCGTGAAGCAAACTCTAATCAACTGTAATGTAGATTGTTGCTGGGATTGTAAATAGAGTTTTATTAATTAGTGCTAAATTAAAATGTCAGGATCTATATGTGTGCTGTTTATATCTGTCACAATTACGGCTTTATAAACTACTCTAAATCATATTTTCGATTTCCGAATGATCATGAAATGTGGGTGAGCAAAATTCTTCATTAGGTTTAATGCCTTTGTCTCTGTGCTGCTAGAACAATAAAATAGCCCACCAGTTTCTTTGAACATAGTAGAAGTAATGCATTTGTAAATTTGTGCGTCCTCAGGTTGCAGATAGAGGAGACAGCCTCCAGATATGGAGGGTAGCTGCAAATATATTGAATAAGCAGTCGTGGACAGCCGATAAGGGGTGGTCCTCCAGCTTGGGGGTTGGGCGAAGGGCTAACATCCCATCACCGTAAAAAACATCTTGCTACGAATCCTTCAAATAAGCCTCGGAATGGGACTGATTTTCTGGCACGACCACAACAAAGAAATAAGGTTATGAGGTTTGGTACTTGGAATGTAACTAGTCTTTATAGAACACAAGGGGTAACATTAGTAGCAAAAGAACTAGCTAGATGTAGAATAGACTTCGTAGGAGTACAAGAGGTTAGGTTAGATGGGAATGGCATTTTACAAATAGGAGATTACTTATTGTATTATGGGGAAGGAAACAATAATTACCAATTAGGAACAGGATTCTTTGTTCATAAAAGAATAAAATCAGCAGTACAAAAGGTCGAATTTATCAGTGACAAGTTATCGTATTTAGTACTTAAGGTTACATGGTGCAATATCATTGTTATAAATGCTCACACCCCTACAGAAGAGAAAGATGACCATATAAAGGATAGCTTCTATGAGGAATTGGAACACACTTTTGATCAGTTATCTAGATATCACATGAAAATTTATTGGGGGATTTCAATGCTAAAGTAGGACGGGAGGATATTTTCAAACTACTTATTGGAAAAGAGAGCCTACACGTAACTAGTAATGACAATGGAGTTAGGTTAGTCAACTTTGCCAAATCAAAAAGTTTAACTGTCAAAAGTACAATATTCCCCCATAAGGATATACATCAGTATACTTGGACTTCTCCAGATGGATTGACACACAACCAAATAGATCACATCTTGATAGATAAACGAAGACATAGAAGTATAGTAGACATTCGAACTTCAGGGGGGCAGACTGTAATCCTGACCATTATTTCGTAATTGGAGAATTAAGAGAAATACTATAAGTAGCCAAGCGAGTAGAGCAACAAGTTAATATTAATAGATTCAATATTCTGAAATTAAAGGACGAAGAAACTAAGCAACATTATCAGGTCGAAATTTCAAATAGGTTTGCTGCTTTAGCAACTTCTGATGACGTTGAGGAAGAGTTAGATGTTATTAGCGTGTGGGAAAATATCCGAGATAATAACAAAATTGCAGCTGAGCAGAGCATAGGTTATTATGAAACTAAGAAAAAGAAACCGTGGTTTGATGAAGATTGTTCCATGGTAGTAGAATGAACGAAACAGGCATAATTGAAATTCTTACAGGATCCAATTGAGGTGAATAGAGATCATTATTTCAATGAAAGATGGGAATCAATTCATACACGTAGAAATAAAAAGAGAGATTACTTGAAGGAAAAACTGAATGAGATAGAAACAAATAGTTGTGTAATCAAGATGTATAAATAGTATGAATAAAAACATTTGAGATTTATATAAGGGTATAAAGGAATTTAAGAACTTATATCAGGCAAGGGATGTGATTAAGGATGAGAATGGTGACTTGCTTGCAGACTCTCATTCAATCCTGAACAGATGGAAAAACTATTTTGGACAACTATTAAATGTACATAGGCCAAGTAGAAATGATCGGAACAAAATTCAAATACAAACTGCTAAGCCATTTACACCCGAACCCACACTTTCTGAAGTCGAAATTGTGATAGAAAATCTGAAAAATTAAAAGTCTTCAAGTATCAATCAAATTCCAGCAGAATTAATACAAGAGGGTGGAAGAGCATTATCTAGCGAAATTTATAAGCTTGTACTTGCTATTTGGGAAAAGGAAATTGTACCATAACAATGGAAGAAGTCCATAATTATACCTATTTTTAAGGAGGGCAAGACTAATTGTAGTAACTTTCGAAGAATATCACTTTTGTTGACATCGTACATAATTTTGTCCAATATTCTATTGAGAAGATTAACTTCATATGTAGATGAAATTATTGGGGATCATCAGTGTGGTTTTAGGCGTAATAGATCAACTACTGATCAGATATTTTTTATTCAACAGATAATGGAGAAAAAATAGCAGTATAAGGGTACAGTGCATCAGTTATTCATAGATTTCAAAAAGGCATATGACTCCGTTAAGAGAGAAGTTTTATATGATATTCTTATTGAATTTGGTATCTCCAAGAAACTAGTTCGATTAATTAAAATGTGTCTCAGTGAAACGTACAGCAGAGTCCGTATAGGTCAGTTTCTGTCAGATGTGTTTCTAACTCACTGTGGGCTAAAGCAAGGAGATGCACTATCATCTTTACTTTTTAACTTTGTTCTAGAATATGCCATTAGGAAAGTTCAGGATAACAGAGAGGGTTTGAAATTGAATGGGTTACATCAGTTCCTTGTTTATGTGGATGATGTGAATATGTTAGGAGAAAATCCACAAATGATTAGGGAAAACACGGGAATTTTACTTGAAGCAAGTAAAGAGATAGCTTTGGAAGAAAATCCCGAAAAAACAAAGTATATGATTATGTCTCATGACCAGACTATGGTACGAAATGAAAATATAAATATTGGAGATTTATCCTTCGAAGAGGTGGAAATTAAACACAGAATAAATGTGGGAAATGGCTGTTATTATTTGGTTGAGAAGCTTTTGCCATCTATCAATCAATCAATCAATCAATCAATCAATCAATCAATCATCTTAATGCATCCAGCTGTTTGCTGACAACATAAAGTCCACTATAGTCCACTGTAGTCTATTCAGTTGTTGTTTTTCACGAGAAATGAGGGGTATTTTGATCGATGTTCATTATAGACACCTGTTGCTAGTACCAGAGTTGGGGTGTAGTCAATATATAAGTTACTGCAGGGCTGTGTCTTCTGAAAGTGGTACTAATGATTTTAATTCAATTCTTTTGTGGTTTATGGATGGACATTATAGAAGAATGTGTTCCCTCTCTTGGGTACTCACCTTGTCGCGGTGAGGGGGCTTAAACAACTTGCTAACAAGTAACAAAGAGGTACCCACATAAGCTGCATTAATACCAACGCAGTCCCACTATATTTTTTGTCATCTAGTCTGCTGTCAAAAAGTCTGAAAGTTAGAATTTATAAAACAGTTATATTACCGGTTGTTCTGTATGATTGTGAAACTTGGACTCAAGGGTGTTCGAGAATAAGGTTCTTAGGAAAATATTTGGGGCTAAGAGGGATGAAGTTACAGGAGACTGAAGAAAGTTACACAATGCAGAACTACACACATTGTACTCTTCTCCTGACATAATTAGGAACATTAAATCCAGACGTTTGACATGGGCAGGGCATGTAGCACGTATAGACAAATCCAGAAATGCATATAGAGTGTTAGTTGGGAGTTCAGAGGGAAAAATACCTTAGAAGAGGCCGAGATGTAGATGGGAGGATGATATTAAAATGGATTTGAGGGACCTGGGATATGATGACAGAGAGTGGATTAATCTTACACAGGATAGGGACTGATGGCGGGTTTATGTGAGGGTGGCAATGAACCTGCGGGTTCCTTAAAAGCTATTAATACGTAAGTAAGGCTAAGTAATTGAAATATTCGTATGCTTGTCAGCATTTCGTCGGCTTATTTCTGTAAGTCCAATTTTTTCGGAATTTTGAAATCTGTGTATATTTTCATAAATTTGCAAATGTGCCCATGCTTTATAAATGACAAATGCATAACAGTTGTTAGCTGCAGAGTAAAAATAATAATAAGTTATTTTGCTCTCTTGTACAATTTCCTCAAATGCAGTTACGAGGTATTAAATAAGCTAACGATTTTTTTCATGTAACTGCAGATGTCTGCAGGACAGATCCCATTCATTTCAAATGAATTAGAGTTCACAGGGAAATCTGAAATGATTCAATATTTTAATTGATTTTAAAACTGAATTACATTAAATTTATTTTAATTTATTCACATAATACATATTTATGTTTCTCTGCATTGGACCATGAGACTTTTGATAGATTTGTGTGCAGAAACATGAATTTATATACACAGCCCCATATTTAGATATTGCTATATCCTCTAGCCTGAAAAAATTTTGCCCCGTCACTGACTAACTTATGCAAATCTTAAATATTTAGCAGTCAGTGAAGCATTTGTAAAGTGGGAAAATATCGAAAATTTATTTTCAATTGAATTTTTACTTTCCTAAAAATTTTTCCCCGTCTACAAATTTGCTGTCCTGGGCCCACGCCCATATGGACCATGCGAAATAAATACAGCATTGTAAGTCTGCATACAGTAAAAATCTCCACATCCATTTGCTCGTGCTCGGGGCCTTATACAATCTACAATATTTAATAATAAATTGGTTTGAGAGAAATGAAGAAAGAAAAATAAAACAAATAGAAACATAGTTACATAAATACATAAATGCTAATACATAAGAAGAATAAATGTAAGCGAATAGATACACTTGACATAAATAGCTGTTATTGTGTTTAATAAAGTCTTTGCATTTTCCTAAATTTAGATCTGATATATGTGGATACAATTTAATAATTGTAATGTATAATTTTGAACATTAATTTTATTCGTCCTGTGTAGCTTCGTAACATGAGGTAAAACAGCAAACTCTTTCTTAATGGTAAAATTAATTTTGTCTTATTAAAGCAAAGGAAAAATAAAGCATTTAATTAAGGAAAATAATACGAAATATGCAATAATTATCATACTATGCAGCTTCGATGTAAAACAAAAAAGTATTGTACAAAATTTCTTCAGTCTCTCATATTTTATTTGGCATTAATTCTCACGTTTCAAACAGTAGTCCCGTAACTGCTATATTATTATTTGTGTTTGTGGGCGTAATTCCACACTGCTCTGCTAGATATCAGCTTTGCTAGATTTCGCACTTTTGTTAATACTGCTAGTATACAGCTATCTGATATTATTATAGTAAGGTATGTACTTAGACTACCCATATATGTTTATTGTGATTATCGAAAATTTTTATTTTGGGGTGAATGAGAAATGGTCAGTAAATTTTTCCTGGAGTCCCTTTATTCAGGGGCAGTCTTTTACATGGTGTAAATCTAAGACATGGGAGTTTCAGTTTCATTCTACTGCTAGAGGAAGCCATAGTGAGAATTTTTACCATCCTTCAAAGTCCATTATTCTCAGGTTGGTTTGATCCCATGAATTTTAGATTCGTAATTTTTTTAATTTAATTCTTGATGGTGCTAGATGAGCAGAATTCAGTAACATCTTAGTTAACCACAAGTAGTAAAAGCTTTCCAAACCAACAATAATAGACCATATTATTTTCTGTTTTACTATAATTTTACTACAATGAGACATATTTCCAAGAATATAAAATAAAGAATCACACGTATTCAACTTAAAACAATAGTTAAAATAGTAGTTCATGTAAATTGATGTTGACAGAACATCACCCAGTGCAGCAACAGTTAAGTGGTATGACAAGTAGTATAAAGCAAATGTATTTTTCATTAACTGCATGCAGTAATGAATAATTATCGATAATTGATAACCTCGGTATTCATATTTCTGCACACTATTTTCAGGGCATTGATGATTCCATGATAGAACCATTTCCACAGTACTTACTACAGGAAGCTAAGAAGAGAGTAGCTGGTAAATACATATTAAAAAGAAAGTAAGTCCTTAGTCCATATTTTTTCTTATAGTAATTGTTTGGTAAAGATTTCCTTATTATTATCATCATTAGAGCTCGACATTTTGATCGTCCAGTTCAAAATTGCGACGACTAAAAAATTGCCATTTTTTAGTTATTTATACTACTGAAAGCCTCTTTTGGAGGTCTTTCCGATTCAATATTGAGATAAGTCATATTTACAACCAAAAAGAAAAAAAAAACTAAATAAATTGCTTTAGAAGTAATTATAACTATGGACTTTACTAATTCATTATTAGTACATTTCAAAATGTATTAATAATGAACTGGAAGATTGTGATAAACTCGTCCTGAATACTGACTCATTTCTAATTGTCGGGGTTATGAACCAGAACTCTGTTCCTTTCTAAGTGATTTATTTGAAACTTTCAACTAAAGATACCTCAAAACTTGTTTTTTTGAGTTGTTGCACTTTTGAACTAGACGATTGATTTGCCTATTTTGTTTCTTTAGTTAGAATCGTAGGCTTTGTGTATATAAATATGTTTCATGCTTACTGGAGCAAAATATATACTAACTTTATAGTGCCTATAATTGCCTATTTTAATGGTTTCTGCTTTTTTTCTAGCTTAACCCATTACTGCATAAAGTTATTAATGACTTGAAAAATGCGTTTCTGAGTTTAATTTTGCTAGTTTGTGACTTAAGAATGCTTTCTTACCATTTTTATCTTTATTTACTTTCTGGGATAAAAATTAAGGACCGTCCCATAAATAGGACACTATGCATAATGGTCAGTGACACAGTAGCTGAATAGAATAACCCCTCTTTTAGTTCAAATAATATTTATGTATTTATTATGTAGCAAATACATATACACATATTAGAATCAGTGGTTCAACTGCCCTCCTCACACAAGCCTATGCATTGCACAATACTATTTTGTGTGGTATGGGCAGAAATATTTAGGGTGGAGTCCAATTTGACACTTGCTGCAGATGGACTTTGCTTTCTCTGTACAATTAGCACACCTTCGCAGAGTTTCATTTTCAACTGGCCAGTGGTGTTGGCCATCAAATCTTATGTCTCCTGATGGAATGGGAACAATTTTTCCTTAGTGGGAACTCATCCCATGCCTTTTCAGTACTGTAAAAGCCAGGAGACGGCAAAAATTGGGGAGCGGTTCTGAAGAGTTTTGAGGCTTCATTTTTCTGTACAGAAACCAAGCATTTACTATGGCAACATCAAGAAAATAAGCGAAGATGGACCACCACTCTGTTGTTGCCGCTGTTGCTAACATTGGCACTGCCAACGCTGGTGGTGCTGTTTCTGTGCTAGTGCTGGTACTGCTGTTGCTGCTAGTGATGATGCTGCTATTGCTGCTGCTAGCGCTGGTGCTGATGGTGGTGATTGTAAAAAAATTCGTATCTCTACAGCCCATGAAGGGCCACGACCGACCAGCCTGCTGCTGGTCTCACGTCCACATGCCGAAACAGAGGTGGACAATCATCTAACCAGAATGGCGGTATCGTGTGGTTAGCACGATGATCCCCCCCCCTCCCCCCTAGCCTTTATAGCTGGTTTCCAAAACCGGATTTTTCGCTATCGTAGCTCCACAAATGCATGATGATGCTGGGTGGGCACTGGTCCCATACACTGGCAGAAATTTCATGAGAAAATTTCTTCCCCCATGAGGACTCGAACCAGCGCGCATTCCGTAATGTGAGTCCGAGGCAGGATGCCTTAGACCACGATGCCACGGCGCGGTACGTTGGTGGTTATAGTAGTAATAATAGTACTTGTAGTTGTAGTAGTACGATGGCCTTCTACCTGGAATTACCTTCCCTGTCTTGGAAATGTTCATATATTAGCTTCCTTCTTTTCGGACGGCAATAACTTGTGCGAGAAACCTCAGCTCCATTTTTGTCTAATGTAGCCTACTTTCAAAATCATTTGTTGCAGCTTTTATGTTAGAAGACTCTGGCATACTTTCATCAACAATGTCATCTTCATTATCATCATTACATATTTTTTTTTGTAATTCCGCTTTACTAAGTAGCATTTTACCGCCAAGATTATTCAATTATGCCTCATGCTCGTCGTCCTATTTATCACTGTATTTATTTGTATCATGGAAATCTTCTGGAGGGGTCACATATATTAGGCTCTCATTATTATTATTTTGATTTTCCATTAACCCCAGAATTTCACTCACGGTTAGACTGGAAATAAAATAATGTAATGGAAACCATATACATATTACAGAATACTACAGGAGTGCACACTGCATGGCGTCCTATTTTTAGGACGGCACTTTATTTCACCTTGTACCTAGCAACATATAAGACAATTTTATTGTTGTTATATACCACATGAAAACTGAAGTATTCAACTCATTATGTGAAAATAAAAATCAGATTTCTGTACCACCATTACAGAGTAACTAAGAATGAACTTACACGCGGTGCATCACAAATACTGTTATCCTGTCATCTTGTAAAAAATTAGCTGGTGTGAACAAATGTTCGCGCGGAATTCAAACACTGCAACACCATAATACAATGTAATAATTTACCTTCTAAACAATGCCTCCAACTGTACTAAACAAGAAAAAGTTCCATAGAAATCAGTATTTTACGCACGTCCCATTTTTAGGACGCTATGCAGTAATGGGTTAAGGCAATATTATGCCTCTTTTTCTTAAATGAGAACTTTTCTCAGTACTGAGGGTTTTCTCCTGCCATAACACCAACACATTTCATTATTTTTAATTGATTAAATGGCAATCTTACTCGTGTTAATTATGTAAGCATGTGCGGCTTACAGCTGTTTCGGTGCTACTTGACACCATCCTCAGATTGTTATTGCAATTAATGTTGTTTTGCACTCTGAGGTAATACCTATGAGTCATTGTTAACAATATGTTCAGGTGATGGAGCTGTATTTGAGGTATAATTGAAGAGCGTGATCCACAAAACATCTGAGGAGGTTTGTAATACTGGTATTACTTTCCATCATTGGAACACAAAACAGATGGTTTTATTTTGTAATGTTACTTTTTAATTATTTGTTAGTTCAGTTCTTTTTGAAGTATTAAGAGTAAAAATTTGTCATGCCGAAATCACAATCTCACTCTATGAACAGTGGATAAATAATGATACGGCATTCACAACAGATGGCAAAATAATTCTGTCAATATTGTTATAAATAAGTAAGTTACTATTTTTTATACCTACATAGTGTTCTGCCCAAGGGCAGCTCTTTCACTGCAAACCCAGCATTCTCCAATCTTTCGTATTTTCTGCCTTTCTCTATTTTTTTTTTGTGAACAAATTATTTGAATGATTTAGTAGGAAGATAAAATCTAGTACTTTAGTTTGTAAATCATATTTTGTCATTTCTGGCAGTCTACATTGGTAGGAATTTTAATGAATATATGTAAAAGTAAAATTCTTCAAAATTCAGTATTAATTGAAAATTGTATTTTAAGGTAAAATGTTCCGAATGTTATCCAGGTTGCTGTTAGTTGTCATTGCAGCATTAGAAATTTTCCTATCCCTGCACCCCAATATATTTTTGTCCTTTCTCTATTGAAGTCACGATGTTGGTACAGGTACCCACGAAAAGAAAGAAATGGCTTACCCTTCTGTGATGGCACTAACTGAGGATTTCTTTCTATCTTTAAAAATTTCAGTTCTGGTTAGCTCTGCACTTGAAAATTTTTAAGTAGGTTACTATAACTACCATGAACAATGAATATAGCATACATTATAGAGCTATGGATAATATGACTCTGGACATCAGAATGAAGTGGACATTATACTACTATGGACATTTTGACTCTGAACGATTTAACATGGACATTTTCATCGTGGACATTATTCCATAGACATTTTGACATATGTACATTATAATTCTGGACTTTTTGTCTGGCATTATTCAAGCCGGTCCAGATGCAAAAACATGCTGCAGACAAGAAATGGAACATCCTTCTCTTCAACCCAGATGTAGTTCCTCAAGGTCCAAGAAAACAGCAATAGCAGCTTTTAGATTGCTTACAGTCCCTACTGTTTGGTGAGCCACCTCTACAAAATAGGAATTCTGACTTCACCATCCTGCACTCTATGCAACACTCAAACTGTTATGAACGAAGCACATCTGAAAACCTGCAGCACACTGTCTGGAGAGAAAGACCTAATTCGAAAGTGCTGAAAAGCGAGAGTACTAATGGTTTCTTTCCCAGATGTCAGGCATTAAACAACAACATATATCTTGTTCATGATATCTTGTGTTGAAGTCAGACTGATCTGGACTTATAATGTTATAGGTTTCCGGTTACTGGTTTAATCTAAATACCACCATATCTTCCTGAATTTTTGCAAAAACTGAAGTTAGAGCCACTGGCTGTAGGATATTAACAATTCTTTTGGTTTACCTTTCTTGTGTATTGGTGTCACTATCGACTTTATCCAGTCTGAGGGTAAATTCGTTTTGGTCTTCCATAGTCCATTATATATGTGAGGTAGTAACTTTTTGGCTTTTACTCCTAAGTGTTTTTATCATTTCTGGCAGTATATTATCTATTCATTTCTGGCAATATATTATCTATTCTTGTCTGTTTTTGCTCCTTTAGTTTTCTTAGGGCTCTCTCTAATTCATTTTCTATAAACTCTTTAGTGAATATTTCTTGCCGTTGCGATCTTGGAGGGCAGTTTATTTGTTTTCTTTTGAAATTTCATATTGATTTTCATATAATGAGTTGAGTTCGTTTGTTATTGTGATACTGTTAGTAATTTCTTTGTTTTTGATTATAAAAGGTTCTATTGTGGTTTCATCATATTTGTTATTATATTTGTTTAAGAAATTGTATATTTCGGATGGATTTATTGTACAAATCAAGCTTTCACATGTAACTCCCCGTAAAGTTGATTTGAATAATTTAGAGGGAAAAATTGTTCCGGGGCTGGTCATCAAACCCGGGACCTTTGGTTAAACGTACCAATGCTCAACCAACTGAGCTACCCAGGAACTCTACCAGACATCGATACAATCTTTCCCTCTATATCCACAAACCTCAAAGTGGGCTGACAACCGTCAAGCAACCAACATTCAGTGCACGCTAACTCTGCGTGACTTAAATTGTGGTTTCCTGTTAACGAACAGTGACATGTATTATGCAAATCAAGCTTTCAGGTATAACTCCCCGTAAAGTTGATTTGAATAATTTCGAGGGAAAAATTGTTCCGGGGCCGGGCATCGAACCCGGGACCTTTGGTTAAACATACCAATTGAGCTACCCGGGAACTCTACCAGACACCGATCCAATTGTATAATTTAAATTCATCAGGAATGAATTTTATGTTTTCCTTTTCGATTCCATGATGTTTCATTTAATAATTGCTGTTTATTTTCTCCATTTTATGGCATCTTCTGGCTTCCTGCTCGTTTCTTCTTTGAGTCTAGCTTCATCCCTGATATTTTTTTGGATTTCAGCTTTTCATTCTAGAAAGGTTTGTACTTATATTGTTTTCCTCTTGGAATGCATTTTTTTTAGCTTTTTTAATTATTAGCTCTTTTAATGGATTTAATAATTTAGCTGGTTTATTGTTTATATCAATTTTATCAGTTTTCTCTATGATCTCTTTGTTGTAAAGTTCCCAATTGATCTTTTGGAAGCTCCAGGTTGTCCTTTGTTTCGGTTTGCTACATTTGTTTCCTAGATCAGTAGTTACTAATACAACTCTATGTCTATTGCCTGGATCTTCAATTACTCTTCTTTGGTTCTTCTATGTATATTTATTGGGACAATAAAGCCAGAGTTGGTTGAACTTTCCGAGTAATGGAGATAGGTCTGTGTATCATTGTTGTTATACATCACTTTAAGGTTGTTACTAGTGATTATTCTTCTAATATCTTTCCTTTTTGTTATAATATTTGTATCCCCAGTTTGTGGAAGTTGCATTAAAATCTCCTCTCAGTACTGTGCACGAGTAAAATGTGAAATTTTGTTTACTGTTTTGAATGATTTGTTTGATCTGTGTTCAGAGTGAATATAAACCACAAAACAACATGATATTTTTAACTTTTATGGTAAAAGTATTGACAAATCTCAATTATAAGTTTCATTCAATTTTCTCTGTGTCAATTACTATAATGACACTTTATATATTAGAGTACATTTTGAAAGTAGAAACTTAATTTATTTTATTTTTATACAGCAGAAATTGAAGTCAATAAGCAATGTTTTGTGTTCAGGTGATGGAGCTGTATTTGAGGTATAATTGAAGAGCGTGATCCACAAAACGTGTTCAGTCCATTTTTATGAAAGGACTGGGCCTATTTTTTTTTATCCACTGGTATACGGACTAAGCGTGTTTTCAAGTGACATGCACAATAACACAATTTTAGACAAAGATCGGCTCTGTTTTGGAAGAAACCAAGCTTAAAATATACCGTCGCGAGGGGTGACTTTGTGCCATTTGCGAAAATCATATGGAAGTATTCTTTAAGACCGTGACAAGGTTTTAAAGTCTACTTCCTTACGATTAGTAGTCTTTAAAACCTTGTGACGGTTTTAAAGACTACTTCCTTACGTTTTTTATGAAATTCGCGAGTGGCACAAAGTCACCCTGCGCGACGGTAATGATAGAGGTCTCAAACATAACCATATATATGTATAAATCATAAAAATGGCCAAATGGGCTGAGCAAGGTTTGGGATCACGCTCTTCAATTGCTGTTAGTGTTTTAGGCTAACCTAATTCAGTTCTAGAGCTATATTATTTTAGTAATACATTGTGACTAAATTGCAAGCAGGAATAAACAATTTTCTTACAAGTTTCAGCCTATGCCTGTTAACAAACTATTGCCATTTGAGGCAAAATATTTTGCAGTTATTTTTTAAGCACCAATAGTTACTTTGCCACAAAATTTCAGACAAATCTGAAAGAAGTGTGCCACAGCATTAATGCCAAATTTGCTGTTTTCACATGGAATGACCCTTATTTGAAACGAAATAATGGCAGGTGTATTGTTTTGTAAACAGAATTTATATAACATTATTTTTGGAGAGTATCATATTTTGTTTGGGTCTAGGACGTTTCGTCATAGTGAAGTTTCGTCCCCAATAATTCGTCATGTGGACTGTTCTTCCCAACGTCAATTACATTACCTTTTTTTGGTCACACATGAACTGTTTGTCACAGTAAAGAATTGGAATATTTCATTAAAAAAAATGGACACAGTACGATTGAATGCCTCTTGTAATTTGAATATATACAAACTTAGAAATTGCCTGCAATATTGTGGCCAGTGGCTCTCAAATATCCCAACATGTTATCTTCATTTTTTAATCGTCATATTTGTCTTAATATTATTTTATCCAAATTAAGGAAATTTCTTCTTTTTCTAATATGGAGAGATTCTGCCTACAATCGTTTATAGTTCGATGTTGATTTCTACCATCTCGTTCTGGAGAAACCTGGAGAAGAAACCAGTGTATATCAACTTCATTCCCGCACATTTGGTTGAAGTGAATCTAATTTCACTCTCAATTGCTAAATAATAATACAATTTTCTACAGTGGATGTTAATTTCACTCTTCATTGCCAAATATTACTACATTTTTTTTACCAAGTTACCTTGGGAATCTTACTGTTATCCTACTCAAATAACAAAGGTAATTGGAGTAGACACTCACAAAAACTTAGCATATGACAAATCATCCAGTGAAAAAAATTTAATCTGTGACAAACTTTACGGTGACGAAAACGTAATGTGTGAGAATCTTATGTGAGAAGAATCATTCGCAATGAATGATCCAGATCTCATTTTTTTCTAGAATGACAATTTAATAGACAGAGAGATAGATGTTTTATTACCTGTTGGAATACAATTATTCATGACATCGTCAGTGTACATCAATCTAACAATGATACAATGGTTTTACAATCATCTAATCTATGGTAACATGTCACTTGCTTATTAAATAGGATACTAGTTACTTAGAAACTATTATTATTATTATTATTATTATTATTATTATTATTATTATTATTATTATTATCATTATCATCATCATCATTATTATTATTATTATTATTACTATTATTATTATTATTATTATTATTATTATTATTATTATTATTATTATTATTATTATTATTATTATTATTATTAGAATATAATATAGTTAGTCACTGAGCAAATAACGTACTATTAATACTACTAATTCAGTCAGCTATGCATAACACACTAGAATAGTCATTTGTAAATAAGATGTTTAGTTTATTTTAAGAGATTCAGTAATTATTTTGTAATCACACACTAGCAGGTAATTGATTTTCTTTCTTCTGAGTCTTGATGCTGCCTCTCTTCCAATATGATCTCCAATAGATGAAACGAGAGAACAGACGGGCAGTACACACAAGAATAAATGGTTAAATTTTAAAACTTTATATTTAAATATTCCTTTGTGCACAATTGCATGTGTGTGTGTGTGTGTGTGTGTGTGTGTGTGTGTGTGTGTGTGTGTGTGTGTGTGTGTGTGTGTCTATATATATAAAAAATGATTTAATTAAATGTTCGCGTAGGCTTCCGCTGCTGGTGTACATGGTGTGTGGATAAGCTTCAGGGCTTCTACCACGTTGTCTTGGTGTTGGTGGCTGACATTTCGACCACTGTGTTGTGGTCATCTTCAGAGCAGTTGTTGGATAAGGAAATAGTTTGCGAGACTACTATATATATACCAGCTCGCAGTCTATTTCCTTATCCAACAACTGCTCTGAAGATGACCACAACACAGCGGTCGAAACGTCAGCCACCAACACCAAGACAACGCGGTAGAAGCCCTGATTTAATTAAAGTTTAGTTTTGAATCACTGTTTGTTACTTTCAATTTTTCAGGTATCGTCCATTAATAGAAGTAATGGAAATGGAAATCATCAGTGGTTACAATCAAAGTCTTCGCAAAGCCATACTGGACTACATTCTTCTAGATCCCGAAGAAAGAAACCGCCTGAATATTCAGACCTATCCCATAAGCTATTCAGCAGTAGTAATACGAGCTCCTATCCCATGGCATTGTACTTATGTAATAGCTAATCAAATGTTAGATCATAAACTTTTCATTGGAAATCCTATTCTGTTGTGCCTGAGGGATTTATGGGAGTTTCAGTGAGTACTTTTTCTTCTAATGAAAATTTACAAGTATGAATGAATTTCTGTTGAAGTCTGGAAATCAGTTTTTTTTAACTATAATAAAACATTTAAAATAGTTAAAGAAAAGAGGTAATTTGCGAGATACTTTAAATATGTCAGATGGCTGTTTCGAAGTAGTTGTGCTTCATCGTCAGTTATCTTACTGATGCTTATGGTTCTGTATCTTCAGTAACACTGTTTTCTGTGGATAGGAGGTGCCGGTATGTGGGCATGGAGGTAAGGATGCCATTATTATAGATATTTGTTTATATTGTCAGAGTTAAGGCCATAGGGGCTTCTTTTACACTCCACAAGATCACAGATACATAATATAAGATATTCAGGCGTGAAATTAAATGAAAAGTGAAAAGAACAAAAATAATAACATATTAGAAAATAATAACGAAATTGAGATAATACAAAATTAAAATAATATCACAATACATGAAATTAACAAGTAGGTAACTAAATCAGTATAAATACTTAAGAGGAAAAACAAGGAAAAATACAAAAAATGGAATATAATAAAATAATAAAAACGAAATATAAATAAAATCACAATTAAAAAAAACTATAAGTTAATTCATTTATCAAGGGAGTGCATTGATGGTGAAAAAATATGTATTATTTATAAAGACTGTGGCAGAGATAAGGGATTATAAAGTAAAGGGAATTCAAATTCAAGAATTACATTTGTAATGTATGTCTAAAACTTGATGTTGTCCAACAATCTGACATGCTGTGATAGATAGTTCCAGGGATGGGCTGCAGAAACAGTGAAAGATGAAGAGTAGAAGGATGTTCTGTGTTTAAGAATGACGAGTGTAATATGTTAATTTGAACGAGTATCTACTGTGTGTTATGAAGACAGAAGCTAAATAGCTAGAATTAGTTCTAGAGAACATTGAAGAGTAAGGTGAGAGATTCTTTGAGATATACCGGGACAGCATATTAAGTGAAAGTGAGATATATGATCATATCTACAGATGTTGCAAATAAATTTAACACATGCATTATGAACATGCTTTAGTCTTTCTGTCACTCTGATGTTAAGGTCAGTGAAGAGAGTATCACAGTAATCAAAATGAGGCATCAAGAGCGATTGTACTAGATTCTTCTTAAGTATCAATTGAAGGAAATTTCGGATTCTTTTTTGTTTGTAAATTTTTATAAAAATTATTTTACAGTATGTGTAATTTGCATTGTATTTCTCTATGGGATAATATTTTCATTTAATTTAATAGGAAGTATGTTATATATGTTTAATTTACTAAACAGTCGTTGGTGAGCCATTATAATTGCCTGTGATTTCTCTGAGTTCAATGTGAGTCTAAATTTTTTTCGCCCATGAAATAATTGATTTTAGGTCATTGCTAACTTAATTTGTTGCGTTATTTATTGCCAGTCTAATTGCAGAAATATATATTTGTAAGTCGTCAGATATGTCTAAATTATTTAATAGATTGTGACATATCCTTTGTGCATATCGTAAAAGTAGATGTCCAAGAACCGAACCCAGTGATATACCTGGATTCACGGTATTTCAAGAAAAACGATTGCAAATCCGCACACACTATTGGCATACGTGAAGGTAGGAAGTAAATCACAAAACTGAATTATTTGATAGGTTTAGGACTCAGAGCTTGCATAGTAACAATTCTATTTCAACAGAGTTAAAGACTTTGCTGAAGTCAAGGAATGTCAAAATGATCAATTTTTTGTTGGCAGATGCTTTGTGTATGTCTTCCGTAACTTTAAATAATGTATTCGTGCTATATCCAGTTCTAAAACCTGTCTGATACTAATCAAGTAAAATGTGTTCGTTCAAGAAGTCCATCAGTTGTTTGTGAACAATGCGTTCCAGTGCTTTTGACAGGATGGACAGGATGCTTATAGGTCTATAATCTTTGGGATTGAAGGATTATTAGTTTTAGGAAGAGAGCATACATAGACTTTCTTCTATAGAGTAAGATAAACATTTGTAGAGGTCATAAGCGATGCATTAAAAATGTGTGTCACAGTTGGCAATATTACGTTTGTGATTCTACATAGTAGAACAACGTTGAAACAGTCAACTCTTTCAGCTTTAGCACTTATCCATTTTATAGCTTTTTCTAGCTAATGGATTTGAAGATGGTTCAGTGAGGTCGTGCATATGTTGTAGTTTCGAATTTCTTATTTCTTGGGCCACTCTGTTTCGTAATTGTTTGTACTGAGTTAGATTGTCCTCGGACCTAGGCCTTGTGTATTTTCAGTAAGCTGTGTCTTGTTAAGTCATCATAGTTTGTACTGAGGAATTTAGCCATAAGGCTGCTGGTCTTTTCACTCGTTTCGATTTCAATGGTGCGTGTTTATCATACAGTTGGATAATGTAATTATTTAAAATAGAAACCTTGTCATCTAGAGTGGGAGTAGTTCAGATTGTATACCAGGGAATCATGAGTCCATCTAGGATTAAAGCTATCTTATCAATGCATATTAGATCTGTACAATTTTATATATATATATATATATATATATATATATATATATATATATATATATACTACTAGGTTCAAAAAGTTCCCGGAATTTTACTACCATTTTTCGTATTAATATATAACAAGGGATATTATACATTTGTTTTGTTGGTAACATTCATGATGTCATTTCCTTAAAGTTTGTTGATAATGGCAATTATTGGTTTTGAGTTGTAGGCAATTGTTTATCATAGTGTTTTGTTTGTTCGTCGCATTTTGTAATTATGTCCACAGAGCAAAGTACAAACATCAAGTTCTGTGTTTTGCTGGGGACATGATCAGTATGGCTGATGAAGATGGTGATTTCTTAAACAAAATGAAACTGGTGCTACTTGTACGACCCAGTCCCTAAACGACAGCAGTCATCTGAGTGGAAATCGAAAACATCTCCTCGGAAGCAAAAATTTCCTAGGGACACTTCCAAAGGCAAAGTTATTTTAAATGTTATGTTTTATTTAACGACGCTCGCAACTGCAGAGGTTATATCAGCATCGCAGGATGTGCCGGAATTTTGTCCCGCAGGAGTTCTTTTACATGCCAGTAAATCTACTGACATGAGCCTGTCGCATTTAAGCACACTTAAAGCAAAGTTATGTTGGAAGTTTTCTTCGACTCTCAGGGTCTCATGCACCATGAGTTCATTCCAGAAGGTCGTACTGTAACGAAAGAATTGTACGTAAAAACCCTCCGTCGCCTTTGGGACGCAGTGAGAAGGAAACGTCCAGAAAAGTGGGTAGAAAACAACTGGTTCCTTATGCATGACAATGCACCTGCTCATCGCGCAATTATTGTAAAGAATTTTCTTGCCAGGCACAACATAACTGCTTTGGATCACCCACCATACTCTCCTGATCTCTCACCACCTGATTACTTTCTGTTTCCCCGTCTGAAAAGTCATCTGAAAGGACGGAGATTCACTGCTGAAGAGGTTATCGCAAACGCGACGAGAGCACTAAGACGGGTTTCACAAAATGGCTTCCAGGCCTGCTTCCAGGAACTCTACACGCGTTAGCAAAAGTGTGTTGTTGCGGAAGGCAACTATTTTGAAGGGAATGCTGTAGAATAGTGTTTAAGGTACGTTGTTTCTATGATGCTAGCAAATTCCGGGAACTTTTTGAACCTAGTATGTATATCACTGTTTTACGAATATTTGGAGGTATTTGAGGAAGTAGACAAGGTAAATATCTTGCACTAGTTCAGGTACTTGTTCGTGCATCAGTACTTTGCCATAGTTAGTGGTAGCCATTATGTCCAGTACAGTCTCAGTGTTAGGTGCGGTGAGTAGGATTGAGGAGAAGGACTGTCAAGTAGCATGCTTGGAGTTTATTATGATATCAAAGAGTGTGTCTGAATTTAAATTTAACTGTGTATTTAGTATGTGTTGTTTGTGTGTTCTTGTATGTTTATGTAATATCATCAGGGAACGGATTTATATGGACTAAAAATATATGAAATATGTAAATATATATGTAGTTATTTTTACCAAAATATGGAATTAAATATGGATTTTTACCAAAATATGGAATTAAATATGGACTTAAAATTATAAAAAAATGACTATGTACGTTAAATATTGGTACATTTTAAACAAACTAAACAAAAAATATAATGGACGTACCTTATCTTCCAATGTAGTTTCAACAAAACACAATTTTTATTGTCTGTTACCATAACAATAGGTTACAAACATTTCTTTCAAGTGCTGAAAAGTGAATCTTCTTCTATTGTCTCTGAGGATAGATTTATACTGACTAAAAGAGCGTTCGACGTCACAAGAAGTAACTGGTACATAATTCAATTCACAATGTCTGCTGGGGATAAGTCCAAGTTAATCTTCACTGTTGATTCACCACTCATCACAGCAACAACCTTTTGTAGTTCTTCATATCCAGGGTTTTTTGAAAGTACAGTGTCCACCTTAGCTCTTACTGCATCTGCAACTTTACCTCTACCACGATTCAGTTGTTCCACAGTACTATTTATAATTTCAAAACTTTCAGATAGTGAAAGGTGCCTATTTTGGAGACTTTTGAGCGTTTTTATGATGCATGAAAATGTATGCTGAATGTGAGCTAAGTCATTCTTCACACTTATGTCACAGGTAACTGTTTTCGCAGTATCAATTGAGACTGCATCTTCAGAGTCCAATGCAAGGAGAACATTGTTAATAGAGTCTATATGTTCGGCATAATATTCAACTGCTTCTAGCCATGTACCCCATCTAGTTAAAATTGGCTTTGGTGGCAATGGAATTTCAGGGTACATTTCTTTCAACACGTTAACTCTACTGGGAGCTTTGAGAAATACTTTTTTCACTGATGAAATCAACAAATCTACTTTAGGGAAATTGTCTCTGACCACTTCTGCCACACGATGAAATGCATGCGCCACACAAGTAAAATGAGTCAATTTAGGATATACAACAGATAATGCTTGTCCAGCTTTGACCATATAAGGGGCAGCATCGCTAATAAAGAATAACACATTATCGTACATAATACCCTTTGGCCACAGGATACCCATAGCTTCGTTGAACAGTTTAACTATAGTTTTGTTATTGCACTTTTCTAGAACATCACAATGTAAAAGAATTCGTTCAGAATATTGTTCACTTAACAAACCGATAACTACATTACCAACAAGTCTACCTTCTTTGTCGGGAGTCTCATCAATGGAAACCCAAATTGAACTATCTTTAATTTCATCTCTTATCTTCTGTATTGTCTCATCGTAGATGGATGGAGCATACGTCTTCCTAAGTGTTGACTCATCCGGGATTGTATGTTGAGTATATTTTTCAAGGAATTCCCTGAAGACCTTATTCTTTAGTTTGTAGAGAGGAATATCAGCAGAGATGAGAGAACGGCACAGGTCGATGTTAAACTCAGATCTTACATTCGATGTTGTTGGTTGTGTTAAAAACAATTGTCTCTGCTTGGAATTTAGTTGTTTGTTGGCCTGATGTTTACTAGTTGTAATGTGTTGTTGCACCAGGAACTTTTGTGTAGATGATACTGCACACTGACACAAATTACAAAATAATATTTTATTGTCAGTTGATAAACCATCTTCTTTAAATTCTGAAATGTAACTTGTTAGTTTTGATTTTAAATTGACTGAATGACGTACTTTTGGCATATTTACCGTCTTTATAGTATGATTTACAAAACTGAACCTATGTGTACTCTGACTGGCATTTAACTGTTGAGCTGCACAACTGAAGTCTGTTAAAAATTTTAAATTAAATTAATACAGTTTTGTAACTTACTTTCCCATTGTTGATAGGACTGCTAATTTTCAAATAACTCTGATGTTAAAGGGATTACTGAACATGTGTTTAAATCTCTATTGTTGAAATGTATTTTTAAAAGTTAATGGAATTTTGTTTTGTTTTATTGTTAAACCTAATATAATATGGACTGTTTTATATGAAATATGGAAAATATATGGAAATTAACGAAAATATGTACTAAACTCTAAAATATGGAAAAATATGGAAAATAAAAGTAGGATTTTTCAACCCTACACATTGTGAAACATAAAGATAATGCAAAATATAAATTATATTAGCTTTATAAGTAAATATGTATTTACATATAAATCCTTTCCCTGAATATCATATTGTTCTAGTACATTTGATTGTTGAATTTTGGGCGCTATGTGTAATATTACATACCTTGTTGCTATGACTAGCATGTGTCGTCATCGCAGTTTCAATCCGGTTTGGCTGTTCTCCTGAACATTTCGAATATTTGAAAATGTCAGATTGGGGTACCAGTCCTTCACTAAATGAGTTTAATGGTGGGGTTGTCACTGTCGGACACTCACTCTTATCCTCTCCCATGGACATAGGAGTGGAGTTTACTGGTAGAGCTGCCTGATGTTATGACAGTAGACTCTGCACAGCATTTACAAAGTACATCTGGCATTGATGACTCCACTGTGACCTTTGTTCAACAACAGGCTACTTCACAGGGTATTTATTTAATTAGTGGAAAGAAAGACCTTGTACAATCAAGAAAGAGGTGGAGAGACCAGCTTTCAACCTGAATCAGAACAGGCCAGAAGACCTAATCTAAGATAGTTAATAATGATGATGATGATGATGATGATGATGATGATGTGTAATATTTCCATGTCTGTTTCTGTGTTATTGTAATTATGATTGGTGTTGGTGATGCGTTCTGTATAATTTGATCTTTTGTGTGATTGTCGTATTGCTTTAATATGTTCAGAACAACTGGATAATACCCACGGCAGAGCAATGTCGATAGTTGACGCTACTCGCTGGCCACTAGTCACCAGGCCGTACCAAGCCGTGTCAAATAAAAGACAATAGAAATGGTGGTAGTAAAATTCGCGACTATATTCTTAAATAATTCACTCCATTAGTCTAGTGCAAGGTTTTATGTAGTACACCGGCGGTTTTTTGAATGCATTAAAAGAAAATGCATTTGTAGTAAGATCTTAAAGCAGGTTATCACAGGGAAATCAACAGGAAAAAAGGAGTGTTTCATGGAATATCATTAAAATGACGGAAAGTAAATTTCCAGTTAATGGTCACCAAAGTGTAAAGTACGTAATTATGACCGTGTTGCTGTTTTATTTCTGGACTAGAGAAAAACACCTAGCCTTGTACGAAAAAAAAATTTAGGGGCCATAAAATTATTCACCGCTTTCATTATAGGCCTATTATTGTTTATCAATATTACGAATCAATAACTGTCATATTATATAATTTTAACTAGTACATGGACGAATGAAATCAAATTTTATGTTGAAATTAAAAAGTTTCGTCAAATACATGAAAATGATAACATTTATATTACATAACATGTAAATGAACTTCATGTTAAAATCTCCTGTCACTTCCCTATCCCTAAACTAACCTAACCTACCTAAGCTAGCCTAACCTAACCTAACCTAACCTAACCTAACCTAAGCTAACCTAACCTAACATCACCTCCCATTCCTCGACCTCATATCACTTATCACATGCGGCTCGCAGCAGGATCATATTACCTGTCTGCACATGCACGGACTTGACTAATAAAAACCTGAACTAACCAAACCTAACCTTCGTATATGCAAGGTCTGTAACCAGAGCAAGAAGGGATCTCAATAATTTAATCTGCAATGTACACGCGAAAATAAATTCAAGTAAGGATCACGTTCCCACTGCATGAGAGGTCTGTGCATGCGCTACAGCAAAACTGTTTCTGTCGCAAGCCTCTCATCTAAGCTAGTCGTCATAATTTATTCGCAATATTTACGCAAATGCACATTGTCGCTAACAGTGGTGCTATCTCTCAATAATGTTCAGAACGTAGGAGGTAGACAGAGAGAAAAAAAATAACTATAGCAAAACTGTTTTGTCTCGAGACTGTCATCTAAGCCACGTAATAAGTCACGTAATCTACTTGCAATATATTTGCTCAAATACACCTTATAGCTAACAGTGGTGCTATCTCTCAGTAATGTTCAGACGAAAGAAGCAGAGACAGGAAAAAAAAAAATTTCTCCCTCCAACTACGCCACACACCAACATCATGTTCTTATGTTGGCAACATTGTGTATTTAGTTAAATTTGGTAGTAATTGTAACTGCACGGTTCAAAGCAACCGTGGTAATTCTCCAGTTTAGCGACATGTTCTTTGTATCTCATTAGAAATGATTTGTCTGTTTTGTTTGTTCTAATAGAAATCACAGCAGTTTATTGCATTTGATTTTGTACATGTTATGTCCATAAGCATCAGTAAGACTGCTGATGATGACGCATAACTACTTCAGAACAATCATCGTGCATATTTAAGGTACTGTATGTACATTATCTTTTCTTTTTTAACCATTTTAACACTTTGAGGTTTTAAAGTTTTATCATATTTTATTTAATAAGTATAAGCCACCACAACAGTTCAGTCGCTAGAGAACTAGACTCATAATCCTGTGAATTCAAGTTTGATCCCGAGCATAGACTTAATTTATGACTTGTGTTGGGCAAGCTCTTGGTCCAGATAACACAGAGGTTTTCTCTGGGAGTCTTATTCTCCTGCGGCATCCCAACAAATCTCCATCATCATCTCATCTCATGAGTGTAGTGCAGATCAGACTCCTATGGCATACCCTGGGCAATGGCTCTGTCAGTAAATTGTTCTGCACAATTGGCTTCTAATGGATGAACAGTTAAGTACTCGATATGTATTTAAAAGAAATGATAAGGGTTATAAAGTGAAACGTAATCAAATCATTTTTTTCCTGATTACAATATTTTTTGCATATACAATAAAATTCTGCTAATCTGAACTAATTGGGACTATGACTTGTTCGGTTTGGAAAATTTCCGGATCATCCAAAATCATTCCTGAAACAAAGTAACACAACGTACAGTCACAAAACTTATTAGCAGGTATACTGTAGACCTGATGTAATATTGCTCCATTACGCAGTTTCACACCATTACGTCAGAGAAAATTGACTGATTTTGTAAACTCAAAGGACAACTGATGAGCAGATATTTATAATGAACTGATCTCTAGGTAATCAAAGAATGGTGAAAATTGTTACATTAAACAAACTATTTTTTCTTATGATTACTATAATTTCGTTTTTTAAAGAAAGTATTGAACTTTATCCTTAAAAGATATAGTAAAGTCATTTTTCGTTTCCAGATATTATATTTTTTCTTCTTACTTCACTTAAGTACAGAAATTTGAGGACTTTTTCCATTTCGGAATTTCGATTTGGATTATCCGAAGAAAGAAAAAGCATACTTGTACACTTCCAATTAGATATATTATGTAACAATGTAAACATATGGATTCATACAATAAAATTGTCACCAATGTGCTGAGAAAACTTTCCCCTTAGCTTCCATTGTTATCTCATTAATATGACCAAGTGCTTCCTTGTAGAAATAGTGTACTAAAGCTGTAGATCATTTTGATATCTTAGATTGTGTTGTACTTGTAAAGGTTGCAAAATAATTTACTTACAGAATTAAACTCTATTAGTAATTATTCGTCTGTCATCCTATCATTACAATTAATTAATTATGCCTTCCAACTGTCCTGTATTAGATATAGCATACTGACAGAGTGCAGGAAGTTCTAAGTGATCATAACTGGTGGCATTAATGATATTATGATCTTACATATTTCTTGGTATTTTAATGGTTGTATTACATATTTCAAGATTTTTAAATACATATGTATATATACATATTTTAGTACATAACTATGCGGGTCCTGGTTATTAGAAATGTGATTTAGAGTGTAGTACAATGAAGTTACGAAAAAAGTGACGGAAAAAATTGGTCGAGGTTACAATAATGTTAGATGGTTGCACAATACTGATTAAAAAGGTTTCTTTTTCAGATATTCAAATCTAGTTATCGTGTCAGTTGATAAATTGAGAGAAGAGTTCTCTCTCCCAGTTGAAGCTGAAATTTTGGAGAAAGCAATAGATGATTACTGCAGTGAATCTAGGAAGGTTCTTACGTCTCAGTAAGTAATATCAAGATCTATTAAGTTTTTCTTCCTTTATGATTTTTAAATTAGAGATATGGTATGCAGTTGATATAGATTATAAACTTCTGAACAAGGTAACTCAATAGGTCGTTCAGATTTTGTTTACCTACACGAGTAATATATTTTCGTTGTATCACTATGTAGTACAAGACAATGCTGGATTAAGGTATTTGGGGATTCTGGGTTATTTAAGAATGTGGGGCTTCTTTTACGTAGGCTATATCCTATAAGAGACTAAACTGATTAGGTTAGAACAATATATCAGTTAAATGTGTGAATAGAGATGTGTTGAAATTTATTTCTAGTTTTCACTTTACTTTTAATTTTACATAATGACAAAACACACCTTAAATGAATCTTAACAATTACAATCAAACCAACATGTACAAAACTAACATAAGTTACTATATTCTCCTTCATTACCTCATTGGCATATTCTCTTCATATTATATTACAAACATTGATAGCAGTAGCATGTTACAAGCATAACATATGAATTTAAAATGACTCTTTCCTTGCCTTAAGATTTACAAATGACTACGACTTCATCAAATGACTACTGTGTTGTAATATCATGTTCCAGTGACATGATAGCAAGACCCGCTGGCAAGACCGTTCAATCTTGGTTCAAGTATTATTTATTTTTAAACAGTGTCAGTTTAGAAGAAGAACTCTCTGCTTCACAATTGATTATAGAAATTACTAAATACAATTTCAAAGCAATAAATACATTTGAAAACACATAACTAATTATTATTTTCATACATATACATTTAGTAATATACTGGCAACTAACTACATTTACGCTTTTGATAAAATCATAGAAATCTTTAATTTCTAGTGTAAAAGATTAATCAAGATCCTCATTGTAAAAACTTAAACAGTTATGGAACCGGTAATGGCTGAATAAAAGGTGACAATATGATTTCGTACGTATTCGCTTCTGTGATGCTTTAGGTGTTAAGCAGTTGTTTGTGCACTACCGAAAATAGTAATCATGGTTATTCGAAAAAACATGTTATTCGAAACAGCTTTGCCCCCTTTAGTTTTGATAAAAGGATTGTATTTGAAAAGTAAATATGAGTTAGCTTGAATTGATTTATCATTTTTTTATAAATTGTATTACCGGTAAACATATCAGTAATGATAGTCGACAGTAATAAAACAATATATCTCCCTTCCCTCTTAACTACGTCATTGTTGAACTACACTGATACAAACATAATGAATTTTTTATGAGTAAATCACATGAAAATAAAAGTGTATATTTCTCTTTTAATCCTAATCTGCCTGGTTTTCTGACATGTAGTGATTTTTGTAATTTCCTCAACATTTGTTTAAACTTACGTCCTTATTATGGAATTAAACTCGGTTTTGTTTAAAATCATCTACTTTCAAAGATAAGAGGTGGTATCATATGGTACCGCTAGGCAGATATGGGTGCAAGATTTCTTTTATTCAGATTTCATCATTTTAAGTCATTGTTTATTGGAATGACAGAAAAACTTCACTATATCATAAACTATCTTTTATTATTTTATTTCTTGTATGATAATAACAGGGCAATGGAGCTAGCTTTTACAAATAGCAAGGGTTCGCACCTCAATGCTCCTTGGTTTAGTTGCACTTCCTAAGATTTTACATATCATTTTTCAAAACATTTTACACAGAGTCCCACTTCACTCTTAATGCATTGTGTGAGTATACGAGGACAGCCAGCCAGCCAGCCAGTCCTCGCAGGTTATCAAAGTATGTACATTCGGAAGGGTAGGCTCTTCATATCATGTGGTAAGTTGTCGAGCATTACAACGAGAGGTGCTGCACCTTTACCATAATCAAATTCAAAGTGATGATTTGCACTTACCCTCTTCCCTTAGCATATTTCTAAAGATATCAGATATGCCCATAAACAATGTTTAGGCACCATAATTGAAGCCGAACCTTTCCCCTGATGAAATGTTTGCAGGATGACGTCTATACATTCATCAAAATTCATACATTATGCCAGAATGTAATTTTTCATAAATCTCTCCTTCTTCAGATTTATCAGAGGTCGGAGCTTTCACATTTTGTCTTGCCGATCTAAAATTTGGTATTATCGGCACAATGGACAAATCGCAGTGGCGGCTCGTAGTCAAATGTCCAGGGTAGGCAAAATTTACAGAACATTTTTATGTAATTCCCGCGATTCAATGACAGCTCGCTTTCATCATGCCCCCTGAAAACTTAACTCTTGCTTACATAACAATACTGTTACATCAATGAGCCATCTTATAATTTGTCGGTTTTTTCTAATTTATTGTTATACTGTTGTCTTGCAACCCTTGTTCAGACAACATTTCCGAAATTGGATTCAAATTCTTTTCAAGTCTCTTTAGACTTACCGAGTTATAAATATGATCTGATTCCAAGTACCTTCTTTAGATTACAATAACAAACGTGACCACCTACAGCTTAGCTTTAAGGGCGACCTGGTTGGCGAGTTGGTATAGCGCTGGCCTTCTACGCCCAAGGTTGCGGGTTCGATCCCGGGCCAGGTCGATGGCATTTAAGTGTGCTTAAATGCGACAGGCTCATGTCAGTAGATTTACTGGCATGTAAAAGAACTCCTGCGGGACAAAATTCCAGCACATCCGGCGACGCTGATATAACCTCTGCAGTTGCGAGTGTCGTTAAATAAAACATAACATTTAGCTTAGCTTTAACTTCACTTCCTGTTAGCCATTTATGTGTTTCATACCATACTTACTTACTTACAAATGGCTTTTGAAGAATCCGCAGGTTCATTGCCGCCCTCACTTAAGCCCGCCATCGGTCCATACACTGTGCAAGATTAATCCAGTCTCTATCATCATATCCCACCTCCCTAAAATCCATTTTAATATTATCCTCCCATCTACGTCTCGACCTCCCCAAATGTATTTTTTCCTCCGGCCTCCCAACTAACACACTATATGCATTTCTGGATTCGCCCATACGTGCTACATGCCCTGCCCATTTCAAACATCTGGATTTAATGTTCCTAATTATGTCAGGTGAAGAATACAATGCGTGTAGTTCTGCGTTATGTAACTTTCTCCATTCTCCTGTAACTTCATCCCTCTTAGCCCCAAATATTTTCCTAAGAACCTTATTCTCAAACACCCTTAACCTATATTCCTCTCTCAAAGTGAGAGTCCAAGTTTCACAACCATACAGAACAACCGGTAATATAACTGTTTTATAAATTCTAACTTTCAGATTTTTTGACAGCAGACTAGATGACAAAAGCTTCTCAATCGAATAATAACAGGCATTTCCCATATTTATTCTGTGTTTAATTTCCACCCGAGTATCATTTATATTTGTTACTCTTGCTCCAAGATATTTGAATTTTTCCACCTTTTCGAAAGATAAATCTCCAATTTTTATATTTCCATTTCGTAGTGTTTCATATCATGAAGGATTAAATTTTCTTGCACCTTTAGCACTGACTTTATGCAGGAGTGGGTCGTCCATTGTCCAAAATATTTCTCTTTTCAATGTCATTATGACGCGAAAAGGGACAACGTAACAGTTTACTTATTATATCAGTCATAATATAATATTATTGTTATCGCTTACATTAACTATAAATCACCAAATATACATAACACTAATATACAGTAGTACTTGCAAAAATCACATTTTCTAAAATACACTGTTTAAAAAAAACATCTTTTAAAACACACTGTTTACAAACTGTTATACTACTCGTAACAATCTACGTTCCAACTCGTGAAACTTTCAAACAGAAATTTCGCAAATCGTAGGTGTTCGATAATGCTCGTGGGTTCTCGTTAGGGCAGGCAGAATTCTAGCGCGCTGGCTTAAGCATAGAACGCATGCGCTAAGAAAGCATTTAGAATAGCGATCTCTTTTAATGCTTACTCCAGGGCCAGCTTTGAAGTTACGTGGAAGGTCGGCTAACTTCGCTTCTGCCTACCTTCTGACGCATCGTGATCTGTCCTGTGTATTCTTGTCGCATAAATCGAACTGCCAGTAGTAAGCAACGTCCAACAACCCTCAAAAAATCCCATTCATAGTTAATTGAAGAATTTCTAAGCACCTAGACAAGAGTATATAATTATATAAGGTTTTCCAAATGTGTTGGGGTAGTTAATAAATATCCACTTTTAGGTTTTTCTAACTGTGTTGAGGTAGGCTTAGCCTACCCTGCCTGCCCTGAGGAGCCGCCTCTGACAAATCGCACGATTTTTTCAAATTGATCACGCCACATGCAATTGTAAACTAATTCATTGCGTGTCCAGTGCATTTTCCTAGTAGCATCTTCTGCTAGGTACAAAACTGTAGCCATTGAAGAGAATAATTCCTACTAAGGACTTCATTTCTTCAGCTGCTATTTGTAAACCTTGTACATTTATAAATAAAGCATAACACTGGGTTTCTGTTACAAAATAAAATCAATAACATTACAGTCAAAGAATACTTCAAATAATTCTGTAGGCTATTTTCCTCTATAAAATGTGTAGTCAACTACAGGAAAAATGCTACTGTTAGAAGGGGGATGTTCATCATGTATCTATGAAGTTGGTTTTTGTGTGAGTTTGATTGTTTCCTTCTTAGTTATGCTTTCCTTCTGTATTTTGTGAGCACGAAATTGAACTACTTGTCCTCATCTCATCTTCATTCTTAGACTCAGACCTCTTTCAATTCTTCAAAGTAAAAGTTTTCTTTATGTTTTCTTATTTCTTCTAACTTTCTTTATTTGTCACATCACTATCTTCATCACAGTTAGATAATTCATATTCCTTTCACCGTAATAAAATTGATTTCCTAATAGATTATCAAGTAAATCGCCTGTATCTTCCTCTCTAAAATCTTCATCAGAATTCACTGTGACGTCTGGTGGTTCAATATAGATAGTACTTAGATTATTATACTGTCATCCTCTATGATTCTTACAGCTTCAGTAAGTATTATGTCCCAGGAACCATAATAAATTATCAATATGAATGCTATAAAGAGGAAAATCGATTCCTTACAAAATGCTACGGCATCTGCCTAGTGGTACCATACAGTACCAGACTAACTCTACGTCATATATATATTTGGCAGTTCATATATTTATAGTGAAATCATGAATTGAATGCTTTACTATAAGCCTTTTCCAGTATAGGAAGTCAGAATTTATTCAAAATTATAATCCTAATTGAATGTATTCAAATATTTACTTCAAACAGATACCAAAATTGAGTGATTCAAGAAAATTACCGGACGCCACTATGCATACCAAGCCAAATAACTTGAAAACATTCTTTTCCTAACAAGGACTGGAATGTCAGTGAGTAAATTAAACAATGAGAAATTGTGAAAATAATCATTGTTGCCAACACAGTGACTGGAAACTACTATATGTACCTGTGGTACCATACGGTACCGCTAGGCAGATTCGGGTTAATTTCATATGTCAGACAAAAATGTACACTCATGATCCCAAAATACCTCGAAATGTATTAAAGAAAAACGTCCTTATACATTAGAGACAAAGTGAAATATGTGCAGATTCATCAACTTTTGATTACCAATAAGGGTTAATGTTACTACTAGATGACTGGCATTTGCTTGTAGATCAGGATTCAAAGGAAGTATGGTTTCGTACTCAGGACTGGATTAAGGGAGGATCTAAAAGAGATGCAGCCCAGAGCCCCCAATATTAAAGGGCCCCAGCTCCGCCTTCATGTACGTATGAATATTCACACATGGAGGAGAGAACGATTACTCACAATTATTAAGTGAAATGTCATCCACGTACTTGAAGCTTTGCAATTAAGTAGAAAATTAAACTGTGATTGAAATTTCTTGCAAGGTTGTAGACGATTATCAAGTCCATAAATGATCAATTATCACCAAAAAAGTTTCTACTTCAATGTTTTTCCTTCCCTTTAGAACAGTCTCATTTAGGGTATTGCCATCTGCATACTGTTTCTTTGTCTGTCTTCTGTCAGATGAGTCATCAAAACTTTTGAGAGATTTTTCACTTAATCTTTTAGTTCTCTCTTCATATTTTTCAGAATTACCTCTTTCATTGGCTGTGAATATGACTAAGGACTCCAGACGTTTACAACCTCTTAACAAGTCTAGAGTAGGTTTCTGTAAATTGGCACTAACTTTATCAAACCTTTCCAAAATTTCATGGCAAAAGACACATAAACTTATTTTTCAATGATTTTTCCTCTCTCTAAGACTCGTGTTTTTCTTCGGCCTTCTCAGATATACTTTCTAATGCACACAGAATGTTGTCATAGTTGATAAGCAGTGCTTTCACTGATTCCTAATGGCAACATCATCTGGTTTGCCTCAAACTCTTTAGGTGGTGAAGTTTGTTATTTAAGTCTGGTTTCAAATTTCTTGATAACATGACCCATTTACGAGGAGAACTGGAGAAATATACATACAGTTTCTGTAGATAGGAGAAAAAATTTAGAGGTAGAACAAAAGCAATGAATAACTTTCACTTGACGGGACTGACATACACCAACTGACTACTGCTGAATGCAATACAAGAGTGTGGAAAGCAGATTTCTCTAGCTCTTGAATTTCTTAAAGGGCATCCACCTTTTTTGTAGCCTTCATGTGGGATGAGAACAAGATAGTAGCTGTCCATTGGCATGTTTGACAGACCTTTGAAATATAAGATGCAATTATATTTCAGACAATATTTTTAAAGAAGAAAGTACATGTTACTGTCCAAAAATGCAGTATGTATTTTTACTCTACCATTTCGATTAAGTAATGTTCGGTTAAGTGTGATTTTACTGTAAAAATTTGCATAGTGATAAATTAGATCAAAGATTTGCATGAAAATGTATGTTTTTATTTCTAAGTCATATTTAAGAAGTACTCTTATATCTTTGCATTTCAAAAAGAATAATCGAATGAGACCAATCTTATTTTGCTTATTGTGATATTTCAACAGCTTTAGTAAAAATGCATATTTCAACTCAATATTGCTTATAATTGCCTATTTTGCCATTTTTTCACGTTTTTCGTACTTTTTATGGTAAAACTTTAAAACATTCCTTGAAGTGAGATTACCAAAACCAAGTTCAAGGAATTTGTGACTCTGCCAGATGTTCTGATTTTGATATAAAAATCCTGCATTCCACTTCGAATCGAGGCAGAACGCAAAACGTCTCACCTTTGAAAAATGAACATCACTTGTATAATATTAATATATAATAATGGTAACTATTTTCGTCTAAATGATTAAATTAAATTTAAATTAATTTATGCAACAATGCAGGTTTACACATTTTAACCAGTTTGACGAATGTATTGTTGTGTTTCTGCAGCTGATGGCAGTAAAGTTAGCTATGACAGTTTAAGAATATCTTGGTGCTGTGGGGAAGGAATGAACGTGCTTGTGCTAGGAATGAACAGTTTTGTGGGTCTATTGCTGCCTGAATTATTTCTATATTTTGTAGTGATTTTGGTGTTAAACAGTTCAAGGAGGAAGTAAATCCGTTTTTTAACATAGTGATAGAATACTTAGAAAAAATGTTTAAGTTCAAGAGTAATAGACGTAGTCACCAATCATTGTAACAAATTAATAAACATTGAATTTTAATACTTTGTCAAATGTGATGCCATTTTTTTTTTTTTTTAATTTCTGCTTCATAATTAATACTAATACAGGTAGGGACACTTAGAACTAATATTAAATCATTTTCTTAATAAGATATTGTGACATATCTTGTATTACCACAAGCCTTTTAAACAAACTGTATAAAAACACGATGTAACTTAGTCAGATAAACTAATGATTTGCACTTGGAAACCTGTAATTATAATATTATGTTTTTTTTTTATTAAAATGGTAATTTTGAGATCCATGTTAGTTTTTTTTTTTTATTTTTGTAACTTGTTTTTTTTTTAATATCAACTCTGCTCATATTCATATCACTCTTTCTTTAAGACTAAATGTATTAGGTATGCTGAAAAATAGATGTCCCTCCTTGGTGAATCTAAAATCTGGTAACACTGAGTGGGGATCTTACAAAGTGCCTCTTTTTAAGTTTGCCTCAGTTACATCCTGTGATGTTGAACGTTCATTTTCAGCATACAAACTTGTATTAACTGAAAAAAGGCGTTCCCTCACAAAAGAAAACCAGGGGGAAGCCTTTATAGTTTATTGTAATTTAAACTATGGTTCGACGAAAGCAGATGCATTAACACTAATGAAATTATTTGATGTTTGTTATCAGAATTTTTAAGGGAAAAATAGCCTATAGTTAGAAGTAGTTAGAAGTTACCTTAATCTCTTAGTAAAATTGCATTAAAGCATTCCATCAGGCATATTATTTTCCATTGTTTAGTGCATATTTCTAAGGATTCTAGATCGTAGTTGCATGCATATTTTGGCAGTTTTTAGTGCCTGTAAATCTCGGTCTAGTGATAATCGAACATATTATAGAGCATTCTTCACATCTTTCTCTATATCAGTGGTATTCAATCTATGGTACACATACTCCCAGAGGTACATGGGATTGTCTTGAGGTACACACTGACTGTGTACTTAACATGCTGACATTTTATTATATTTGTTAATTATTTCAGTTTACATATTCTCATTGTTTTTTGTTATTTCTCATACAATTACAATGCTGTTTGGGGTGAGAAGGTAAAAACAAAATCGTATTTTGAGAGTACGCTAGTAAAAAAAAATTGAATACTACTGCTCTATATTATCGCATAATTGCATTCTTCTAACTTGTGTACAGTATATTTATTCATATTACATGTTTCCTTTAAGGTGGTTACCCCAGTGTGCAGAAATATTTCTTGGAATGAAAGATTCCTGGAGTCATCTTGTACCATTGAAACCAGGAGATTCACTGAAGATAATAAAGCTATTCTTTTCATGTGTATGTTCTCTTATGTCAATACAAATTCGTCGACTAGTTATGAAGTCATTATTTCACTTTCTGGATCTAATAAAGATTTACAAGGTAAATAATTTCAAATTTTAAAACTTCGACGCCATTTTCTACACAATGTAATTACATTACACTTTTTCATTTTTAATTTTTTGACATTGCTATAAATAGTACCAATATACATTTTCAAATATGAGTAATGTCGTTTTATGCACAGTATACACAGCTTTCGTAAAGATAAAGATATGATATAATATGTTCTTTATTTTAAAACTTTATAGTCTACAGAGAGTTCCTACACAGACCATTCCCAGATAGTAATGTTCCTTTGGCTTAATGACAGTAGTACGGAGTGCCCATCCTGAGGAAGCTAAATGCTAAGGATGTAGTGGGACTGGTCTGCATAGGGAAGTGTTTATGGACTTGTCTGCTGGTGTATGACCACTGACCGAACAAATTTTGTTACGTAGAGGTTGGAGTGGGACAGTTTGCATAGATGCTGCATGCGTGCGTGTGTGCGTGCGTGCATGCATGCGCGTATTGTTCACAATTAAGGGAACTAAATTATAAAATTATTAAAAAGTCGTTTTTCAAATTTTTGTGCAATTGTAGTAAGCATTTTACATTGATTTTTCAGATTCATCCATTTTTTTTAATTTCATGGGCTTTCAATTAGTTGCATGCATAAGACATTGTAATATGAGCTGTTTGATGTAAGCCTTTTATTTTATAGAAACTGTATTTTGAAAACAGGAAAGTATTATGGCTGTTGCTTTTAAAATTTCCTCAGTGGTAAATCAGTCTATTGGGAAGAAAATTACATGTCAAATGTCAAAACTAAATAAGGGTCATATGATTGCTAAAGTTTTAGGTTCTTTGGTGTAATAATTTTAGATATATTTGTGGGTACGTTACATTTATTTTGTATACAGTGAAATCTCTCATTTACATCGAAGGAATGTAACAATCTGTCTGTATCTGGGAGGTGTCCTTTATTGGGAAGGAGGCTCCCCAATCTAACAGTAAATTTATAATATGCATTATGTATCCCTTCACACTTCAAATGAAATGTATTACTGTAGTTTAATTCTAAATACAGTATACTGTACTACAGTAAATTCTTTGCAACTTTGAACTACAGTAGATAAGACCGAAAAAGGAAAATACAGTACTGTGCTTCAGTGGCTAGTCATGATACTATCTTTGAAAAATATTGGAGTGCAAGAGGTCAAATGACTTTATTGTCAAACGCCTGGCATTAGAAAACAACAACAACAGTACTGTGCCATGCAATTTTATTCTAGGTCTACAGTTATGCAGTATTGTAATTTATAAATGAAGAGAATAATCCTACTAACCCTATCATGTGTCGAATATGATTGCGAAAACCTTGGACCCATCAGACAGGTTAAATTTTATGACCTTGTTTATTCACCTGCTTCCAGCTAATAAGGGGTAGCTGGCTGGGATAGTGGTAGCCTATGAGACCCTTATTGTCTTCTTTCATGTTAAGGAATTTCTATACTAAATTTTCCATTTTTGTAACACATTAGGTCCGTCTGCAGTCAAGAGGCAAAGCAAGCTTTAGGACTGTGACACAGTTGTCCGTGTCCATGTCTGAGACTGTCCGTAAATGAGAGTTAAATTAATCATTATTTCTATATTATTTCAGCTGAGACATAAAAGTCTGTCCATATATGAGGAGTGTCCGCATCCTGGGGGTGTCCATAAGGAGAGGTTTCACTGTATTTATATACGTAAAGATTAATTTTTGGTTCTAAAAATTATATTTATACATTGAATTTTACTAGTTTTGTTTTATTTATACTGTAAAAGTAAATGATATATTTCGATACAATTCTCACTAGGTCGCCTTTGGCACTCTCTAAATGCGTATTCCATGTTTGATAACATCATACAAACATTAGATTGTCCACATTTGTGGAGAAACGATTAGCACATCTGGCCGTGAAACCAGGTGGCCCGGGTTCGATTCCCGGTTGAGGCAAGTTAGCTGGTTGAGGTTTTTTTCCGGGATTTTCCCTCAACCCAATATGAGCAAATGCTGGGTAACTTTCGGTGCTGGACCACGGACTCATTTCACCGGCATTATCACCTTCATCCCATTCAGACACTAAATAATCTAAGATGTTGATAAAGCGTCGTAAAATAACCTACTAAAAGAAAAAAAAAAAAAACTTAAGCAATATCTGCACTGAAAAGTTTTATTTGGAGATTTAGTTCTGGGTGGTGGTGGTGGTGATGATGATGATGATGATGATGATGATGATGATTTATTTGATTTTATATGGCAGCGTTAAGTACTTGTGGCCTTCTCTTCCACTCAACCAGGCTTATAATTAATACAAATACAAAAATAATAATAATAATATTATTATTATTATTATTATTATTATTATTATTATTATTATTATTATTATTTCGGAATATGTATTATATGCCTTTTCCGTGTTAAATTTTACTGTACCTTGTTAACATGTTTCAGCCTGTTATTGGCCTTCTTCAGAACTAGTTGTTGCTTGTCTTGGCGCCTTTTGTTTTGTTTTCTGTGGGGGTGTGTTTGTGTACACAACCAGTTCTGAAGAAGGCCAATAACAGGCCGAAACATGTTAACCAGGTACAGTAAAATTTAACACGGAAAAGAGATATAACACATATTCTGAAGTGATATAGTGTTAAAAGTTGTGTAATCAAGATGTATTATTATTTATTTGATTTTATCTGACAGCGTTCAGTGCTTGTGACCTTCTTTTTCACTCACCCATCTCTACAAGATTTCTATAAGAAGCAACCAGCCTTTCTTCTTTAACAAAAATTGAGTCTTGAGTCCTCCGCCAAGCAAAAATACTCCTTTGTTTAACTCGCGTAACTCGGAAATCAGTAAAGATTTTGAGTAACGGCCACTTTTAAAAGTAATTTCCATTCTTTCTAAACATTTCTCTCACTTTGATCCCCAGTCTAAAATGAAAAATAAAAAAAGTTTATCACTTATCAACTTTTGAGTGTGTCAATGTTTATTTTGAACATACCACTTCGAAGTTAGTATTTTTTTTCTCACTTTTCAAAAAAGATATTGATTTCGAATTTTTTCCTATGCTTTTCTTAGACATTTATCTATGAATCCTAAAAATTACAGCACGATTGATTGACTCTCATAGGAGGTACCATATGTAATATGTAGCTAATATATATTTTAAATTTATCCTCTAGTTGAGGTTCTGGCTGATAAGTACAGCTATTATCAGGTAGTACATCTCTTTGATAATGTGTGCCAGAAGAAGAACAATTGTTTGTATGCATCTGAAGTCTGACTAGCATAATATGTAGCTTGTCAACGATGTATGCAGTGGAGGGGGAAAGGAACTGGCCACTCTACCCCATTATCTCCTGGCCTAGTTGCCTCATAAGTGGCGTCTTCTTGGTATCACTTGTGAGGTTCAGTCCAGTCTTCGGATAGTTGACTAAACAACAACAATATTAATGATACTCATAATTTGTTCTGATGTGTACCTTTACAGAAATGTAACGTAACATCTTTATAAAGCAATAATACAGTAAAGTACTTCTTGTGTAAAGAAATGCTTGTAGTAAAGTAGGCCTAATGTTTATTTTTGTATCGACAGGGTGGAAATGATTTCGGTGAAGTGTTTGAAGATTGCAAGCTCAATAATACACCATTGGTCATAGTCCATGTGAAACCAATGACAGGAACAAGTGATCTAAAATTTCAGCCAGAACTTTATACTGTAAGAAATCTGGTAAATCGTTGTTTTAATAAGATCATTGAGGTCAACGAGAAAATACCACGAATAGAGTGTCTATTATTTCCTGGTATGTGTTTATTTCACTTTAATTGAAATTACATATATGTTGTCTCATTGTTCAGTTTAGTTTCTTTATGAATTTTCGTTTGAAATATTACTCAATTTGTGTACAAATTTAAATTATGAGTACGAAAAAGTTTTTTTAGACATATTTAACTATCTGATGCTATTGTACTTAACTTTTTAGTTGGTTTGACCTATTTTTACATGTCAGATGTTTTAAAATAATCAATTAGTGGTGTGTATTCTTTAAACATTTTTAATTGGCATTTGTATTGAATGATCTAACCCAAATTGAGAAGAGGTTTCTGTGTCCAATTACGAGTACTAATCAGAAATTAAAGAAATAAAGCACACTGGAAAGGTTGGGGGAAAGCAAAAGTAGATCTTTGGATCAGCAATTTTTGTATTTTATTTTTTTATATTTTATAGGAAATTTTATTGTTTTTTTTTTTAATTATTATTTATTCAATTTCCAACTATTGTTTTGTTTTCTATTGTAGCTATTGTTTATTGTAGCTATTGTTTTTTGGCTGAAAGCGTCCATGAGTTAAGCAGAGTGCTACTTGATCTTCCTCTGTATTTAAACAGGAAACTAAAAAATCATCTTTGGAGCCAGGCTTCAACTTTTCAGCAAACTAAATTTAATATTATAGTACTATTAGTTCCATAATTTGGAACATCTGGCCGACATCTATGGCTGACCACTAGAATCCAGAATACAAAACAGAGGTTAACTTTAAAGTAGCAACAATCGTTTGAAATCAGACTATGCATTATGACAAGCTTTTTAATAGAGAAGTTTTGTGAAAGTTGACAGTTTTTGTTTGTGCTGCATACTTACAGTGTTCCTAGGTTATAACCACATCATCCTCTTAGTCTTATTAAAAGAGAGACTGTATGTAGCTTAAAATTTCAAGCACAGAACTATAGGAGGAATTCAGTTTCGTTTGAACACAACGTAATTGATTTAACATAGCTCCAAAATAGCCATGAATTTCTCTTAATAATTGTAATATAACCTCTGATTGAGGTTCTGGCTGATATGTACATCTGTTATTAAGCAGTACATCTCACTTGACGATATGTGTCAGAGAAAGAACAATAATAATTGTTTGTATATATCTTATGTCTGGTTAGTGTAATATCACAGTCTAGTATATACAGTCACGAAGATTGGGGTGATGAGAGTAGTAGGAACAATACACTGTGCCAGTATTATTTCACATTGTCTGTGATGAGGCGATAGTAGCTATCCTAGTGGTTAGCAACTATCTATGGATGCATATTCCCTACGTATTGAGCTTCTTGAATGTATATACTAGACTGTGGTAATATGTTAGTCAGTAGAGTGACCAACTTCTGATCACAGAAATATGGGAGACTTGGTCCCTATAAATTTTATCGTAATGTTTTGGTATGTGAAGCCTGGATTCATTGGTGGAATGGTTTATATTTGTAATATAAAGCTACCAATTTATCTATAACTCAAAGTTTAGGTTACAACATTGAGTACCATACAGTAATATTTAAGAATACAGTATTTCTCAGTTTTAACGTATTGTGAATTTTATTAGTAACAACAATGTAATTTATTCGTCACAACAATAATTCCTTTCTACAATTCGCCTTAAACGCTCTCGTCAACAATTGGATTTTTACTCAACACAGTATTCGTTATAGCACTCCACCGACGACAGTGACAATTTACTTGGACTAGTACGAGCAACAATGAACTGTTAATCTTAACTAATATTTACAAAGCACTATTTACAAATCAGAACTACCAGTTCTCAGTTCACAGTTCTTCTATCTCAGTCACTCGAGTTCACAGTATCTCGAACCACAGATCTTCAGAGACAGTTCACTGTACTCGAACTCGGGTCCCTCCAACTGCGGTCCACTGCACTCGAACTCAGGTCCCTCCAACTGCGGTCCACTGCACTCGAACTCAGGCCTTCGGCTGCTGACGCAGTTGCGGACGCACACTCGAGTCGAACTCCGGTACACAAGACTGGCTTCCTTGCTCTGGCTTTCTCACTGACTGAATAACTGAAAACTGCTGTCGTTCCTTCGCGACTGTAATTTATAACCACAGCGACATAGCCTCGAAAGTTCCACGCGTCTCTAGAGATGGCACTCCAGAAAAATCCAGAGCCCTCTCCTCTCTACCAGCACCAGATGCGCGCGCACTCTCTCTCCACTCTCTCGCCGCGTTGGCCCTTTCCCCTCTCCGCCGCGCGCCATCCCAAAGTGCTCCGCGCGATCTTCTCTCTTGCGGGACGCTGGTCGTGAGTTCGAATCTCACGTCGCTGTCACATTGCTCCCTCCTTAGGACTGCTCGTCTCGGGCAGTCCCTTGGTAGGCTGCTAGTCGGTCCATCGTTTGGGGTCCTCCGGCTGCTCCCTCCTTATGGTGGCGCCACCCCATCCTTGGCTTGGCTGGGCAGTGATACTCGTACTGCGTGGGCGCCGTCTTGCTTTTCCACTTGGCCCTCCAAGGAGAGCTCGCCGGCCACGGGTTGGTCTTCGGCGTCCATCAGGAACACTTCATCCCGACCAAGACGGAGTATACGGCGCCGGACGTCCACCGTCGCATCGAAGATCCGCATGGCGTCGAGTCCCAGGATGACGTCTTCAGTGATGTTGGCGACGAACACCCACATCTCCAGTCTCCTCTTTCCCAAAGTCAAATCCAGGAAAACCTCTTTCTGGATGGGCAGGCTCTCGCCCGAGACAGTACGTAGCTCATATCGGCGCAGCGGCGTCCTCCCAGGTAGGCCACGCACGACGTCTGGTCTGGCGATAGTGAGCATCGCCCCAGTGTCCACCAGTACTCTGCATGGACGGCCTTTTATCCGTCCTTCAGCAATCAGCCCATCATCGCATCTTCTGTCGACCGGTTTCAGGACGAGCCGAGGGGACGGTGATGATGGCGCCGATGTGCTCCCCCCGAGCATCGGCCCCCTCTCTCTCCTGACTGTAGCCAGGTCGGTCGCAACTCCTCCGCAAGTGCCCAGGTTCACCGCAGGACCAGCAGGTGGGCATCCGTCGTCCCCGTTGCTCAGGCGACTGTTGACTCCTCTTGGTGCCAGCCACCTCTCTCTCCGGCCGGTGGCCAGAGCGGTCGCAGTCCCTCCTTAGGTGTCCCGGCCTCCCGCAGGACCAGCAGATGGGCGCCCGTCGTCTCCGCCGCTCCGTTGACTGTTGGCGCTCCTCGACGTCGGCCACCTCTCTCTCCTGCCTGTGACCGGATCGGTCACAGTCCCTTCTCAGGTGTCCCGGTCTGCCGCAGGACCAGCAGGTGGGCGCCCGTCGTCTCCGCCGCTCCGTTGACTGCTGGCGCTCCTCGGCGTCGGCCACCTCTCTCTCCTGCCTGTGGCCGGATTGGTCACAGTCCCTTCTCAAGTGTCCTGGTTTGCCACAGGACCAGCAGGTGGGCGCCCGTCGTCTCCGCCGCTCCATTGACTGCTGCTCGGGTGGCTTCGGTTGGCGCCCCCCAGCATCTGTCGCCATGACGCTCCTGATCCAGTGCGGTGTTGAGACTCCCGCCGCCGACTTGGCCGCCTCTATCCTGAGGGCTGCCGCCAGAGCTGCGTTGATAGTGCGATGCTCTGCAAGGAGTAGCTGTTGTCTGATTTCGGGGTCTCGAACTCCGCTGCCGAAGGTGTAGGCCGCCTCTCCAGTGATGAAGTCATTAGGTAGGCCCCTGAGGGCCTTATGGGCAAGTTGTTCCACCGCCATCGCGAATTCTTGCAGGGACTCGCCTGTCTGTTGGACCCTCGTTTTCAGTTGGGTCCTGAATGCTGCAGCAAGTTGATGGTCACCATAACGTCCCTCCAAGGCCGCCATTATCTCAGCGGCTGTCCCATCTTCTGGAACGCTGTGAAGAATCTTCGACGCCTGTCCCTGAAGTGCGGCCAGCAGCTGAGTTGTTTCCTCTGCTGGCGTCCACCCATTGTGCTCTGCGATTGCCTCGAACTGGCGACAGAATATCGCCCAAGACGTTGTACCGTCGAACTTCGGCGTCTTGACGTTGTAATGTCTGGCTGAAGGCGATGGTTCCGTAGGGCCACTATATGGAGTCCTCAACTCTGTGGCCGCTTCTTGCATGGCACGTCGAACCTCCTCGGCAACTATCTGTTTATGTTCTCTAGCCTGGCGATCCACCAACGCGAGGATGTGCTTGTTTTCTACAGCATGTTGGTCCATCAGCACACACGTTTCCTCTTGACGACGTTCGAGAGCGCGAATTTTGCCGTCAAAATGGTCTACATCCTGTCTCAACTCGGCTACTGTCTCGTTTATAGTTGTGAAATTCTGGTTTAGTTTATCCAAATCGGCCTTAAGTTCGTCCTTCACGATGGCGACAATTCCATCTACGTGGGCCGAAACGCTTTCGATTTGCGTAGTGACGTCATCTTTCACTCCGCTTATGTCGCCTTTCACTCCGCTTATGTCGCCTTTCACTTCACTTATGTCACTTTTCATCTCCGTTTTCACTTCACTTGTGTCGTTCTTGACCTCACTGATATCGTTCTTCATTTCTGCTTTTACTGCTCTTAAGTCGTTTTTCAGTTCCGCGATGGCTTGCAGGATCAGCTGTAGGTTCTCCATTGTCGATAATATCCCACTTCTGACACCAATGTGAATTTTATTAGTAACAACAATGTAATTTATTCGTCACAACAATAATTCCTTTCTACAATTCGCCTTAAACGCTCTCGTCAACAATTGGATTTTTACTCAACACAGTATTCGTTATAGCACTCCACCGACGACAGTGACAATTTACTTGGACTAGTACGAGCAACAATGAACTGTTAATCTTAACTAATATTTACAAAGCACTATTTACAAATCAGAACTACCAGTTCTCAGTTCACAGTTCTTCTATCTCAGTCACTCGAGTTCACAGTATCTCGAACCACAGATCTTCAGAGACAGTTCACTGTACTCGAACTCGGGTCCCTCCAACTGCGGTCCACTGCACTCGAACTCAGGTCCCTCCAACTGCGGTCCACTGCACTCGAACTCAGGCCTTCGGCTGCTGACGCAGTTGTGGACGCACACTCGAGTCGAACTCCGGTACACAAGACTGGCTTCCTTGCTCTGGCTTTCTCACTGACTGAATAACTGAAAACTGCTGTCGTTCCTTCGCGACCGTAATTTATAACCACAGCGACGTAGCCTCGAAAGTTCCACGCGTCTCTAGAGATGGCACTCCAGAAAAATCCAGAGCCCTCTCCTCTCTACCAGCACCAGATGCGCGCGCACTCTCTCTCCACTCTCTCGCTGCGTTGGCCCTTTCCCCTCTCTGCCGCACGCCATCCCAAAGTGCTCCGCGCGATCTTCTCTCTTGCGGGACGCTGGTCGTGAGTTCGAATCTCACGTCGCTGTCACAGTATATTTATATTTGTCAACAAGATACTGCAGAACCTTCAATTTTTTATCTTGCTATGCAAATTGGAAAAAAAAAAAAAAACTTCCTTACAATCATATGTGAATACCAGATACTGACACACTTCTTATATCAATCACACCCGTACTCGGATGCAAGGGCATCGCGAGTCGCTGTGTAGGAAGGCAGTAGTAAGGTGGAGATAAAGCACAGTGAGTTCCTTGTTTATCTAGTTGTTTACTATAGAGCAGTCCTAGAGTGACCCAAGCGGGACCATGACTTGATCGCTCATTCAATTGTTACGTCTATAGCATTCAGGCAATAAGTTGAAAATGGAGACGGAATATGCTGAAAGCATTAAACATAATATGAGCAATGGTGTATATATTACCAGAGAAAGAGCAGGTACGGGTTCAGCATGGAATACTTTTAAAAAAGTGTACATAGTGGATGGAAAAAATAAACTGAGGTATAATAAAGTGCTTTCTCACAACTCAGGGACATCAAGTCTGGTTAAACACAAGTGTTCAGTTCTCCGTTCTGTTTCTGCGGCAGTCAGTGTTAGTAAACAAGTCTGAGAGACTATCACAAGGAGTTGTGTACTCATTTGTGCAAGTGATATTCGTCCATTCGGAACTGTTGCTGGTAAAGGGTTTCATACTATGACACAGAATCTTGTACACATTGGGACTAAATACGGAAACATAGACATTGATAAAGTACTACCAGATCCACGCACTGGTCCACACCTGTGAAGTAACGGTTAGCATGACTAGCCTCGAAACCAGGTGGCCCAGGTTCGATTCCCGGTTGGGGCAAGTTACCTGGTTGAGGTTTTTTCCGGAGTTTTCCCTCAACCCAATATAAGCAAATGCTGGGTTACTTTCAGTGTAGGACCCGGGACTCATTTCACCGGCATTATCACCTTCATCTCATTCAGACACTAAATAACCTAAGATGTTGATAAAGCATCGTAAAATAACCTACTAAAATAAATAAAAAATCCACGCACTGTATCCCGTAGTGTACATGATATTGCCAATCGAGCAAGACAAGACACGCTTCCTTGTGTTCTCAAGGCAGCAGGCAAATGTTTGCTGGCATGCACTACGGATGTGGTCCGATGATTACAAGAAAATCAATTCCACAACAATCACTGGCCTTACCTATCAGAAAATTTGAATCCATTGTTCTTCTCATAGCGAAATTTCTGATGAGAACAAATCAGATGATGACCTGAGAAGAGAAATCGAGAACAGAATGATTTCGATCAGTTACCTTCAGAGGACTTAATAAAAGTTAAGTTTTTATCAGATCAGAGCAGTGATATCAAGAAAGCTCTGAAAAATTACCAATGGCTTCTTTGTGCAGCCCATATATTGAACACTGTTCTTCGTAATACTTTCAAAGAAGATTTCCTGAAAGAAAGCTTACTAAAAGTCTGGTCCTCTATATCGGCCTGTAAGAAAACTACAGCTTACATGAAATGCACTGGGCTTGTAAATAAACTTACCAAATCACTACAGCAAGAGTACAACATCCACTGGAATTCCCGCCTCTTAAATTTGAAATCAGTGCACTTACTCAATTACTCTAGCACAATGCTGCGAATAAAATGGAGAACTACGACAGAAGTCTTGTAGGGGAACTGATTGAATTTTTAGATCCCTTCAAAGAGGGTTCCAAGAAATTGGAAACAGATGAGCCGACCCTGCCATGAGTTTTGCTGTTTCAATCTGAGCTCATTAATAATTTTCACTTTGATCTGCTTCAGTAAAATTTTAACATCATTGTTCTATTCTGAAAACAACTGAAAAAACTTACTGCAGAATTCATTGAAGAAAAATTTGTGCTATAATCTCTCCATTACCTGGCAACGTTTTTGTGGCTTGCATTCAAACATCTAGCAATGGTAAACGAGACAGAGAAGTGTACGCAGATGCCCGAATGAGATGTGCCACTTATCGAGAATCGTCTGCACAAGGAATTCAGGCAGCTTTGCCATCTAAGTGTGGACGATTTTCTAAATGGAGGAAAGGAGAATGTTCTGTAGACGAGGTATCACTGTATCTTGCGACAGGTGATGCAAACTGTGATGATATTCTGAAATGGTGGAAAGATCATTCATAAACATTCCCATTGCTGTCCTCAATTGCCAGGGAAGTGTTTTGTGTACCTGCGACAAGTGCCACCTGCAAGAGAAATTTCAGTTTAGAGGGACTTGTCATAACGAACAGACATTTCGTCTGAAAATGTAAATGATTTATTATTCATTAACAACTACATGAGACATGGATAGTGAACTCTTGTAACTGAACGTTCCTCTTTGTAATGTTAATTCTTTATAATATTGCTTTTCTCCTATTTAAGGAATGACTAAAAACATTTACCACTTTTCCTTTTTTACCAATACTTTTGCTGATTACAAATATACTGTTTCAAAGATTTCCAGGATTTATATTTTCGTTGTATGTAATTTGTACTAAACTCTTACTGATGTGATTTTTCCTACTTGCGATGCTTTTTTTTTATGTATTGTTTGTGAATTACAAATACGTCTGACAAGTTCGAGAGTATTTTTTTCGTAAGAAGCATTATTTTATTATTATTATTATTATTATTATTATTATTATTATTATTATTATTGATTGATGACCAAAGTAAACACATTGTAAAATATAGATATATGACTCAGTAAACTCCAATATGTACCAGTAGAAAGAAAAAAGAAGCCAGAGCATCTGTAGGTGCGAGTAAACACCAGGTCCTATCAAGACTGAGTGAGTGGGTCATGAATTCTGACATCCTCCGGTTATGTAACAACTCAAGCTCGTTGCTACCAATGAGTCGACTGGTCCTGACACACTAAATGTCAGTCTTCGGTGCATACAGTAATATCAAAGATTACAGGATTACTAGAATTGAATTGAATTGATTGATTATACCCACTAAACTATCGATATTAATGCCAGTTTATATGTAAATATATTTTGCGGATCTTAATATTATTAGACTCCATTAAATATTGACGATCATGATTAATAAAGAAAAATACGGGAGGATTAGGAGACTAATGTGGGAGTCAGGAGGATTAAGACGTATTAGCTCAAATACGGGAGCTCCCGGAAAATACGGGAGAGTTGGTCACCCTACTAGTCAGCTATGTATGCAACAGGGGGAGAAAGGAACTGGCCACCCTACCCCATTATCTCCTGACTTAGTTGCCTCGTGAGTGATGCCTTATTGGTGTCACTTATGAGGTTCAAACCTCTCTTCGGGCAGTTGACTAAACAATTGTAATATAATACTTACTTACTTACTTACTGGCTTTTAAGGAACCCGCAGGTTCATTCCTGCCCTCACATAAGCCCGCCATTGGTCCCTATCCTGAGCAAGATTAATCCAATATCTATCATCATATCCCACCTCCCTCAAATCCATTTTAATATTATCTTCCCATCTACGTCTCAGCCTCCCCAAAGATCTTATTCCCTCCGACCTCCCAACCAACACTCTATATGCATTTCTGGATTCGCCCATATGTGCTACATGCCTTGCCCATCTCAAACGTCTGGATTTAATGTTCCTAATTATGTCAGGTGAAGAATACAATGCGTGCAGTTCTGTGTTGTGTAACTTTCTCCATTCTCCTGTAACTTCATCCCTCTTAGCCCCAAATATTTTCCTAAGCATCTTATTCTCGAACACCCTTAACCTATGTTCCTCTGTCAAAGTGAGAGTCCAAGTTTCACAACGATATAGAACAACCGGTAATATAACTGTTTTATAAATTCTAACTTTCAGATTTTTTGACAACAGACTGGATGATAAAAACTTCTCAGCCGAATAATAACAAGCATTTCCCATATTTATTCTGTGTTTAATTTTCTCTCGAGTATCATTTATATTTGTTACTGTTGAATTTTTCCACCTATTCAAAGGATAAACTTCCAATTTTTATATTTCCATTTCGTACAATATTCTGGTCACGAGACATAATCATATACTTAGTCTCTTCGGGATTTACTTCCAAACCTATCTCTTTATTTGCTTCCAGTAAAATTCCCGTGTTTTCCCTAATCATTTGTGATTTTCTCCTAACATATTCATGTCATCTGCATAGACAAGCAGCTGATGTAACCCGTTCAATTCCAAACCCTCTCTGTTATCCTGGACTTTCCTAATGGCATACTCTAGAGCAAAATTAAAAAGTAAAGGTAATAGTGCATCTCCTTGCTTTAGCCCACAGTGAATTGGAAACGCATCTGACAGAAACTGACCTATACGGACTCTGCTGTACGTTTCACTGAGACACATTTTAATTAATCGAAATAGTTTCTTGGAGATACCAAACTCAATAAGAATATCATATAAAACTTCTCTCTTAACCGAGTCATATGCCTTTTTGAGATCTATGAATAACTGATGCACTGTACCCTTATACTCCCATTTTTTTCTCCATTATCTGTCGAATAAAAAATATCTGATCAGTAGTTGATCTATCACGCCTAAAACCACACTGATGATCCCCAATAATTTCATTTATATATGGAGTTAATCTTCTCAAAAGAATATTGCACAAAATTTTGTACGACATCAACAAAAGTGATATTCCTCGAAAGTTACTACTGTTAGTCATGTCCCCCTTCTTAAAGATAGGTACTATTATGGACTCCTTCCATTGTTCTGGTACAATTTCCTTTATCCAAATAGCAAGTATAAGCTTATAAATTTCGTTAGATAATGCGCTTCCACCCTGCTGGAATTTGATCGATACCTGGAGACTTATAATTTTTCAGATTTTCTATAGCAATTTCGACTTCAGAAAGTGTGGGTTCGGATATAAATGGCTCAGTCATTTGTCAGCCTAGGTGGCGCGGTCGTAGAGTGCTGACCTTCTGCTGGTTCGATCCTAGCCCTGGTCGATGACACTTAAGTGTGCTTAAATGCTCGTGTCAGTAGATTTACTGGCATGTAAAATAACTCCTGTGGGACAAAATTCTGCCACACTGGCGATGCTGATATAACCTCAGTAGTTGCAAGTATCATTAAATAAAACATAATTTAAACAGCCATTTAGCATAATATGTTAATAAACATTACAACAACGACGACTGTTATTGTCATTATTATTATGATTATTATTATTATTATTATTATTATTATTATTACTATTATTATTATTATTATTATTTATCAATTTTTAATTGGATATTTAATGATGCTGTATCAACTACGAGATTATTTAGTATCAATGGGATTGGTGATAGCAAGATGATATTTGGCGAGATGAGGTCAAGAATTCACTATAGATTACCTGACATTTGTCTTACAGTTGGGTAAAACCTCGGAAAAACCCAACCAGGTAATCAGCTCAAGTGAGAATCGAATCCACGGCAGAATGCTACTCTGGATAGGCAGGCAACGCCTTAGCCGATTGAGCTATGTCGGTGGCTAATATTATTATTATTATTACTATTATTATTATTATTATTATTATTATTATTATTATTTCGAAAATATAGTTAGTAAGTTAGCTGTTTGCTTCCCAGTTCAGCCCTGTCTTCTTCTTTTGATTTCTGTTTTTTTATATTATGTAACTAATATGAACTTATTGAGAGAATTTAGCCTTTGAATAGTGCGACAGATACAATTAGAGTCATGTTCTGGAACTTGACATTTCTAACGTTTCAGAACTATATGTTGTTGTTGTTTTCTAATGCCAGGCATTTGACAATAAAGTCATTTGACCTCTTGCACTCCAATATTTTTCAAAGATATTATCATGACCAGCCACTGAAGCACAGATTTTGAGGTGTTCCGAATCCATTTCTTGGTTTAAGTTGCACAATGGACAGTTAGGGGACTGATATATTCCAATTCTATGCAGGTGTTTGGCCAAACAATCATGGCCTGTTGCCAATCTAAATGCAGCTATATACAGGTTGCATTATTATCAGAGAAAATAGGTAAAACAAGAAGGGTCGCCTACTACTTCCTTGTCCTGATGATGGAACCTGTTTATACTTCCGAAACATTGGAAATGTCGAGCAATTTACAGGACATGGTGGAATAGTACCCAAAAATCTAATTCTGATCACATTCACCATGAAGGCCTAAAAACGCATATAAAATTACAAAAACATACGAATTTGTGACTAAGTTATAAGTTGTGCGTAGGAGCCTATTCTTTCATTATACTGTTAGAGAAAATAATTAATGTAACTTATGTAACTGTTAAACATTAAAAAATGTTGTAAATAAAATTAATTCGCTTGTTGCAGAGTTTGCATCCTCTGATCTTTGTCTTCATTCTGTTGGTGCATATGAGGAAGAAGTATATGGAATCATGACGGAAGCTTTGGCTAGTTTTGATACAAATATTGTGGGACCTTTTGCTTACCTTAAGTCATATGAACCTTACCTTCATATTCTGAATGGAAAAGCTGAAAAAGACGTGATGGATTTTATGAAATCTGATCCATTTCCATTGTTAAAGGTATAGAGCTTTATTACATTTAGAAGTTTCATCCACTTTGATTTTATGTTTCTACAAGTTTTATAACCACATGTTGCAGATATTATTGCAGGAATATGGCTAGTCATATAATTGGGTAAAAATATATGCAACCTACTGGTATATTCATTTCTAACTCCATTTCTTTCTTAAGAAATAGAGGAAATAGAATAGTTGTTATCATTGATATTGTAATAGAAATATAAATCTTTTCAATATTTTTCAATATTTGGACTGAGCTGTAGGGAGAAATGTATCCATCATTTTGAAATAATTTACAAGCTGAACTGAAGCGAGGGGCTACTCATCAATTAGCACTGGTCAGCTTGATGAGTTAATGACTGAATTTGGTATAATTTTCTTCTATTCAATACCTAATTCCCTCTTTACCCTTTCCTATCCAGTTCTCTGACTGAACTCTTACTTTCTCCGACCCTGACGGCATTAGAGCATTCGAGGCCAAGGGATTCATTTCACTTTCCTTCCTCCTCTTTCTACTTTTTTCTTCCTAGTGCTGACCTGCTATGACACGAAAATCGTCCTCCAATGGCTTAAGGATGGAAAGCTGGTGATCAACAAAATCTCCCAGCTAGGTCCAATGGACCCGTCGACCAACAGCAAGTGTGGTCCTCCAGACATTCTGGGGGTTGTGTGTGAATGAAGTAGCCACCAAAACGTTAAAATATGGTGTTCACTTAAATCGGCTACAACTTGCCATTTAACCAACTAAGAAATGGATTCGGAACACCTCAAAATCTGTGCTTCAGTGGCTGACCATGATAATATCTTTGAAAAATATTGGAGTGCAAGAGGTCAAATGACTATTGTCAAATGCCTGGCATTAGAAAACAGCAACAACATTTTGAAACTCTTTACTACTTTTCATCTTCAGGAAAGTATATTGTTTAAGTGTACAACTTTTGAGAATATTATTGCTATTACCCTCTTAAAAGTTTTGAAATTAATTAATTTCAGTTCACACAAATATCACCATTATTGTCCTCCAGCTAGCTACGGAACTCAGTTATAGAGACAGGAAAGATAGCAAAGGTAAAGTTATTAGTGAGAAGAATATTAATTCAACATATTGTTTTCACACACATATAACATGAAACAATTGAGGCAACTTATATTTTTGCATTATACATTTTATGCGTTTCACAACATTTCATTTTCTTGATCATGTTGCAAATGTTGTGTGTTGAACTGTTATTCAAAATAGAGTACATACCTATATCAGTATATAATCATTTAATGCACATTCAAATAAAAAGATGAACTTTTATTCTCGGAATTACATACAAAAGGCATTCTCTACAACCCCAAAATTGAGACCACCACCACTCCCACTCCACCCTCACCCCCACCCCATCCCACCCCACCACACCACTTCCTTGGTCTTCCATGTGCTCTTCTTCCATTCGGTCTGCATTGCCATACTCGTAATGGGATTCTTTCATTATTCGTAATATTTACTTGGACCAACCAGTTTTGTCGATATTTCTCAATTGTTACAGTAGTTATGCACTCCATTTGCAATTTCTGTCTAATGTCTTTATTTCGAATGTGGTCTAGTATTGTATGCCCTGTCAATGCTTGAACATTTCGCATCTCAGCAGCTTCCAGTCTTTTCTGTTACACTTGAGTGAGAGTCCATGTTTCAGCACCATATATCAGTACTGTAACTGGCATTGTTTTATTGTCTGTATATTAAATTCAACATTTTTTTCAATTATCTGTGCTAAAATGAAAATGTTATGAATATAGGACCAATTCTTTCGGAATCTACTGTTCTTCCGATAATAATGACTCTGCAATTTTATTCATTCTTTGTGCAATAATTTTTGCATATATCTTATAGCCTGAGTTGAGAAGACTAATAATTCCCCTATAGTTATTGAAATTTTTCTTATCACCCTTCTTAAAGATTGGTACAAATTAATGCATCTTTCCATTCCTCTGAAACATGTCTAAATTTCCACCAGATATTAATAAAGTCCAGAAATCTCTGATAAAATGTAATTGGGGCATCAATCACTTCCTGGGGATTTTCTATTTTTGATTCTATTAGTAGCTTTTTCCAATTTTTTCATTTGAATAGAGTCAATATTTTCATCACAAGCAGCTACAAATTCTATCAATTTATTATTATTATTATTATTATTATTATTATTATTATTATTATTATTATTATTATTATTATTATTCATCCAAACAAGTATAAGGCCCATTATGGTCTCAGTGAGTCATTCTCGGTTATAATTATTCATTGTTCATAAATTTTGGAAGAACTCCAACCATTTCTTCTCCAGTATTGGATTGAGGTTTAAGTTATCTTTTTCATCTTGATTTAGTTTTTTCATTAGTTTATGGGCTTGGATATAAATCGTAATACAGCAAACGCCAATAGGGGAAGTTATCCCCACCCTCTCCGCTCGGTACCTCGCTCGCCTGCTCTCTCTCTCTCTCTCTCTCTACTGTCTCTCTCTACTATCTGCCCCTGCTTCGGTGGATCACTGCCTACCACCTCGCACATATTTCGTATTTTATTTTTTTCCTCGAAGTAACACATGGATCACTGCCTACCGCCTCGCACGTATTTCCACACAACACAACCACATGTAATGTGCATTCAACACTACATTTTTTCCTCGAACTAACACATACTTTGAATGAAACAACACTCACCTGTTAACTTTGCACTGTCCTCGAAGTAATACAATAATCACCAGAGCCTTGTTTGCTGTAATCAGGACCCGCCACGTGACGGCTCATCACAACATGTCGTTCCGTCTGTATTCGAAGCTGGACACGGACACAATGAAGCTCTACCAGCGTGCGTTAACACTTATGCCACCCCTGCAGTCAACCCCTACCAAGCTAAATTCATAAGCCCACCACTTTCTACCCACGCAATTCGGTCATTGTCCCCTGCGTCACATTGCATTTCTGCAATTCGTTATGGCAGTTCCCTTGATCATAAATAGATTCATTTTCCCTTCTACTACCAACTCGTTTCAATAGCCGAGAGGTCTAAAGTGTGACCAAAAAGCGTGCGTGCGTTTCGTTAGGAAAATCGAAGGATCAAATACTACCTTCTGCAAAGTCATAAGAAAAAAAAAAGAGAGAGACATAAAGCAAGGAAGAGAGGCTGGAGAGAGAGAGAGGAGAGACAGGACGAAGTTCCTCTTTTGCTTCGTAGATGCCACATTCACTCTTTTTGTTCCACTTTCCTCCACTAGATGTCACCCCACCATAAACCCCTATTTCCACTCTTTCCCGCTAGAGTGTCTGGTGAGTTGTAGGGAAAAGTGGAAAAGGGTCATGGGCGGAGCTTAGCGTTCGCTGTATTACGATTTTCCCAGCCCATGGGCTTTAACCTCTATGTCATTTACATCATATTCTATATTATTGATTATGAGTTCCTCTCAGCACTGCTGTTTATTTGGTATGGAACTTCGGGCTAAGATGCCGTGGTCTACTGGTATAGATATTCCCAGATATTCTACTACTGCAGCAGACATCTTCAGTGGTGAAGTATCCTAGGTCTAAGTCTTCTGCTAGGAGTACCTATGGCAACTGATACTTTGTTTGCCTTTCCTTATTTATAAGAAGACACTATGTGGCAAGAAGTTTTGCAATGACGATGAGGTGAAAGAGGTGGTGCATGAGTGGTTACACAGTCAGAAAAACTTTTTCTCGTGGAATACAGGCATTAGAGAAATGGTGGCACACGTGCATTGAACATGGGGGGGGGGGACTACGTTGAAAAGTGATTGTTTTTAATTCTAGTGTACATAATGTCTTAATAAAAAACATATTAAAGTTACTTTTTGACTCAGCTTCGTATATTTGTGAATATTCTTATGTCGGAAAAAATTATTGGCTACAGTAAGAGCATTAGTTGTTACAAAATCTATTATAGTTTTGCCATTTTGATTTATAGCTCGTTCACCATTTGTACCAATACAACCCGTTACTTGTTTATTGCCAATTCTGACATTGAAATCCCCAGCTAATAAGATGTAGTCATTTTGATTTAATGTATCTATTTCATTCTGCAACTCTCTATAAAAAGTTTCCCTTTTTGCAACTTTCCTTCCTCTGGGCAGTGGCGTATACTGGTTAAAGGGTTTGGGCTACCACTCAGTGGCGTATACTGGTTAAAGGGTTTGGGCTACCGCTGACCCAATTATTACACAAAATATATCTAACAATTACTTTAATTTAAATTACTATGGTAAAACTAATAATACAAAATTATTACATTATGTTATATTATAAACTTTTTCTTTTGTAATTTCCTTGGGCTACCGCCGGTAGCCCCGGTAGCCCGCAAAATACGCCCCTGCTACCACTGACCCTATTATTACACAAAATATATTTTAAAAAACCTATAATAAAATTCCTTACCTATTTATATGTGAATTCCAGACGTCTTGATTGGGACGAAAATACTTTGATGACTTCGTCATTGAAATTACAGTTGGGCCGCTTGCGAAGTTTCTGTAGAAATGACTTTTCAGTGGACATCAGTGCCAAGCCGGATAAACGTTCTTGTGTATGAGTTGATCTACAGTAGGATTTTATTCTCTTCAACGCAGAAAATGTTCTTTCTACCGATGCTGACGTAGCTGGTATTGTCACAATTAATGTTGCCAATTTAAGGACTTCAGGAATAACTTGGTTCAGCTGGTTTTCATATATGGCAGATAATATTTCATGGATAGGTTTGTTCGAAAAATCAAAGACTTCTGCTGAATATATTACACTTAATTCATTTTTCAAACGTACTTGATCAAAGTGACTGTTATAGGACTGAAATAATTTGTTTAGTGCCTCATTCGGGAAGTTTTCTCTATAAGCAGAAAATTTTTGAGAATCTAGAAGATGTGTGAACTGAAGCTTTCCATAATCAGAAAATCTGTCAGTAATTTCCATGTGCATACGATCTAGTATGCTGTAGTACAGCTGCCTGTATTTCAATTCTTCATCTCCTTTTCTTCGCTTTAATGGTGGTTCCACTGTATTGGCTGAAGAATTTTCATTTTCCATATTACTCCATATGGACGGAAACCCACTACGTCTGAACTCGGATATAGTATTTTTTTTTAAACTTTGATACCTCTTGCAAGTAGTATGCTATGTCTAGACTTTTTGTCTGAAGAATATTGTAGAGCACATCTGTATGTGCGAACACTCTAGCATAGACTTCAAGAAGAAATATATTCTGAAACTGTGTGAAAAAATTCGAATATCCTTGAGCCTGCACATTTACAGCATCATCCCAGTTTTCTTCAGAGTCATTACAAATGATATTTTTAAAGAAAGCAGTCCGTTTTTCTCTGTATTCCTTTACTGTATTTACAAGCCGAGATGTAAAATTCAATCTAGTTGGTGCTACTTTTGGGAGTTTCTTGTTCATAAATTCCTTGAGTTTTCTGATCTTTTAGGAGATGATGAGAAAAATGCAGCTAAACCCGACAGTGTTTTGAAAAAAATGCGGCATTCTGGAATGGATGAAGTAGTTTGTTGCAAAACTAAATTGGGAACATGGCTGTAACAATGGACAAATAGTGCTTGAGGATACTTTTCTTGAACTTTTGTTTTTAAGCCATTAATATTTCCCGCCATAACTGAAGCACCATCGTATGTCTGTGCAATTAAGTTATTGCCGACATTGTATTCTGCTATAACACCTTCCACATGCTGAAACAAAGCAGCAGCAGTTTTGTCCGAACTGACATTTGTGAATCCTATAAACCGTTCTTGAACATTGGCAGTACTGTCGACGTATCTTAAAACAGTGGACAATTGACTCTGATTAGAGCAGTAACTTGTTTCATCAACAACAATGGCCACAAAAGGTTTTATGTTCTTTATCATAACCCCACTTATAGTAAATATTAAGTCATTCTGAATTGCGAGAGAAGTACCACGAAATACTGTTGAACTCTCAAGATGATTGGCCTGTAAATGGTCAAATTCACTTAAGGAACTTAAATATTCAATATAATTTCCTATATTGTCTGATTCCACACTCTCGTTATGACCCCGAAAAGCCAATTCTTGTTTTCCTAGAAAGCAGACAGCGTTAATAAGATGCAGTAAAATCTCCCGATTTTTTTTTCACAAGAGCATTGTGTTGGTTTATGTGTAGACCTTTTCGCTTATCTAGCTGTAAATCAATTCTTGTCTTTCCAAAGTTTGCAAAGTTCATGCTACTACAAATATGAGCTTTTGATTTGTCGTATTCTAGGACTGCCTCTTTTGACCACACATTAGTTTCGCGGCTAAATAACAAACATGGCCAGCAAAATAGTTTAGACAGTTTAGAAGTACCACACAACCAATTCCACTTACCATATGATGTTGAAGTGAAATGGCATGTGTACTCTCGCTGTTTTTCTTTTACGTCCATGGACAAATTTAACTCAGGAGTTGGTCTTTCCATTTTCACAGTTTCAACTTTCTCGTTGTTATGTACGACGGTTAAAAGGCACTTTTAATAAACCTTCTATTACACAGTCATTTTCAACACAAACCTCTCCAGAAACTTGTTCTGCCATATTTTTCACAATATCACTTAATTGGGAAATTAAAAACTTAATAATTCACAATTAATATAACTCTTAGACACTCGAACAAATCACAGATTTAAAATAATGCACTGCAAGAACACAATCACATTCAATTGCTAGCGTACTAAGCGTATTGCTACTTCGCGCCTGCGAAGAAACCGATCACGAGAGCGGCAACTCACCCGGTCTACAGTGCACGATGGAAACAGAAGGGAGAGGGGGGGACGGGCAGTTGTGCGAAGGACAGCGTGAGCGAAACGGTCACAGGCTACCTCACGTAGCAAGCGGTTTCTCTAGCGATGCCGCCTTGACAACTTGTTTCTTTTCGAGAGTAGAGAGCGCATATAAATCTAACAATTACTTTAATTTTAATTACTATGGTAAAACTAATAATACAAAATTATTACATTATGTTATATTATAAACTTTTTCTTTTGTAATTTCCTTGGGCTACTGCTGGTAGCCCCGGTAGTCTGCAAAATACACCCCTGCCTCTGGGGTGTAGACACCTAATATTGTAATATAATATCTAGTTTTTTTTATATCTATATGTTATAATTCTTTTGCTGACAAATTTGTAGAAGTCTATGAAATTTTTTATTTTATTTTTTATTAGAATTCCTATTCCTGCACCGTTTCTTAATCTGTTTTCATGTCTGAGTGGTCGTATTACCAGTATTATCAGTCCTGCTTGAACCTGGAAATTAACAGTAAGATAAATTTTTCCTCATTGCGTTATGAGCTCTACATAGGATTTAGTTTGGTGGTGGGACTGCCACCTCAGAATATCGAAATATGCTCCTCTGTGTACTATCCCCTACAGAGAGGGCTGGTCCTTCCACTTGCCAAGCCATTCTGGTCATCAGTGACTCCTATGCCGCCCTAGTGACCGTTGAAGACTTAACATGTTTCCCTGTGCAGGGGATCTCAATTTTTAACTCTATAAAGTAAATTATGTAAAAAAAGGGTTTCATTTTACCTTTAAATTGACATATATGGCAATTCTCTATGATGAATGTAACCAGAGATAAGCTTAGTTTTAACTGAAGAGATGCGCAAAATTTTGATAAATTTGATAATTAATAATGACTGAAATATAATTTTCTCTGACAAACGAAACTATGCATGCCTTATATTTTATCCATTAGAATACACTGATAGAGTTTGAGAAACATTGGAGACCCTAATATCAATTATCACCTGATTTTGTTCGATTTGACGTAGAATGACTCATATGTATCTGCACACTTCAGCATGAATCACAGCCCTCTTTGAACACATTGTGAGTATAACAGTGTAAGGCATGATACACGCGATTTCAGACTACTGATGTACCAGCACTCTGACTGTACTTCCTCCCACCCCCTTTCCCGGGTATCTATTGTTTCCACTTTTTGCCGCAACATGGCAGGAGCACGAACCACTTGGTCAGATTATACACAGAGAGATGATATGTCACAATCACTTTTTTCATCATCAGAGATGCTGAAAACATGTTTTTTCCTCAAAAATCTCATAGCCTCTAACAATAAAGTAAAAAGTTAGACATATTCTTATGTTTTCAGGATTTTACTAGAAGAATTGAAAAGTATGAAGAACTGAGAGATGAGATATTTTTTCTGAGACGTACAGTTCCTCTCAATTTTGTCAGCATCGACTGTAGTGAACTCAATGATACTCTGTGGAAAATGGTAGATGACTTAAGAACATACCTTGTTAATTACCATGTTGATAATAGTCGAACTCACAATAGAGAGTAAGTAACTTTTGTTTTTTTATTTTTGTTCATCAGCTCAATAAAATAGTATGAGTTTGATTTCCTTTAGATTGCATTAGAACTGTAATGGGATAGAATTTCTCTGAGCGCTGTTAACTTTGTTTTCTTTGACATGCACTTTACACAATGATTAAAAAGGAAATCACCAGCAGTGGAACAAGTCCAATCCATATACCTCATAAAATCAATTCACCATTGCTTTCTTCTTCATTTATATCCATATTCGTTCCACCATTACTCCATTATAATGTGTGTAGAGAATTAGTAGTCATTGAAGTTTAGATAGAGAGAGAAAGAGCAGAGGATGTGTACATTAGCTTACTGGTACATAAATGGATTCATTACTTGAAAAATACTGTATGTTTTATTGTTTTGCACTTAGGATTTGTGATACTTTTGACATGATGTCAAACAGAGCCAGTGAACTCCCAGAAACAACAGCAGAACTTGTTGAGCTGCAGAACTATCTTAATGAATGTCGTGACGTAACCATGTACAACTTGAGAGAGAAAATCCGAACCACAGCTGAAAATGTATTATTTCTCATGCAGCATGCTTTATTGCCACGTAAGGAAGAATTGCATACATTTATAATATGAAATTCTTAGATAATTTTCACTAAATGTTTTTATTAAAACTCAATGAGGTAACTGCAGTTAAACATCAAATTACGTAGATTATTCTCCAACACTGTATATACTGTGGAGTCCTGGCCACCAAGTCACTCAAATGAGTGCATTCCTTGTATGATGACAGTTGACTTAATATGTGTATCAACATATATGTCGAACATGGAGTAAGGCCACAAAAGGAAAATGTCAAAGGAGAAAGATTCGATCTTGTGCTGTGGATTGAGCCCCGGCATAGCTCAGTGGTTAGAGCACTCAGTGCAGAGAACCGAGGATCCGGGTTCGATCCCGGCACTGGAGCGAATTTATCTCCATTAATAACCGATGGTAACCATAACAGATAATTCTGTAGGCCTAAAAAAATTAATCTTTACGTAAGTATTAGTTTGTTGAACTACATGGAGAAATTCAAATGTGACTATAAACTTGTAGTACAAATGCATGACTGCTTGTCTGCTTGCAGAAAACATTTTTGAGGATACTATATGAAAAACGACATCATTTTATTTTGACCGAGAAAGATTAATCATTCTGTTATTTTTCTATGCTCATGCACAGTATGCTTTGAGTCGAGAATCTTTATCTTTTTATAGAAGACTGTTATTAAACACTTAATTTACAGAGGAAGATATTCAGCTGAACTCCAGAACTTTCTTATGGCCTAAAGATATGGAAGCTGTGTTAGAACTTAGTCAGGCTCGACTCTCTCATCGTAGAGACATGGTGGAAGGAGTCTTGAAATCAAAACGGGCTGACTTTGATGTGAAGTGAGTGCTAATATTTCTGATACCAGTAATAATTATCACTACTATTGCGACCTCAGGTATCTGCATCATAGAAATAAAACTTACAGAGCATTCGAAACCTTTGGTCTTCACTATTATTATATGTAATTAGAAAACAAAGCAATATGGGCTGGTAAGATTTACAAGGCACATTGATAATTCTAATTCTGAGAGAAAAACTCTGAATTTGGCTTGTTACAATATTGATGTCTTGTATTGCTATGTTGGTAGATTATATTCTAATATCAGTGTGATAAAAAGAGATAAATTATTCTGAAAGAGAGAGAGAGAGAGAGAGAGTGTGTGTGTGAGTGTGTGTGTGTGCGTGCGTGCGCGCATTTGTGAATATACCTAAGTATTTCGAACTATACCCTATAAGTACTAACATAGTTAGGCCTGCAGTATATTATAACTTTTATTATTATTATTTTTTTTTTTTACATTTAGGCTATATGTAAACTATTTGATACTATTTATAACATCCTGCCTGTTAATGCTTGCAAATGGAATTTCATATTTAATATACTGTTACAGTTGCTGCATCTTATTTTTGTTTGGTAGTTAATCATTATTAGTTGTAATATGGGAAATTCAATTTATATGATTTGATATTAAGTACCTGCTTCCTATTACAACAAGATTTTTTTTTTTTTTTTTTTTTCAGGCTTTTGTTGCATCAAAAGGAATTGGAAATTTTCAAGAAGAAAGATCCACCAATCCTGACAAAGGAAGAAATGGAAGAAAATGCACAAACAGTAGAAGAAATAATGAGCTTTTTAAACGAAGATAAAAAAGAAGCAGAGGTGCGTAAATTTATGTATATTTTAACGGGTCAGAGCAATACTATCATAACTAACAGCGCCAATAGTGGTAGTGGTATTGCTCTGAACCATTGATTTATTGTTATCACATTAGTTTTAAAAGTTTTCATTAAAAGTTTGAATTACAAGGTCCTCATTAACTAAATGGCAAAGCATCAGCTTTTCACGCTAGTAGCCCAGGTTCGAATTTCGATGGGCCCAAGTGGACAAAGACGAAGCTCAGTACTAGGTTTTTGCAGGGTACTCCCATTTCTCCTACAAATATTCACTATTGAATCGTAATCTTCTGGTGTGTATGTGTGCGTGCGTGCGTGTTTGTTTTTTTTTTCTAACACCGCGCATATTGATATATTTTATTGGTGATTAATTGGAATTGCAGAGAAGCAGCACATGTTTATGCAGCACATGTTTCCATTCCATGTCCATCATTCATACAATATTTTCCAACATCTTGCAAAGCGTGTGGATACAAACAGCATAGTGCAGCCGAAACACAAGGTTGAGCGTTTCTTGTTCTTCCATATTTTGTACCAAAGTTCCAACTCTAGTTTGGGCGCACCAAATGGTAAAAGCTATATGAATGAAGCTGCCTGATTATGATGAAGAATCCTGTTCTGAGGTTAGGGCACCCCTTGGATCGAATTCTGTTAGTCTTGTATGATAGGATGACATGAGTATGGAAGTACACAGGATGAATGAAGATAGGTCCACTGACACCAACATGAGCCCCATGTCTGGCTCTGATAGTTACTCAACATTTTCTCTTAATGGGCTGAGAGGAAACCATAGATTAAACCTCAACCAGGCAACTTGTTCCAACCAAGATTCGATCCTGGGCTTGCTAGTTTCGCAGTCAGGCATGCTGATCACTACTCCAAAGTGGTGGACTGTTCTGTGTATATTGCCTCCATAATACTGTACATCAAAGGCAATGTTATAATCGCAAGAAGGTTTACAGTATTACTTTCTTAGAGGGGGGAGTTGAGTGAATGACGCAAGTGAAGTTCTGCCATTGGGGGAGGGGAAGAAGTTTGAATTACAATGTGGAAAAAGTGACATATTTTGACTTAAATTGTTGTTTTAAGAATTAAATTTGTATTTATAGTTCCCTTTTTGTATTCTTTCAGGCTATTAATGAAGAAGAACAATTGCTGGATTTTGATCCCTCACCATTTCTTGTCCTTCAGTCCATGTTAAGTGTTGCTGAGCCTCTTGATAAATTGTGGCATATTGTTCTTAATTTCCATAACAATTATGATGTGTGGTATTATGGTAAGTAATTAAAATAAGTTACTAGTACGTATTTGTAAGAAGATAAATATTAAATTTTCACTCCTTGATTTTTTAGGTGTGAGTTTGATACAGACCCAGAAATTTTCCAAGTTCTAGTTATAACATACTGCGTATGCTCAGTCTTACTAAGCATGCACAATATGTTATAACTGGAACTTGGAAAATTCAGGTGGCCCAAATTTTGTTTCTGGGTCTGTACAATTCAATTTATAGCATGTTAGATACTAAACATGCTAAATCAATGCTCGAAATAGAAGTTTAGATGTACCTGTGTACTGTATGAAGATAAAATTATGTTGCACATACCATCCAGGAAGACAAAAAAATAGGAAAAAATTGGAGAATGCTGTGTTTGCAGTGAAAGACCTGCCCCTAGGCACAAAACTATGAATGAATGAATCCTCAGTACATACACACTACCAGTACCTATATCGAATTACAGTTACACATGTAGGCCTACAACCATACCTGCAAGTTTAGAAGCAGTGCTTCCATTCCTGGGATGTCTTCCAACTTCCTATTTTCAGTGAGTCGTGGCCTTCTAGTTGTGACATAAACATGGAGTCTTCCTTTCCCTATCCATATCCTTACATGTCCTTCTGGGTGAATGGAGAGGGTGTCCATTATTTTGTAGAAATATTAAATTTGCTATGGTCTTTAGCAGTAGAGAATTTCTTGTTGGTGCAAACACTTCATTTTAATAAATGCGCATTTACATTCTGCCATTGATGTGATCAATGTGTTCACTATATTCAAAGATGTTGTACTTTTATATCTAGACACAAAATTGACGCTGGTGTTGTGTACAAATTTGAAACCTCCTGCACAGGTTTGCACGATGCCAAGTTATGGGAGCACAAATGATTGTTTCTATAAAGCATTCGAAGTTTAGAAAATACCATTGGGTATATAGGCATTTTCTTAGTGAACAACCCCCTTCACTGTAACTATATTTCTAAGTATAATAAATAAATCTAAGTACTGTAACTTAAGCATTGCTTTAAATATAAATGCTTTATATTGCTCATAAAGATATTTATTAGTTTATTTTTATTTCCAATGACCAAATACATGAAATATTTTTACTCATGTTATTTTATATACGTTAGAAAATACGTAAATAACTTATTTGAGTTATGTATATTACAAAGAGGGGTATGTCCGCTAAAAAGGTACTTCAGTGGCTGACCATGATAATATCTTTGAAAAATATTGGAGTGCAAGAGGTCAAATGACTTTATTGTCAAACGCCTGGCATTAGAAAACAACAACATATACCCAATGGTATTTCCCAAACATTTAACGCAATGTAATAATAATCCTCAGTGTTTTGAGAATCAGAGGCGATATGACTCTTTAGAACTTACAACTGCAGACATTCATTACAGTTCCCTCATTCTTACATCATTCTCAATGACAGAATATTGTGAAAATGTGATTGTATGCATTGCTGGCTTTGTTGTTAAATCATTAAGAAAATATGGTGTAATAAATCTAAAGGCTCAATTTATGGTACATACCAGCACTAAACAAAATATCTTTTCCCTTTTTTTTTTAACGAAAGAATAATGGGAGTCTTGTCATACCATCATCTGAGATTATAGAAATGTGAAAGAGCGATGATATAGATGTTGACAGAGAATAATGGTATATTTCCACCAAAGGATCTCTCTTACATCGTGTGAAAAACAATGTGATCTAACAATAGAACACTTGTACAATCTTTCTACAACTATAGAAACATATTTTAGAAAATGGGTCCCCAGATTCCCCCGAAAATCATATTTTAAACTTGTTAAACATCTGGATCAGTCGGCCATTTGCTATTATCGAGAACTTATAGATTTTTCATCAACCCTCTGAATTTGATTTCTGTGTGTGTTTCTACAATACCACTTTTAGAGCAATGTGCAGCTAGTGTTGTTTACATAAGTGCTGCGAGATTACATTGGTCAACAATGATTTTGTTAAATGTACAATTTCTGCTGTTTCTTATTTATGTCATCTGCTAATTCCAAAAATGAAGTCACAATTTTTCTACCACTCACCATTTTTTTTTTGTAATTTTAGAAAAATCAATTTATTTTTATTGCTATATACAGTCATTAACATGATAATGGAAAGAAAATACTTAAAATTTTCATTTTATTGCTTTAACAATTGACCTATAACTTTAGATAAGTGAAGTCAGAATTCATAAAATAGTTATTTATGCAACAAGTGGATAATCTTGATGATTATGGCATGAATGAATGTTTGCCGCACTCACTATCATTTGTGCAACAATTTTTACAAGTGTCATAATAAGATTAGCCACGAGTTGGTTACAATACTTTATGGCATCTTCATTATAAATTGTAGGAAAGAAATTCAATTCGGGATCTTTAACTGACAAATTGTCTTCATATGTTTGTATCGATTAGTTGTACCTAGCCTTGGCACTGAGTGAAGAGTAATAGATGATCTTGCGGGTTATGTTACAAATGTCCCTTTATTTTGTTAATATAGTTTCTCTGAACCACAGAACTGTTTTATGTGATATTATAAAAGTGATACAAAATTGTTAAAAATTGGAAATAAATGATATATTACCTTCTATCTCGCATTTAATTTCTTGTTACGTCATGCATAGAAACAACCAAGATAGCAAGCCTTCCGGTATTACGTCATCCGTGCTATAATAAGGCAATTAGGCACGATTTTCGATGTAGTAACGACCTGTTTATAATACTAGGATGACATAAATAAATTCTATTCCTCATAAGACTGCGAGAGTTAGTGTTAATTCTCAGTTGAGTTGGAACTTACAATCATGAAACAAGTTTCCTAACCCGTGTTTTCTTTGTCCTAATTTTAAGTGTGATAAAAGTATCTTATAAAGTGAAACATACCTCGAAATACTGTGTAAATTACAAACAATTTTTGTTACGTTTGTGGTTAATTAACTTTGAAAGCACAAAGGTGTATTTTACTACACTAATTAAAAGAGCTTACGAATGTTATTATGATTGAAAAATAGATGAGGACAAGAACTGGGCCCCTGAAATCTGTTTGCTCCATGTAATTCTATTAGTCTAATTGGTTGGCTAAAAGGATACCATCATATGTCTTTTTGAGTTCCAGTGATATGCCAGGAACCTAAGGATCATTCAACAGACTGTTACTTTCTACTTTCAGAAGATTACACAGAACTTGTCAGCGAGCTGATTCAGAACTATGTATAACGTGATGGGGTGTCATGTATCTCTCAAGATAACTTTTTGGATTCTCATCAGTTTTTTCTTTCCTCAAAACCTTCGGGTACTGAGCGACAAATATAGGGAGCATTTTCATCAGGATTTTTCTGAAATGGAAAGGTGCTACCAGGAAAAATGGAGCCCAAATATTGTCAGACTACTGCTGAACACTCAAAAGAGATGTTTCTCAAGCGAAGTATAGCCTAAAATCTATTTCACACATTTTTGAGGTAAATAAATAGATTTTTAGGTAAAATGTTACAAGGTATCAATACTAGAAAAGTCTGAAGTACATTTCATATAATTACTCAAAAACCCTGGGTGATAGAAATATTTTGAAAACAGATCTGAAATCAGCACGAAGAATATTATAAGAATCATTCATTCTTTATCTTTTAACAAAGAATGTGTTCAATTTTATTGACCAGTGTTATTATTCAGACTTCGGTAAAACTACCCTTGTTTAATTTCCTTTACTTTTCCTTCATGTATGGAAATATTATGGAAGATTCCTAAATAAATGCAGTTTTCACAGCTTCCTGAGTTTTCTCACCCCAATTTGAAGACACGGAATCAAACATATGAACTTGATTTCTAATACTGGTAGTTATAAACATATAACATTGATATAGAGCACTTCTGCAAGTCTAATGATAGATCCTGAAGCTCTATCAGGCATACAATATTAGATAAATGTTCATTACGAAAGAATTGCCAGTCAGTGTCATATTAAGTTCTTTGTAAGTATATTTATCTTTACTATCTCCATTTGGATCGTTACTAACTGCCTCAAAGTGGTAATAAGAGCTTCATAAACATGTTATACAGCTCGAACAGATCTGGTTATTGAAAAGCAATCCACCGAATTCCTAGTACTTGCTCAATGGCTTTTAATCTTACATGCACTTTTCTGCAGTTCATATTTTTTTTTTTTTTTTGATGAGGAGGAATACAAACTGTAAAGTTGACCAAAGAGATATTTCATGTGATCAATTTCGTTAATTTCATGAGTCACGTTGACTGCCAGATCCAAACGATGGTTACTATAGTGCCAGATGAGGACATCCAGAAACATCTTCAGCAACATTGCTGCATCCCATTCTTTCTTCCCAAAATATGTGAAGGAAAGGAAATAGTTGCACTCTTTTGTGAAACCATATTTATGCAAACAGTCGAATATTGCATCTAAAATATTCTTTGCACAAATATTATTCATCTCCACTAAATCACAAAAGAATGTACTGGGTTCAGAGGAACCAGGAAACACAATTCTAATCCAGATACTTACACTGGTGAATTCGTCAATCATTTCTCAAATCTTTACTGGTTAATCTTTAAATTGCGAGTTGTTATAGATTTAAAAGAGGCAAGATTGGAGAATGCTGGATTTGCAACGCTGTACCTATCCTTGGACAGAAAACTACGAATGAAAATTAATATACTGGAATTTAAATAAAATGGTTTTCATTGATTCTGAAACGTATTTCACGATATCTGCACATGAGTGATGAATTCTGCCCACCTCCAAACCATTCATAGTCTGCCATATCTTAAGAAAATTAGCAAATCAGAGAATGAACTGTTGAGTTTTGCCAAAGTGTACACTATTCTGAACACACAACGTGTTTTCGTGACAAATTATTTCCTGTGTGGAAACTGTCTTCTGCAACTTCTCTTCTTTCGATTGACTAAAATGTTAATTGATGCTTGATGTGCATTACTGTTTTTGTGATCAAATATTTTCTTTCATATTTATTGCCTTATTTTTTCATCACTGTTACCAAAACGCGAAACACTGCAATCTTTTCTCTCCATAGAAAGCCTTAGTCCTTGTTTAAAAAACACTGGCAGAACCAACATTACGACACATCCTGCAACCTAGTTTCGCATTTTGAACCATAAGCTATTCATTTCCTTCCAATATTTGAAGTCACTGCGCTATTTTCCAATATGTAGAAAATTCGTCCGTTTTTAATTAGAATTCTGTTTTCATTTTTTCAGTTAGATTTGAACTACTTACTGTCATGTTTCTTTAAAGGTACGGTCACACGTCACTACTTTTGCAGCACTGCAGTACAAAAAACTGTGCAAGTCTTGTACTGCGATGTGTGAACAACGGTGCAACCCGAAAAGTAGCGGCTGCCGAACTTGCTGCCTGCTACTTTTCCATGCTGCATGCAGCTTAAAAGTAGCGACGTATGAACGGGGTTCTCAGGGTTGCAGCCGCAGCATTTTTGATATCGGTTTTGTTGAAACTTTTGCTGCGGTTGCAACCAGTGTTACCACCCAAATGTGCCAATGATACTTTTATTGTTTGGATATATTTTAATGTTAAATGTGATGAAAATAAATTATTTGTAACTGTTATTAAATACACAACACAATCTGAGCATAATTGCTGACGATATAATTCATTTTTTAAATTTTCTGTAGCGTAGTTCCAAACAGGAGGGTTGCCAACATTGATTACGTGAATATACTGTTGGTTATCATTTAGTATATAGGCGTTTTTAAAAGCTTTATAGTAAAAATAATGTCAATTTCTGAATACTAGATACGACAGAAAAGCAAATAATAGATAAGGAAGCTTTCACATGAGTTTCTTAATAATGCGAACATAACCACAAAATGTATATTGAGAAGTCAACACGGAGATGGAAACCTGCAGCATGACTGTGTGTGAACAGACTCGCAACCTCCAGTTGCAACTTTTGCAGCACTCGGGTTGCGCAGCACGAAAAGTAGCATGCAGCGCGCTACTTTTGGCTTACGTGTGAACACGACACGCAACTTTTGCAGCTGCAGTACAAAAGTTGCGCTGCAAAAGTAGCGATGTGTGACCGTACCTTAAGTCTGTTATCCAGAATTTGTAGTAATGTAAACATAGGAAACGAATTTTAAAAGAATACGCACTACTTTAACCCAGAATCACTCGCACCTGTTGTTGTCACGCGATAACTCCCGTATTAGATTCTATCTAACATAATTGATTTTTCTGTTTATTAGTTTATATTTGCATTAAGAATTGTGTTAAACAACATTTTTTTACAGCATTGTATCTATGTTAAATCCAGACGTTTGAGAAGGGTAGGGCATGTAGCACGTATGGGCTAATCCAAAAATGTATATAGTGTGTTAGTTGAGAGACCGGAGGGAAAAAGATCTTTGGGGAAGCCGAGACGTAGATGGGAGGATAATATTAAAATGGATTTGAGGGAGGTGGGATATGATGATAGAGACTGGATTAATCTTGCATATGATAGGGATCGATGGCAGGCTTATGTGAGGGCGGCAATGAACCTGTGGGTTCCTTAAAAGCCATTTGTAAGTATTGTATCTATGTTTTTAATTATGTATAATACATGCAATAAATACAATTTTTTTAATAGTTTTTTCACCAGTAGAACTGTTTTATAAACACACAAAACTGAAATCTGTGTTTTCGCTGAAACAGATAATTATTTTAGAATTCAAGGTATTTTTTTCATAACGTATTTTACTATTCTGAGTACATACATAACAGTTATATTTTTTATTTTATATACAATATATAAATTCTAAATTATAGACATCAGCTCAAAGAATTTGAGTGACCACAAGGGTCCTGAATACAGTAAACATGTACAATATAATGTGATGTGATACATTAAAGAAAAAAGAAAGTTAATTGTTTAAGGCAAATATAAATGGATTAATTGAAATACAGATGATGATGTAATATTTGAAGAGAATCCTTGATAATATTTATAAGGACAGAGATTACATAATCAAAAGGAATGTGAAGTTCCTTAAGATAATTCCATGTGAATTTGGAAATAGAACCTCTACTGCCAAACAGCAAACCAATGACGGACCATTGTTTAAGAGGGACGTTGTACTTTTGAGAAAGATAAGGCAGACAAGGTTCATATATGGACTTCTCAATATCAACTTCGGTGGCCTGATTTAGGTTTCTTTCGAAACTGATAGTAGGGTCAAGAACAAGAGCCCGTTTTAAGTGTCTGTTAATAGCAATAATGTCTGCCCGTCTGAAAGAACCATCTGATGATACACAATGTACTTCCTCATGAATCTCCCAATTCAAAGTTTTTAACGATGTCGCCAAAGCATGTTGTACATGATGATGTCTAGCATTGATCAGCAGCTCGCCTTTAGGGCATTGTCCAAGCACGTGTCCAAGTGTTTCAAGCTCACTACAGTCTGGATGACGGCAGCGGGTTGTGCTTAGAGTTCTGCCCGGTATTGCACGAACCGCCAAAATATTGCTTGACATTTTTAAAGCATTGGTCCATTCTGGTCGATTGCTTACCCATGAGTTAGCCTTGGGGAGATTACTATAAACAATAACCCCTTTACCACACAAGGTATGGTTTGTCCAAGTTTGGAATGCGTCATTTCTTAAGTGTTTACGAATTTTACGACCTGACCAGTTGATAGCATCAATAGCTGTGATATTCAATTTTCACAGAGCAGGAACTATTTGGAAATCTGTATTTAAAATATTCGTGTAACAACACTTTTCATTGAAACAAACAAATAATATTTTATAAATTCAAAAATGTTTAGTCCTTATTTTATTGATCCAAGTACAAAATCTAAGTAAATAAATAAATAATCATAAATAATTTTGTTTTTATATAAAATTCACCAAGATTGAAAACAAAGTTTTTGAAATATACTTCAACGAACAAGTTTGTGGTAACATTGGTTATTAGAGAGAAAAATTCGCTCTAGCACCTGGGATCGAACCTGGGTCCTTGGTTCTACATACCAAACGCTCTAATCACTTAGCTACACTGACAGCGCCAGTTCAAATCCCCCTCCTCTAGTGTTTTTCCCTTTGTGGCCTTACTCCATGTTCGACATATTTGTTGACATATGTTAAATCAACTGCCATTATACAAAGAATGCACTCAATTGAGTGACTTGGTGGCTGGGATTCCACAGTACATGCACTGTTAGGTGAAGGTCCCCGGTGTCAGAGCGAATTTTTCTCCTCTAATAATCATTGTTACCATAACAGATAAATTCTGTAGGACCAAAAATTAATCTTTACGTGAACACTTTTGACTGAAATAAACTAATTTCAAAATTCAAAATGTTTTTCAGTTCATATTTTACTAATCTGAATCAGAGTAATTTTCTTCTGAACTACATTCACGGCAGATAAACCCAGCTCTTTCTGTGTGTTCTTTACAGTGATATCGTGTAAATCTGTTCTTTTTTTATGGTACCGGTATACATCCGACATGGTTTCACATACATGTAAGAAATAAATTCTTGTATTGTTTTATGAGAAAGTAAAATAAAACAAACGAAAATAAATGTTTGGTACATACAGAATAAAACTATAATGAAAAACGAGTATAGGCCCTATTTACTTTCGACATGAAATACTCAGAAGAAAGAAGACACATTAATGATCAGTGTTGAAGGCGTGAAAGATGCAATAAATAATCAATAAACTGCACTACACTAAATTTCACCAAAGACTAATGCAATGACTCCCATGTTAGATTTTATGTAACTTGGTCTGCCACTTTATTAATAATGCTTTCAACAGACTTGTAATTAAATCCTGGGTGTGATAATCGCAATAATGAAAACAGAGATATGAAAGAAGGCATTGTAGGAGCAACAGCTCCACATCTGTAACAACAATGAAGTAATAACAGAAAAATAAAAATTGGTAGATTCTATCTATAGTCCCGTCACGCTTATTTCCGGCAGCCAATCGCGTTGCAGGTCGGCTACATTTAAACGTGTGCGTCTTGTGATTCGCTGAGGAAGACGTTATTCATTTCTTAAGGCTCGATAAATACTTAATATAATCGCCCGCCATTTTGGCTCCTTCGTTGGCGTTCGCAGAAAGCACACGAAGACGTTATTTGCCGTTCAATTATCTGCTGAATTACAGTGCATTTGATTTATTATCATAGGAGCTACGACATGATAATGTTTAACGGTGTGGCAAATAGATTCCTCATATGGTAGCTCGACAACGAAATAACAAAAATGGCGAACGATACTACTTACCTAGACTTTATAGAGCCTTCACTTCCTAAGACGTAAGCAAAGAGGAGGAGTCACGCCGAGAATAACAGCGTCATGACTGTAACTGCACAAGTGATTGCTGGTTAAGAATAAAAGTTGCGCTGCTTAGGCATACAACTTTCTTTCTTAATTACTTGCTATCAAGCAGTTTGCAAGCAACAATGGAAATGAAGGCTATGTCTGCCTCCACTGTAACTACAAATTTTCAAAAAGGTGTGAATTATGTATTGGATGAATGAGGTACCTGGTAATTTAAGCAGGAGATGAGAACTCATCTGCAACATGACATAGGTCTACTATCACTTCAATAGGTTAGGTATTTTTAAATAGCATATTGGTATGAAATTTCTCGAATTCTTAAATGAATCTCGTTATTCGTACTCAATTTTTGCGACATTACAAAATGTATATACGAATTTAATATTATGAGCTATACTTTAATAAAATCCATATCTGTGATTCTTTCGCACGAGAAGACGCACTTGCTTCATGTAGTTTACCCATATTTACTGCTTTTCGTTATAGATTTGCAAGAGAAAATAAACGAATTGGGCAAAATTACCACCAAAGCCAGACATAGTAAGAGCATTTTGTTCATGGAAGCTGAGTGTACAAGAACAATGTAAAGACTGGGAAAAGTATGTAGACCTACTTATCCGAATCAAAGTAAGCTAATGAATCAATCATGTGGTAATGACGACCAAAATTATATACCGTATGTTGTTGTTGTTGTTCAAATGCCTAGAGATTTGTCAACAAAGTGATTAGTCCTCTTGCACTGCAGTATTTTTGAGGTATTGAATCTTATTTTTCTATGGTTCTACATCTTCCTAAATGTTCTAAGCTCATGGCTTCATTAAAATCGCATAACACACAAAAGGGAGAGTTAAGTATTCCAATCCTTGTAGATGTTCTGCCAGACAGTCATGGCCAGTAATTAACGGTACATTACAACTGCAGATTTTCGTGATAATTGAGGAACAATTCCTGGATTAAATATAAGAATTTGCCACTCCTTGCCTTCAGCACTGTTTTTGGAGTTGTGTATGTACATTGATTGAAATTTTCTCTTGATTAGCAGTTTTACATATGATAGGATAAACTTCGTTGAGTTTTTTTTTTTTTTTTTTTTTGTAGGATTTCTGTGCCTTTCTTAGCCAAAAAGTCTGCGGATTCATTCCCAATCAAACCGCAATGTGATGGAATACATTGAAGAATAATATTTCGCTTAATTTTCGTAAATGGTATATCATTCATTACGTATGTAGTTCTTATTTTATGAAAAAAATAGAAGGAATGTTCCATTTTATTGTTATTGCGTATAAGTGGTAACATTTCGCATAAATAGTAAATACTTACTTACAAATGGCTTTTAAGGAACCCGAAGGTTCATTGTCGCCCTCACATAAGCCTGCCATCGGTCCCTATCCTGTGCAAGATTAATCCAGTCTCTATCATCATATCCCACCTCCCTCAAATCCATTTTAATATTATCCTCCCAGCTATGTCTCGGCCTCCCCAAAGGTCTATTTCCCTCCAGTCTCCCAACTAACACTCTATATGAATTTCTGGATTCGCCCATATGTGCTACATTTCCTGCCCATCTCAAACGTCTGGATTTAATGTTCCTAATTATGTCAGGTGAAGAACACAATGTGTGCAGTTCTGCGTTGTGTAACTTTCTCCATTCTTCTGTAACTTCATCCCTCTTACCCCTAAATATTTTCCTAAGAAACTTATTGTCAAATACTCTTAATCTCTGTTCCTCTCTCAAAGTGAGAGTCCAAGTTTCACGTGAATAGTAAATATACTTATTAAAATATAGTAAATATACTCATTAAAATATAACGCAGATCAGTTGTTTAAATTAATCGGGCACATACTTCTTGTTTACTCTGTTATTTATTTTTTTTCGCTTTTATCTTAAAAAAAGATGAGTTGATGAACTTCGGTTACCTAAATATCTCTGAAGGTGGAAGAGTTTTGAATTGTTGTATATATATTACACTGTTGAAATACGCGAAATATATACTATACAGGCTTAATTCGTTTCATAAGAAGATTATAATAAAGCAGAGATGAAGTATGGGCTATATTTAATTTTTAAAATACTATAATACATTTCTAATCTTGTACAAAAGTTTTGTAATTAACAAACATTTTTTAGCATTTCTATATACAAACATTTGATGACAAGTTACTTATGTTTTACTCCCAAAATAGAATGCAAAGGAAAGTTCGTCATTGAAAAGATGTCCCATGTTTACATAAATCTTTTTATTTATTTATTCACTTATTCCTTTATTCGTTTGCTCATTCATTTATATGTTTTTGTACTTCTTAATCTTTTTCAATAATTATTATCTTGAAGGTGAAATTTCTTTAAGGAGATGTATGTGTTTGTAAACATTGTAGCATTTTTGATTAGAAGTGAATTAAATTGAAACAATTCTGTTGAAGTTATTATTCATTAAATTAATTTATGCTTAGAACTTAACATGGTGTCATTACTTATAATTGTAATATTAATTCATTCAGACATAAAATCTGACTAGTGGTTTCTACTTAAATTCTGTACTCCCAAGGCAAAAGGTGATACTATGTCAATTTTTTGGCGAAAATGAGATTTTGCGATATGTTGTGCATCCTGATGGTATCTTTATTGTGACAAAAGGTGATATGTGTATATCTATTATTTTTCTCTTCAACCCACTGTTATGAAACATGATTATTATAATTTTATATGGTCGTTCAAACTTTAAATGCTCGCTGCTTGAAAAATTGCAAGAAATTACACATTTTGCTTTAGAGCCACAGAATTCTTGTCAGTGAGCATGATGGCAATTAAAAGGTTCATTTTATCAATATTACCAGTAATATTGGTGTGTTAATTTCTCTGTTTTCTAAGAAATTGAAAGTGAATACATGAAAGCTTCAATGAATAATGTAACTTTAAATTCACAGGTCCATTTCTGGTTTTGGATGCTGATGTCGTTAAGGATGAAGTGGAGGATATGTGGCGAACACTGTACAAATTGGCTAAAACGCTGTATGATATTCCTGGCGCAAAACGTGTTGCAGAGATGGTTCGTGCAAAAGTGGAGAAATTCCGTCAGTTTGTTCCTCTTCTACAAGTAATTTGCAATAAAGGTCTTCAGGAACGACATTGGACAAAGGTATAGTGAGGATCACGTAAGAGTAGTTCCTAAAAGACTAATTCTGTGGTGTTTGATCAGAACATGATAACTCCAAAAATGGCCCATTTTACCTGAAAGCTATATAAAAAACATTTCTCTTTTGTCTGGTATAGCCATGATCTCCATCTAATCTTATGTTATTTTTATTCAGATTTGTATGTAAACTAGAATTATGATTTGTATACGAAAAATGAAAATAAAAATGCTTGTATCTCAAAACAGATTTTTTGGAGTTACCATGTTTTCACCAAACACCACAGAATTTGGCCTTCTCTTCAGAGTTGCCAATTAATACCAGATACCACCAAAGGGAGTAAAATCACAATGGCATGTACTGAAAAATTATTACTATTACTATTATTATTATTATTATTATTATTATTATTATTATTATTATTATTATTATTTTTATTATTATTATTATTATGGTTGTTATTATTATTATTATTATTATTATTATTATTATTATTATTACTATTATTATTATTATTACTAAAATATGAATTATCAAATGCACAAAACTTTAAACGAATGTTTCACAATAAAGTCAGAACTCAAAACTAACAGTCGGGTGAATACCACTCTTAAAATGAGTTTAAAATCGACAATGCACAATATTTAAGATCTGTACTGCATAACTGTCAAAACAACCCTTTTAATATGTTTCACAAGTTAAATTTCATATTGTTTCGACTTCAGTTTATTACAAGGTCAGTACTAGGTGGTAGGTCTCTCTGTAATAAAGATAGCATTGTTACAATTCGAACATGCCGCAACACTAAGCACAGGGATTATATTGAAGTAGGGATAGGAGGACTATGCCTTATGTCAATGTAGAGTTTGTTACTCTGAAAATATTCAAATCTAAATATGTCATTTAAAAAAAAAGTTCAAGGGGGGTTTAAACCCGGTAACCCCCATTGCATATGCCCCTGGTGAATACTCGAAATTCTAAAGTTGGTAAAAGAAAATTCAACCTGACATCTAGAAAATCATTACAATCCACTAGCATATGTAGTAATAGGATAAAAATTGTTAGATATCATTCACCCTTAGGGTATTAAGTAAGCTGATCCGGACTATAGCTAAGAGATACTTAAACCATGTATTAGTGGAGCTTCTATTAACATCGTTTCTACTAATCATTGTTTCGTATTTAATAGGGCCTACCATCAAATCAGATTGTGATTAAACTTCTATTAATTGTTGTTTCTGCCTGATCAACTGACTGTAAATTAAATGTTTCTATATATTGTGGCGCCATGCCGGAATGTTCTGGTAGCGTTAGGGAGTTGCGCGCACATCTAGCAAGAAGGAGGTGCAGGGAAATTCGAACCCCTGACGCGATCTGCGGTACGAAGCGAGGGGAGAAGGTGGGGGTGATGGTGCGGAGCGGAGAAAGCAAGGGAAACATCTAGAAGCGTATTTCTCTCGATTCTGAAAGCCACACGAATCGAAGATGCCAGAACATGTGGTTTAGTAATAAAAGCGCGAGTGGCGACAGTCAGTCAGTCTTGAGTCCTCAAGTCTTGTCTTGGACAGCAGCGAGCGACGGGCACCTGAGTTCTACATGCAATGGACCGCAGCTGGGAAGACCTGAGTTCGATGTGCAGTGGACCATAGCCGGAAGACCTAAGTTCGATGTGCAGTGAACTTGAGTGAGTGAGTCCATAACTGTGGCAGTGTCCAGGCGAGTGTGACGCAGTTCGGAAGACCTGAGTTCGATGTGCAGTGAACTTGAACAGTGAGCTAGAAGAACTAGCCAAGGCAAGCAAACTGTGAACTGAGAACTGATGGTTTTGTTCTGCACATAGTGCATTGTGAACATTAATTGAAATTAGGAGTACATTGTTGTTCTTCTCAATAATACACGTAGTATATTGCCATTGTCGTCGTGTGGAATGCAATAACGACTATTGTGTTGCTGTGTTGAGTGGAATACCCATTATTGTAGGATGAATTATTAAGAATAAAAGTCACATTGTTGACGGGTGTGTGGTGGTTAAAGTAAGAATAAGAGTCACATTGGTGTCAGAAGTAGGACATTGTGGACATAATGGAGAACCTACAGTAGATCCTGCAAGCCATCACGGAAATGAAAGCAGACATGAACAAGCACATTAGTGAAGTGAAAAGCGACATAAGTGGAGTGAAAGGCGACATAAGTGGAGTGAAAGGCGACATAAGTGAAGTAAAAAATGACGTCACTACGCAAATTGGTAGCGTTTCGACGCACGTGGATGGAATTGTTACCATCGTGAAAGATGAATTTAAAACCGATTTCGACAAACTAAACGAGAATTTCGCAACTCTAAATAAAGCAGTGACCGAACTAAGACAGGACGTAGACCATTTCGACGGCAAAATTCGCGCTCTCGAGCATCCTCAAGAGCAGACGAGTGAGTTGCTGGACAAGACGAGTGAGGTGCTGGATAAACATGCTGAGGAAAACAAGCACATACTCGCGTTAATGGATCAGCATGCTGAGGAAAACAAGAACATACTCGCGTTAGTGGATCACCAGGCTAGAGAACATGAACACATAGTTGCCGAAGAGGTTGGATGGGCCATGGAAAAAGCAGCAACAGAATTAAGCACCCCATATACTGGTCCTGTGGAATCAACCCCTCCAGCCAGACATTCGAACGTCAAGATGCTGAAGTTCGACGGTACGACGTCCTTGGTGATTTTCCGCTGCCAGTTCGAGATTACCGCTGTGCATAATGGGTGGACGCCAGCAGAGAAAACTACCCAGCTGCTGACCGCACTTCAGGGCCAGGCGTCAGAGATTCTTCCCAGCATCCCAGAAGAGGGAACAGCCACAGAGATAATGGAGGCCTTGGAGGGACATTATGATGACCATCAACTTGTGGCAGCATTTAGGACCCAACTGAAAATGAGGGTCCAACAGTCAGGCGAGTCCCTACAAGAATTTGCGATGGCGGTGGAACAACTGGCCCATAAGGCCCTCAGGGACCTACCTCCTAGCTTCGTTGCTGGAGAGGCTGCCTACATCTTCGGCTGTGGAGTTCGCGACTCCGAGACCAGACAACAACTACTCTAGGCTGAGCATCGCACCATCAACGACACTCTGGCGGCAGCCCTCAGGATGGAGGAAGCCAAATTGACAGTGAACGTCTCAGCACCACACCGGATTAGGAGCGTCGCAGCAGCTGGTGTCGAGGAATACCAACCGAATTCACCCGAGCGACGAACCTGAACACTTAAGGAGAAACTGCGACCAATCTGGCGACAGACAGGAAAACTAGAATGGGCTGATGCAAGGAGGGACACGTTGGCGACGTCATCACCGTCCCCTCGACTGATCTTGAAGATGGTTAACAGAAATGTGACGATGGGCTGATTGCTGACGGATGGATAAGAGGCCGTCCATACAGAGTACTGGTAGACACCGGAGCATCACTCACTATTGCCAGGCCAGAAGTCGTGCGTGGGCTACCTGGGAGGACGCCTCTACGCCAATATGAGCTACATACTGCTTCAGGCGAGAGCTTGCCCATCCAGAAAGAGGTTTTCCTGGATCTGACCTTGGGAAAGAGGAGACTAGAGATGTGGGTGTTCATCGCCAACATCACTGAAGACGTCATCCTGGGACTCGACACCATGCTGAACTTTGATGCGACGGTGGACCTCTGGCGCCGTATACTCCATTTTGGTCAGGATGAAGTGTTTCTGAGGGATGCCGAAGACAACCCATGGCCAGCTGACTCACCTTGGAGAATCAAGTGATAATCCCATGCGAAATGGTGGTAACAGCACGCCTGGATGGACAGCCTAAGAGGAACCTGCTCCTCGATTCGCAAATAACTCCGATAGATGGGATCTATGTGGCCAGATCCCTACTCCCAAACCAGAAGGTGGTACCAGTGAGGGTCCTGAATGTCACCAATCGGGACAAGGAGGTGCCTAGTAGAACTGTACTAGGTAGCGTCGAGCCGGTAGTGTCGTGATGTCTCTGGGTGATAATGAGGAGCGTCACCGACCACATCGAGAAATAGACCCATCACTGAAAGAGCTGGCTCGAGAATTGGCAGAAAATCTAAGACAGAGGAGAAAGAAGACAAGTCCACGATCTATTGGCAGAGTTTCAGGATGTATTCAGTCTGTCTGAAGACGACTACAGGAGAACAGAGAAAGTTCAGCACCACATCGACACTGGAAATGCTCGCCCAATCAGACAACCTCCTCGACGTGTCCCTCTAGCCAAACAGAAGGAGATTAACAACCAACTGGAGGGCATGAAAACAAGAGGAGTCATCGAGGAATCTGACAGCCCTTGGTCATCACCTGTGGTGCTGGTGAAGAAGAAGAATGGGGACTTGTGTTCCTGTGTGGACTACAGAAGACTGAATGACGTCATCAAGGAGGACTGCTTTCCCTTTCCTCGAATTGACGACACCTTGGATACCCTAGCAGGTGCAGAGTGGTTCTCAATGCTGGGTCTCAAGTCAAGGTACTGGCAGGTGGCGTTACATCCTGAGAACAAGGAGAAAATGGCATTCTCTACAGGCCAGGGACTATGGCAATTCACCATCATGTTGTTCGGTCTCTGCAACGCCCCTGCTAGAACAATCTGTTTAGATTTTATAAGATTCATATATTTTACTGCGGGGTGCATGAAACCAACAATTATTGTGTTAAAATATTCAAGATATGTAACAAAGAACAAAATAGGTTAAATTCTAAGAATCCGAATTTTGCTTATGACTCCTATGTGAATACAAAAAAATGTACTTCTTCATATGGTATAAAGGGTATAAGTCTATTCTCTTTCATAGTGATGTAGAACTTTAGATTTACAGTTCATCATATTGATTTTAGACCTCATTTCAACGTTTGTTTTTGCTCTACTCAAAACTTACAATTTATGACTTATTCCCTTTTTACCGCACACCGTAGAATTTGTCGGTAATTTCTCACCCAAATTGAATTTTGATGCTCAATAGCCTCTGCAGGTGAAAGCATCGTTACATAAAATACTAGTACTGCGTGCAATCCAAGAAACGAATGTTCATGTTATTATTATAGAAAAAGGTAAAGCCAACCCCATTACAGGCCAAATCAGTCCAGAGATGGTGGATAGTTAAAGTTCCCACCTTTATAGACAGGTGACATTAATGGCAGTAGAAATGTCAGTCCTATGTGCCTGCTGCTTTTACTCTCACAGAAGAGACCCTGGTACTCATTTCTGTTTGACGCTGAGTAAACCCTAGAGCCATGGTGCGGCCAGAGAGATTAGATTAATGGAGAAGATCTATTATCCCATCGAGAATCGAACTGGCGACCATCCAGCTTTGCAGCATTATTCCAGAACTATGCTGCTACCACATTTCCACATCTTATTATTATGTTACATAAAATTATTTCATTTGTGTATATGTCTTTATAGAGTTCTAGTTCAATAAAATAAACTGTAGCTAAGTAGTAATACCATTTGCAACATAGTAAAGTAACTAAAATGTTGCGAAAAGCGTAAATCATATACCAGTAAGGAGAAAATATCTTCGTGACACTTATTTTTTCAATTATTTCTTTAATTTTTCGATAATGAAGTTGGGTCATTCCACAGTAAGTTATCACTTTGCAGTGAAAAAAAAAAAATTAATCTTATAGTTTCTTGTTATATGCCTCTTGAAAGTTTATTTCATGTAATTTGAAGATATGTGAATCATAACAGCTGTTTCCTTTCGGTTCACCACTGTTTTCATGATTATACTTACAGCAGTCAGCAATTTCGCATTAGTCACAGAACATACTTTATATTTTTTCAGTCTTTACTGTTTTTCAGAGTCACAAGTAATATAATTTGACATGATGGCTGTAGGATATACCTGCACATACTATTATAAATTATCTTTTATGTTTGCCAATAGCCATGGTGTCCTGTAACTAACATTTTTAAATTTTAACTTTGCATCTGGCAACCTTGGAGTTGCCTGTGGTGACAATACTGCATTCAATGATAGGCTTTCAACATGGCTGCTTGCTGCTGAATTGGTATTCAGATAAGTTTAAAATTATAAATATAAAATCATTTTGAAAATTCATGCACTAGGTTGTTAGTCACAGGACAGATACCTTAAATAAAAAGTCAAGGAGAAATATTTAAAAGAACTGAATTTATATGTATCATATTTTTGGTTAGGTTTGATTGTGACCCTAAGTAAGCCAACGATATACTACATCATGAGGGTCATTATGGCTTCCTAGCAGATTCGAGCTACTTTGAGATTGCCTGTGGCAAGAGCGTAGTAGATGGAGTTGATACAGAAGTGAAAAGGATGGTGTGGCTGAAAGTTGAGAGAGCAAGCTGTAGCAAATACTGCAAAAGAATTTGCTGTAGTGGCTGGTGGAGACTTGGAATCCAAAATTGTAGTACTATACTTTGCTCCAAAACATGACAGCCTTCCCTCACATGGTCACACCCTTCACCACTTAACTGTAGGAACATGCAAGTGATAAACATTTAGCTGAGTTGCCAGTTGTTGAAGTCGTTATCATGTTGTATTTCTGCCACATACCTAAGGATTGGTTTATAAGAGTTTAACAATTCCATGAAGAGAGGCCGTCATATTCTGTAGTATATCTGTATCTGGATACATTAAGATACTGTATATGAATCATGTGCAGGGACTAAGAGGAAGGCAGAAAATAGGAAAGATTGGGGAATGCTGGATTTGTAGTGAAAGACCTGACCTTGGGCAGAAAACTATGAATGAATCAATGTATCTGGAGAAACCATATAAAAGGAAAAGGAAGCATTTGAAAGGCAATGGGAAAGTATGGAAATAAGAATGATTCGAGGTACACGGACACTCCATTACATCAGACATGGGCAGTCTCCTGTTCTTGAATTTGCACACAATTCAGTAGGCCTATTCATTGAAAAGACACAATATGAACTTCAAGGTAAAAAAAATTGAGGATATGCAGGTCAGTTTATGGCTAAGTTTGAAATGAAACCAACATAATTTGCAGCTCAGTTCTTAACTAGTTGGGTAGGGAAGTAGTAGGCCCAGTAAGTGCAATTGACTAATTATTTGTAGTTTTGTTTTTTATTTCAGGGAAGTGTGGTTAATGATAGGTAACTTGGAAGCAGAAGAACACCACCTTGTAAATGAATCTAAATGTGGAGGAGCTTACGCAATAGGGAGTTTGTTTTAGTACCATGGGGCATGAAATTGTACCTAGGCCAAATCATAAAAATATGACACAAGAGGGAAGACTTGAAGTTGTTTGTTACAGAATGACAGACCGAACAAAAAACAAATATTCTGTCTTCCAGAGTATGAAGACAGAATTGTGGTTGATATAGACACTGTTATTAAGAAAGTACAGATATCGGATTATATCTCTGCTGGTCAGTGGCCGTTAAATTTCAAATGGCTTATCTTACAACGTGGGTGTCAGCGTATTGAAAAGCACTACATCATTCCTCCCATTGCCTCACGTCCCCACCGCAAATGTGACATGCACAGACGCAGAGATAAAATATGAGATCTGTACCTATTCCCATCCGAGATAACTATGGTCACTATAAATCTGAATTTTTAATTGGATATGACAAATAAAATAATTAGCCCTAGGTTGTCATTTTCATTCGATAAATAAACTTGTACAGATCATTTGGTGGCTTCATTTACACTGGTGGACGAATATGTCCTGTAACTAACATGGTCCATGTCCTGTGAGTAACGTGACTTCATTCCACATTTCCTCCCCTAGTATTTTAACAAAGAGTAATAAATTAATGAATGATGTCGCATTTTGTTTTGCAATGACAGTACTGCACATTAAGATTGCAATCCTATCCTCCTTATGACTGCTGTGAATAAGAGGATTGAAAATGATCTTCATATTATGTCAACATTTCTTGGTCCTATGACTAACACTACATTTTATTATTGTTTACACAGTAAATAATAACACTACTGCATTGAACTAATATGAAATTAGTAACATATTTTGAGCTATATCAAGCTAAAAAATCAGGACATGAATATATTAGTTTTAGATATATAACATTCTGAATGTCCTGTGTGGAATGACCCAGTTCTCATAGTATATTTTCATTATGGCGATAATCCGACAGATTGTATCCAATAATTCTTTTACTTATTTTTATATTACTATGATGTACCGAAGTACATATGGAGTTTCAGTATAGTAATTGTGCATTTCCATATTGTGAAGAATCTGTAGAACTATTTGTCACTGAGAGGCAGATGAAAATCTGCTTTTTTCTTGTCTGTGCTTCACTACCTTAAGCTAAATCTGGATTAGCAAGGATATTATATTCAAACTGTTAATCTGGTGTGCTTCTATACTTGAGATCAGTGCTGTCATGGTAATTTTTCTCTTGGCCATACGCCTCACCCCTTGTTTTCTGCCTTGAAATATATTTTACTCTCCTCTCTCTATCTCTCAGATTGTCATTTAATGATTTTTTTAACATTAAAAAAGAAGTAAAGAAATAGTTTTGCTTTATATTTTAATTTTACAACAAGCGTGTTTTAAAGAATATACCAGGTAACCCCACCATAGATGCACACTTGTCTCGATGAATCTTGGAGTGTGTATTTGCAGCACTTCTTGTTTTTCAACCATTATTTTATATAATTCTGGATTCCAGTGGTGTAGAGGTGGACAATTTTTGTTTATGAACATGAAACAAAATACATTAGGAACAGCAAGAGATGGTCTAAGATCTGTATAGTTCTCTGCATACAAAATTTAGGCACCCATATTCCATATGCCTCCTGGCACTACATTATCATAATCATCCTATCACATCATCGGGGTAATGTAACTCCGCCTCCCAGGCGCCCCAACCTCAGAAGTGGGTTACAATTAAGCCACAGCCAGGAGAGAAGACCAGAAACGTCGAAAAGACAACCTGGTGGCATTGGATAAAAAAAAAATATTCCATATGGCTCCATACAGACAAAATTTTCTTTTCCCCATACGATTAATTAAAGAAAATTGTATGTTCCCCGTATGGCCTCCATGACAGCAATGCTTGAGATAGTTTCTTTTTTTAGTAGGTCATTTAACGACTCTGTATCAACTGCTAGTTTATTTAGCATTGATGGAAGTGGTGATGGGGAAATGGTATTTGGTGAGATGAAGCCGAGTGTTCGCCATGTTATTACCTGATATTTGTTTTACAGTTCAGGAAAACCTCGGAAAAGATCCAACTAGGTAATCAGTCCAATTGGGAGTCGAACCCATGCTCGAATGCAGCTCTGAATCAACAGGCAGGCATGCTAGCGCCTGGGAGATAGTTTATATGTTACACATGTGACTTAACAAATTTGGATGTTTTAATGACCATATCTATGTCTTCAAAGTATGATATTGCTTACCATCGAAATTATACTAATATTCGTCTTTCCTGGATCATATACCGAAACATTCCTGCTGGTTCACTAACAACAGCATGATCTTGGGTATCACTACTGAGTGACACATCCAAGAGGTATTAGTAATGTTATGAACCACATGATCTGTTAATAAGCCAGAATTAATGATTAAGTAGATTGAATCACAGTTACCAATGGACTCTTTTCATTGAAGTTTGATTAGTGTAATATGTTACTAGTCAGCAATGTATGCAATGGAGGAGCAAAGGAACTGACCACCCTACCCCATTATCCACTGACTTAGTTGCCTCATAAGTGATGCCTTATTGGTGTCACTTATGAGATTCCAACCCGTCTTCTGACAATTGACTAAACAACAATAAGGAATCAGATGAATTAAATATATTTTGTTTAATCAAAGTGATTGTGAAAAGGGATGGTATTTTGTTTAAATACGTTTATAAGTAACTGCAAACGAATTGAATTGTCTTCTACAATATGGATTTTATAACTGTCACAAGCTTCAGGAATAAATTAATGATGATAGCGAAGTTAGACTCTGTAGGATATTTCTATCTATTGCCATGGTTGTTACTTCTTACATTGTATTATTTTGTATATTATAGATGAGTGAAGTGGTAGGAATTGAACTGAAACCTACAATGGAATCAACTTTGTCGGAAATGATTGATCTTGGTCTCATGCATCATGTAGCAAAGTTGGAAGAAATTGCAGTAGCAGCTAGCAAAGAGTATGCTCTGCAGCGCAATCTTCAGAAGATGAAAGGGGAGTGGAGTGATATTATGTTTGAACTTGCTCCTTACAGGTATGTAAATAACCCCTTTAACTTTTACATATTTGTGTAATATTATGAGGGCTATTTTGAAAGTTTATAGCTTGCATATGCACTGCTCAAAAAAAGTTTACACCACTTTGATTTCTTAAATCACAGTGAAGCTAATGATCCAAGGAGGTAAGAGATGAAGAAAACAAACCTTCTGAAACTAAAATAAAGATTTATTGTAAAGGTAAAACAAAACACTGACAAAAACAAAAGCATTATTCGGGAAAGTGTATCTGCCTGTAAAATTCTGAAATTAAAACATCTACTCCTGGCTAGCTTCAATATCCTGTTACCACACCCGTGCATTACAACATGCTTGGACCCTTTGTGCCTGCTATCCAGAAGGTGATTGAGGCTGTTCTGGTCCAGTCTGTCCCATTCTTCGACAGCGGCTCTCTGAAGATCAGATTCCTACATCTTTGCACTGCCCTCTTCAGTTTATCCCAGGCATGTTCAAAAGGATTCATGTCTGGAGACATCGCAGGCCATTCCATCTAATTGATTCCTGCCCCTTGAAGGAAAGTGTTTACAAGGTGGGAATGATGTTCATGCTCATTGTGATCTTGAAAAACAAAATTTTCTCAAAGTTCTTGCCTATATGGCTCAACAATGGGTTGGAGAATCCTATCCCAACACTACACAGATGTCAAATTGCCCTGGATGGTGATAAGTGGCATCCGGCGTCCATACATGATACCGGCCCAAAACAATACTCATCTGCCTTTCTGCTGGAACTGTGGAACTGAGTGCTCTACCTGAGATGCATGATCCTACCTGGCTCTCTCCACGTTCTTCTCTGACTATTATCAGGCATCAGACAAATTCTGCACTCATCGCTGAAGAAAATTTCACGCCATTGTTTCAGATTCCAATCCAAGCTCCCCCAAGCCCATCTGTTTCTGGTGCCACGGTGCAGAGGGGTCATCACTGCTGCTCACAAAGGTCTCCTAGAGTGTAAGTTGTCAATGTGAGACGAATTCTGACTGTTTGAATTGTCACAGCCCTTCCAGTTTCCCGCAGTAAGCCTTGGTTAGCTGTGTTGCATTGTCTTCTCAATTTCTACGAGCCATTATTCGCAAATAACAGTCTTTAGCTGGTGTTGTTGATCGTGGGTGACCATTCCAAGGCAAATCTCCAACATTTTGTGTCACATGATAGCGGTTCCATGTCCTAACAACATCACTATGACTTCTTCCAATCTCGCGACCGATTTCCCTCATACTGAAGTCTTACTGACGATGGAAGACTTATCTTCTGTCTGTCAAAGGGCAGAATAGACTCTCATGCTACTTTATATATTGTTAATTTAACTCAAAATCTGCTTAAAATCACGTTTTCGATGAGAAAGCGACTGATGTCTGTTAATTGACTTTGTTCTCAATCAATAAAGTGTGCAATATTGAAACAATTGAATAACAGATACCGGTACTCATTTGTCTCGAGATAACATCTTATATTTATATTTATTTTAAAGTGATCGCATATCAATAACAATTAAAAAGAAATTGTAGTGGCGCAAAACTTTTTTTGAGCAGTGTAGATGACATTGGAATCACGTCAATAATCCCACCATTGTTAGCATTTATCTCTCGTTAGATCATGCACAAAAAATTTTAATAATCTGCTGAATACGTTTTGTATAGTTGAATTTCTATATTAGTGCACCGAAGAGATTGCAAAACATCGAGCATTGTTCCATCATCAAATATTTCGTAAGAAAGGGGATGAGTCTAATAGAAATCAAAGCAGACTTATATACAACATTAGGGGAATCGGCTCCTTCGTTTTGAACTGTGAAAAAATGGGCAGCCCTATTTAAACATGACCTAAAGTGTATAAAATGACTCTCCTGGTAGTGAATTGCCAGTAAAAACAACCAGATCTGCACCCTCTAAGTTTTTCCTTTTCCCGAAACTCAAAACTTACTTGGCTGGAAAGAAATTTTAGTCAGGTAAAGAAGTTATCACAGCAGCAGTAGAAGATTTTTTTGCAGACTTTGAAGAATCTGTTATATGGAGGATTAAAAGCATTGCAGCACTGTTGGACCAAGTGTGTTAATCTAGGGGAGATTATGTTAAACAGTAAGATTGCTTCAAAATAGTTTTAGTTTTATTTCTATATAGGCCATGAACTTTTGAAAGCTCTACTATATAGCAGTAAACTACTTCGTCTCCTGCTAAAAGTTATAAAGAAGATTAGAAGCAAAGGATATGAAGGCGAAAGGGACGAAAGAGAAAAAGGGTAGAAGAGAGAGAGACAGAGAACGAGTGATGAAGTGCTTTGTTTGAATGTTCATACATTTCCAATAAATTTCCGTTTCAATTCTCAACGAAACTTGACTGCATGAAACGAGATTTGTGCATATATGGAATTCGAAAATCTATTTTATCGAGTTCTCTACCAAGTTTATCAAACCTAAAATTCCTTAATAATGGGTATAATTTTATTATAACACATGATCGAATGGTGGTTTGGGTCACATGCATTATATGAAGTCACCTATAGTTTTTATTTCTAAGTTAGCCTTCTCATTTTATTAAATAATACACAAAAACTAGGTTTTGGAGGTATAAAGAGATCATCAAATATTAGCAAAACGTAAATATCAGTGGCGGCTCTAGATTGAATGAAGAGGTGACTTACTAAGAAAACGAATATTGTCTCTCAAAATGAGTAAGTTTCACTCTAAACCGCAACCTGTTGTTAAATTACCGAACATGCTTGATTAGTGCCACTGGTAACAATAATACCGAGACTTTAATTATTACAATTAAAATTACATCCCACCTCATTGTTTGTTAATCAGATCATTTTTTGTGTTAATTTTAACTTAGACATCCATGATGTCTTCGTAGGAGGGATTAGTTTTCATTAATTCACAGAGGATTTGCTTATGGATGGAAATTAAGGTTGGCGAAGTCAACCTGCTGTTGCATAAACTATTTCTAAGATGCGTTTTAATCTTTAAACAGGAAAAACCTTTCTCTTCAGAACCACTAGACAATGGAATTGTAAAGATTAAGCTGAAAACTTTGTACACTTCTGCGAACACCTCATCCATACTGCTTTCTTTGAGAGGTCTCATTAAAGTTTTATTGTTCATATTTCTAAATGTGTCATTAATTAATCAAGTTCATTTTTTAGTGTTTCTGCTTCCGGGATATACTTTGAATAGTATAGTTTCAAAGGCGACCGGGTAGCTCAGTTGGTAGAGCAGCTGGCTACGGACTGGAAGGTCTGGGGTTCGATCCCAGGTGGTGACAGGATTTTTTCTCGTTGCCAAACTTTCAGAATGGCCCTGAGGTTCACTCAGTCTCCTATAAAATTGAGTACTGGATCTTTCCCGGGGGTAAAAGGCGGTCAGAGCATGGTGCCGACCACACCACTTCATTCTAGTGCCGAGGTCATGGAAAGCATGGGGCTCTACCTCCAAGCCGCCCAAATGCCTTTATGGCATGTTATGGGGATACCTTTACCTTTTTACCTTTAGTATAGTTTCATATTATCCGAAGCATTATTAGAGAATGTCTTGGAATATGCAGGAAATTGCAATATTTAAAAACATGAGTCTTTCAATATCATTGAAGCGCTCATTAATTTCCAACAACACATTATGCAGTACCTCAGAGAATACGAGTTTTAAGGTTTGAAAGTATTCTTCTTCTGATTTGTTCTGCTTTACTGACGGAGTACCTACTTTCAACAAAATTGCTCCAATAATTCTTTATTCCTGTTGTTACTTAACGTCCTTCCCGTATTTTGAGTCATGTTTATGCAAAAGTTAAAGTCTAATGATTTCTTTTCTGCAATACGTTAAACAATATATGTGTCAACTCAGATATTTCTTTGAATACAAGAGGCAAGAAAGCAAACTTAAAGTCATTACTAAATTTGTTTAATAACCCTTCATCATCATCATCATCATCATCATCATCATCATCATCTCATCATCATCATCTGTGGTCCTACAGCCCTTTTAGTTTAGCCTTGACCTCCTTAAGAATCTTCGCCCAATCCTCTCTATCCAACGCTCTCTGCCTCCATCTCCTAATTCCTGCCTTGACAAGATCATCTTGGACATCATCCAGCCATCGTAATTTGGGCCTACCAACTCTTCTTTTGCCACTTGGTTTCACTCTAGTAGTATTTTAGGAATTCTATTGTTGTCCATCCTGATGATGTGGTCCAGCCACTCCAACCTTCTGATTTTTATGTCAGTGACAATATTTGTATCCTTATATAATACTTGTAATTCAGAATTAGTCCTGATTCTCCAAACTCCCTTATCATAAACAGGACCATAAATTTGTCTTAAAATTTTCCTTTCCCAAGTGTTTAAGATAGTTATTGCTCGTTCAGGTAGGGTCCAAGTTTCACTTCCAAAAGTTCTTAATGCTCTAGTTCGGTATAAACTTCTTCCAAGTAGCCATACACATGTCCATTTTCCGTTTGCAGGGTCGTTTCCTTAAATCAATCCGGCTAAATTTTTTAGGCTTCTCAACGGTAAAATTTTTTACTAGAGTGAGGTTGTCAGCATCACGTCTAAACCCCCAACCTGGAGGACCAGGTGATTTTTGATCAGGGTTTTCTTCCCCTAGCCTTTGCAGAACCAACTACTCGCTGCAAGGCAGCAGCACTGGTTTTGGTTCGCTCTGGGTATTTTATTTCCCCAGTACCCGCCATATCTGATGAGCGTTCCCCAATCCACCACCTGGGGAGGCGCCTGATAGGAGACCAGTAACTCCACACAGGTTAATAATCCTTCAGCTTGACGAATAGAAGCTGGATTGCAGTTTTCATTATGTTTTTTCCGGGTTCTCTAAAAGCCATAAGTAAGTAAGTTTAAAAACACGAATAATTCCACTCCAATTATTCGACAATTACTTTTAGGGTCAGCAAAAGTGATGACCACCTCATGTCTGTTGCTGAGGGTATGTGTCTTCTGATCTTTGAATGAAGAATATGCATCCATTGGCCACAAAGGCAAAGGAAAACTAATACTATATAGATACCATTTATGTTTGCGAAAAATATATGGACTTTTTAATCCTGTTAAAACTCTGTCGCAAAGCTAGTTGAATTCTGTGTGATAACCAATGAACAGGCAAAGCTTGAGGAACATCTTTAATTTTGGAGACCATTTAAGTGTCCAACCATAACAGCAGCACTACCTTAGTATTGTTCCACAAGTTTAAATATATATTCAAACTGAAATAATATGTCTTCTAACAGATGATGTACTTGTACATGACTTTCGAAGTGTATCTGGACCCAGACTTTAGTATCTTCTAGCCTTTTAAGAATCGATATATTTCAAAATAATATTCGATAACTTTGTTGTAACATTGTAAAATGTTATCACTTAAGTGAGCTAAAGGAGAGGGTTGCAAAGTTACATTTCTATGGCAGTGACATTAGTATAAAATATTTGTAGGACATATGTGTTGTGAAAAAATCCGTTGAGAACCTTTGACAAAACTAAAAAGAACCCACTTATTTCCTACATGGCATTTTTTTCCCTGCTGACAAGCATTAAAATCCGTTAAATCTAGCGAAAATTCCGCAAAGTTGGCAACATTGTTTGACACGAAATAAACACTCTGCCTGTATTGTGTTCGTTGCTATGGCAATGCGGCATTGTCTCATTTCTCTCGCCCCTCAACAATAGAACCACCCCAACACAAGACGACTTGAATCATTCATAACTGGTTTACATGAGTCGTATCAAGAACTGATTTCACTGCGGTTCAAAGTACTGTGCTCACAGAGAGATTCCACAAATGAGAGTGTTAATGGTACCAGTAATGTTTTGACTAGCAGCAAAAAAAATGGAATGCCAGCTAATATTTATAAAAACAATAATGAATTAAATTATTGGGGAAAACTTTTTTTTTCTAAAATATAGTGACTTGACAATTCAAATGCTTCAATGGAGAATCGCCACTGGTAAATATATCAGTAGGCCAACTAGAAAATGTGTACATAATTATTAATTTATATCGGATATTTATTTTTTTGCAGAGATTCAGGTGTGGAAATTCTCACATCAGTAGATGATATACAAATGATGCTGGATGATAATATTCTTAAAGCACAGACAATGCGTGGTTCTCCATATGTCAAGGCTTTTGAATCTGAAATGCAGGCTTGGGAGTCGAAGTTGATATCAATGCAAGATATACTTGATGCCTGGTTAGAGGTGAATATTAAATATGGTATCTTGTTGATGAATTGAAACATAGGTCAGTATTTAAACAATTCTTTGGATTTCAGTTTTTCAGTTTCAAGAGAAAATATGTGTGTGTGCACGCGCTATTTTAAGCATTATTCGATGTTATGTGCTAGTTTGATTTTTAAGCCTAGTGCAGAATTGGTATCCTGTTTCCTAAAGAAGCAGTATATAGGTCACTTATTAATAGAAGAGAAAGTGAAGTATTTAATCTCTTAATACGATTTGTTTTCAATATTCCCGTGTTTACTTATCATTAGTTGAATACATTAATGTTACATCTTATACATTTCTATATTTGGAGTAATATAGAATATAGTAGAATATAGAAATGTAAGCTATAATAAGGTGTAACATTAAAGTACAGTAGAATCCCTCTTATCCGGATACCGGTACGAGATTTTGCCGGATAATTGAATAAATACTGGTATATACAAAAAAAAAAGTTCTTATTTCATAGTGCCAAATGTTGAAACTGCAGCCATGTGAATTTTATTTCTCTATTACATGCTCATAACTGAATAAACATGAAAACTGTGTGAATTTTCTTATTAAAACACATAACACAACATAAATAATACACTACACTTTTAGGTTCGAATATTCAATGAAAATTGAAGTTCGTGCAAAATTCCTAATGTGGCAACACTGATGGCCCGAACATACCGTAACTAAATAAACATAAAGACTGTGTGGATTTTCCTTATTAAAATACATCACACATCACAAATAATACACTAATTTTAGGTTTGAATATTCACTGGAAACTGAAGTTCGTGCAAACTTCCTAATATGGCAACACTGACTGCTCGAACATAATTTAATAAACATAAAAACTGTGTGACTTTTCTTTATACTGTAACTCTTAATTCAGACAATAATGTAACTTTTATTGTTTCAACAATAATCACTTTCTATAATTGAATTTAAACACTCCCGACAACAATGGGATTTCCACTCCACACAGCAACACAGTATTCATTATCGCACTCCACAGACGACAATGACAATTCACTTGGATTATTGAGAACAACAATGTACTGCTAATCTCAACTAATGTTCACAAAGCACTATTTACAACACAAAAAATTGTCAGTTCTCAGTTCACAGTTTGTTTGCCTTGGCTAGTTCTTCTAGCTCAGTCACTCAAGTTCACAGAATATCGAACCCAGGACTTGCAAGAGTCAGTCCACTGAACTTCGAACTCAGGTCCCCCGACTATGGTCCACTGCACTCGAACCAAAGGCTCCGGATATGCCGCACTGGCCAGGACGCTCCCACAGTTGCGGACACACTCAAGTCAAAGTCCGGTCTCGAAGCTGGCTTCACTGCTACACAGGACTGACTGGCTTGCTGACCAAAAACTGAACTCTCTTCTCCTCGCGTCCTGTATTTATTAGTTAAACCACACTTTCCAGAAATTACGATGCGCGAAATTTCTACTTCTACAGACTTCTGTTCTCGCTGCTTCTTCCTGGACGATTCTGTTCGGGAAGTTTCGTCCCCCCCTTCACCTCGCACAGCGAAGTACCAGCAGCTTTGTGTCCCCCTTTGCCTCGCGCCGCAGTGCATCTCCCCTTGCCCTCTCTGCATTTTAGATGTTCTCCTTACGTCCGTCTTCACGCGCGCCCCGCCCTCTGCGGGACGCGTGATCGAGTCTCGACGTGATTATCACATTGCTCCCTGCTTATGGCTGGCCGTTCCGGACAGTCCCTTGGTAGGCCGCTAGTCGGTCCAATGTTTGGGTCCTCCAGCTGCTCCCACCTTAATGTGGTGTCGTCCCATCCTGGTCTTGGCTGGGCGGTGATTACTCGTACTGCATGGGCACCATCTTGTTCTCCCACTTGGCCCTCCAAGGAGAACTCGCTGGCCATGGGTTGGTCTTCGGTGTCCATCAGGAACACTTCATCCTGACCAAGACGGAGTATATAGCGCCAGACGTCCACAATCGCATCGAGTAACCGCATGGCGTCGAGTCCCAGGACGACGTCTTTGGTGATGTTGGCGACGAACACCCACATCTCCAGCTTCCTCTTCCCCAAGGTCAGATTCAGGAAGACCTCTCTCTGGATGGGCAAGCTCTCGCCTGAAGCAGTATGTAGCTCGTATCGGCGCAGCAGCGTCCTCCCATTTAGGCCACGCACTACGTCTGGTCTGACGATAGTGAGCATCGCCCCGGTGTCCACCAGTACTCTGCTTGGACGGCCTTTTATCCGTCCTTCAGCAATCAGCCCAACGTCGCATCTTCTGTTTACCGGTTTCAGGACGAGCCGAGGGGACGGTGATGACGGTGCTGACGTGCTCCTCCTAGCATCGGCCCCCTCTCTCTCCTGACTGTAGCCAGGTCGGTCGCAATTCCTCCACAAGTGCCCAGGTTGACCGCAGGACCAGCAGGTGAGCACCCGTCGTCCCCATTGCTCAGGTGACTGTTGGCTACTCTCGGTGTCAGCCACCTCTCTCTCCTGCCTGTGGCCAGATCAGTCGCAGTCCCTCCTTAGGTGTCCCGGTCTGCCGCAGGACCAGCAGGTGGGCGCTCCTCGTCTCCGCCGCTTAGGTGGCTTCGGTTGGCGTCCCCCAGCACCGGCTGCTGTGACGCTCCTGATCCAGTGCGGTGTTGAGACTCCCGCTGCCGACTTGGCCGCCTCCATCCTGAGGGCTGCCGCCAAAGCTTCGTTGATGGTGCGATGCTCGGCCAAGAGTAGCTGTTGTCTGATCTCAGGGTCTCGAACTCCGCTGCCGAAAGTGTAGGCTGCCTCTCCAGCGACGAAGTTAGGTGATAGGCCTTATAGGCCAGTTGTTCCACCACCATCGCAAATTCTTGCACGGACTCGCCTGACTGTTGGACCCTCGTCTTCAGTTGGGTCCTAAACGCTGCTGCAAGTTGATGGTCACCATAACGTCCCCCCAGGGCCGCCATTATCTCAGCGGCTGTCCCGTCTTCTGGAACACTGTGAAGAATCTTCGACGCTTGTCTCTGAAGCGCTGCCAGCAGCTGAGTAGTTTTCTCTGCTGGCGTCCATCCATTGTGCTCTGTGATAGCCTCGAACTGGCGATGGAATATCGCCCAAGACGTCGTACCGTCGAACTTCCGCGTCTTGACGTTGCAATGTCTGGCTGAAGGTGATGGTTCCTCAGGGCTACTATATGGAGTCCTCAAATCTGTTGCTGCTTCTTGCATGGCCCATCGAACCTCCTCAGCAACTACCTGTTTATGTTCTCTAGCCTGGCGATCCACCAACGCGAGGATGTGCTTGTTTTCTTCAGCATGTTGGTCCATTAACGCGAGTACGTGCATGTTTTCTTTAGCATGTTAATCCATTAACGTGAGTATGTGGTTGTTTTCCTCAGCATTTTTATCCAGCAACTCACTCGTCTGCTCTTGACGATGCTCGAGATCGCGAATTTTGATGTCGAAATGGTCTACATCCTGTCTCAATTCGACTACTGTCTCGTTTATAGTTGCAGAATTCTTGTTTAGGTTGTCAAAATCGGCTTTAAGTTCGTCTTTCACGATGGTAACAATTCCATCTACTTTGGCCGAAACGCTACCGATTTGCATAGTGACGTCACTTTTAATCTCCGTTTTCACTTCACTTATGTCACTTTTCATATCTGCTTTCACTTCACTTATGTCGTTCTTCACCTCACTAATATCGTTCTTCACCTTACTGATATGTTTGTTCATTTCTGCTTTCATTTCCGTGATGGCTTGCAGGTTCTGCTGTAGGTTCTCCATTATGTCGATAATATCTTGCTTCCGACACCAATTGTAACTCTTAATTCAAACAATAATGTAACTTTTATTGTTTCAACAATAATCACTTTCTATAATTTAATTTAAACACTCCCGTCAACAATGGGATTTCCACTCCACACAGCAACACAGTATTCGTTATTGCACGCCACAGATGACAATGACAATTCACTTGGATTATTGAGAACAACAATATACTGCTAATCTCAACTAATGTTCACAAAGCACTATTTACAACACAAAAAACTGTCAGTTCTCAGTTCACAGTTCGTTTGCCTTGGCTAATTCTTCTAGCTCAGTCACTCAAGTTCACAGAATATCGAACCCAGGACTTGCAAGAGTCAGTCCACTGAACTTCGAACTCAGGTCCCCCGACTACGGTCCACTGCACTCGAACCAAAGGCTCCGGATACGCCGCACTGGCCAGGACGCTCCCACAGTTGCGGACACACTCAAGTCGAAGTCCGGTCTCGAAGCTGGCTTCACTGCTACACAGGACTGACTGGCTTGCTGACCAAAAACTGAACTCTGTTCTCCTTGCGTCCTGTATTTATTAGTTAAACCACACTTTCCAGAAACTACGATGCTCGAAATTTCTACTTCTACAGACTTCTGTTCTCGCTGCTTCTTCCTGGACGATTCTGTTCGGGAAGTTTCGTCCCCCATTTCACCTCGCATAGCGAAGCACCAGCAGCTTTGCGTCCCCCTTTGCCTAGCGCCGCAGTGCACCTCCCCTTGCCCTCTCTGCATGCAGACGTTCCCCTTACGTCCGTCGTCTCGCACACCCTGTTCTTTGCGGGACGCATGATCGAGTCTCGATGTGGCTGTCACAATACATTGCACAGCACAAATAACTAATTTTGGGTTCGAATATTCACTGAAAATGAAAGTTCGTGCGAACTTCCTATTGTGGCAAAACTGAAGGCCCAGACTGTGCCAATGTGGCAGATTTAAACTTTTTTTCTGGCATAGCCAAAAGTGCTGTTGTTTTTTGGTATTGCCGGTTATTTGGGTGCAGGTTACGAGGGATTTTACTGTATCCACCTAATGATAAGTAAAGACAGAAATATTGAAAATAAATTTGTTGTACAAATACTTGTCGGAGTAGAAAAATTACACTGAAAATCTTAATAAGATGATTTACCTCTAAGTTTGAGGCTGATATGTACATATATTATCAGGCAGTATATCTCACTTGACGATATATGTCAGCGGAAGAACAATTCTTTGTGTATGTCTGAAGTCTTACTAGTCAGCGATGTATGCAATGGAGAGGGAAAGGAACTGGTCACCCTACCCCACTATCTCATGACTTGGTTGCCTCATCAGTCATTCCTTGTTGACGTCACTTATGAGATTGCAACCTGTCTTCGAACAGTTGACTAAACAATAACAACAAACGATATAAATGTAGACTTTACAACTGCTGGAGTTTTTTTAATTGGATGCATATTTTTATGGTGGTTGGTCAGAACATGATAGGCTTAACTCCAAAATGGCCATTTCCTGCTATTTGCACTTACTGGTAGGCTACTTAGAAGCTATAGAAAAGCATTGCGTGTGCATATAATTAAACAGTACTGTAATCCATGGTTTTTCTATTCACATTTGCATGTAAACTAGAATTCTGATTTTTAAAGGAAAAGTGAAAATAAAAATGCTTGTATCTCAAAACAGCTTTTTGGAGTTACAATGTTCTGACCAAACACCACAATTACTATACAATTAATTCTGTAAACGACTGTCATCATCATCATCGTCATCATCATCGTCATCATCATCATCATCATCATCATTTATATAAGGAACAAAGTTGAAAAGAAAATATTCCGAATTACGAGTATACTATTGACAAAATTATTATTTTGTATCTTTCTTTTCTTTTGTGACAGCTTCGAATAAATTGTAATTTCTTACTTAAAAAATGTAAAATTTAGTCTCTACAATATGTTGTTAAATTTAATAATTGTTCACATGCAATAACGAGGTAAGTATGCATGTAATAAGTATCTACTTACCCCATTATTGTATGTAGATGCTCAATTACTGAATGTGAATAAAATTCCTTCCATTGTCTAAAATAAAATTATATACAAGACAGACAGAAAAAATGTGTAGGCTGTGTCGACACAGCCGTGGACTTTTTGGTGTGATAACGTCAAACATCAGCTAGCTTCTCAAAATACACGTTTATTATATACGGTGGCCATGCTTGCTTCTGCACGCACAGCTTTCTGACGTTCCTGTGTCACTTTTTTTGATTCGCTGTGAGATCTTCTCTGTTGATCACGCCATTTGGATATATAATCGTTGAACATGTGAGTAATAGAGCAATAGAGCTGAGCTGCCTATGCCTGCTCAGCTTTCTGGTATTTTCTGTATTTTGTGGTCCATTCAGCCCCACTCATAGCAGACTTTTACTGAGTTTCTTGATCTGCTCTATCGATATGAGCATATTTCCTCTATTTCGACTTAGGTGAATCCGACATTGTAATGCAATGTTATGCTAATTTTCCACTAAAATTTGTTTACATGCTCTCAACACCCACGCCAAAACTTCTGATTAAATATCACTATTCGCCCGAGAAAATAGGTTTAACAAATGAATGTCGTTTAATGCATCTAAACTGGAAAACACGTGTACTGAGAGTGCCTCCATCGGAACTTCCTATCATATAAATGCTTCAAACTCCTACCGAATTTCGTTACACCAACTTTTCTAGCCTACACCCTACCAGGTGACCGAATTACAAGACATTATCACGTCAAAAAGAAAAAAGTAAAATAGTTTACCAATTAATTTTTTTACTTCTATTTCCGAATAATTCCGGAATTCAACATTCTAGTCATTTATTATGTACTTACTCGCCATCTGCATTAATTGGTGCTACACTCATTGTCATTACGTGTTAGCTCATTACGAATATTAGTCTGTTACTGAGCTGAGAAAATCAGACATGTCTCTTGTAAGATATGCAAAACACTTCTATATCAATCTACTTTATGTTAAGGATTCACAAAAAATTACATTTTACCATGATTTATACGCAATTCCTTCCAGTGTCAAGCCACATGGCTTTATTTGGAACCTATCTTCAGTTCTGAAGATATAATGCGCCAAATGCCCGAAGAGTCTAGGAAGTTCCGTAAAGTGGACAAGACATGGAAAGACATTATGCTCAACACGAAAGCAGATAGCCATGTTATTGCTGCAACTGATTATCCAAATATGCTTGATTTACTAAGGGAAAATAATTCCTTACTAGATGAAATCCAAAAAGGTCTAAATGATTATTTGGAGAAAAAGAGACTATTTTTCCCAAGGTATGTTGCTTCTGTAACTGTGTGTTTTCATCAACAATCATTGAATCATTGTTAAAATTATAACTGTAGTTTCCACTCCTGTTATCACCACCACCGCCACTGCCACTGCCGCTGTCATCACCACCACCGCCACTGCCACACTATATCTCGAAAAGTTTTTGTTTCAATACAATAACAGAAATCTAGGATCTATCTTGAGAATCTTAACCCTTAAATTAGTAAAACTCTATGGCCAGATTCAGGGTCTTCAATTATTTTTTTCTTGGTTTCGTGATGGATATCTGATGTTACTAGTAATAAGTCTGGATTTGTACCAGAACCAGAATAATGAATGAAAGTAGGGGGATCTTCTTTTCTGTAGACAAGATAGAGATAAAGCAAGAACCAAAGCAGAATATAGCAAAACACCAGAAGATACTCAAGATTGGAGGAAGAAAACTGCCATTCTTAAAAATGCAATCATAACAGCAAAAAAGAACAGTTTTAATAAATTTATTGAAAATATTAATTACAGAACCGATAGCACTAAAACATATAAATTTCTGAAGAATATTTTCAATACACAGGAAAATACTAGCCAACGTATTATTCATAATAACAAAACACTAACAGATAGTAGAGATATAGCAAACGCATTTAATAAACACTACTCAAACTCTCACCAGATTACATCCCAATATCAAAAAAACTGACAAATTTATGAAAAGAGAATTACATAAAAATAATAAAAACAATATTACTAGTACAAAACCTGAAATATTTCATCAAAATTTTACTTCCAAAGAATTAAATATAGCTATACAAAATTTAAAAACCAATAAATCTCCTGGCCCCGACAACATTCATTCCGAATTTTTTAAACATCTGGGGGAAAAAGCCAAGTCTGTACTTTTATCCATTTTCAATTTATCATGGAACACCTCAATTCCTGCAGCTTGGAAAAAAGCAATCATTGTACCAATTCACATAAAAGGGAAACCTGCTCATGATGTTAATAGTTATCGACCCATAGCACTGTTAAGCAAGATAGCAAAAACTATGAAGTCCATGATCTCCAACAGATTAACTTGGTATTTAGAATCCCAAAATATTTTATCACCAAGACAAGCCGCTTTCGACAACTACACTCTACTAATGAACAAGTCATACGTCTCAGCCAAGAAATAAAAGATAGTTTTAACAAGAAAGAAGATACCTTGGCAATATTTATTGACTTTCAGTTAGCATATGACTCTGTTTGGAGAAATAAATTATTACTAAAACTCCAGAAATTAGGTATCTCCAGCAATATGTTTAGATGGATATCAGAATTCCTTAGTCAAAGATTCATTGCCACTAAATTCAATAACTCACTTTCTAATTACAGACAAACATATCGAGGTCTACCTCAGGGCGCTGTCCTCAGCACAACTTTATTCAATATTTATATAAATGACTTACCCTCCCTATTAGAGGAATCAAACATGAAAACAGCACTATTTGCAGGTGATATAGTTTTGTGGACTTCCGGATCTTACAGACATAGAGACAAAATTCAAAATTCTGCTCTTAAAGCTCTAAATCAACTACATGAATGGAATACATCAAATTTGATGACACTCAATTTAAGCAAAAGTAACTACCAAATATTTTCACTTGGTAAAAAAGAAAGAGAATTCAATATCCAATACAATGGCCAACACCTTCCTAGGACTTATGCATCCAAATATCTTGGAGTTATTTTCGATTGTAAGTTAACATGGAGCAACCATTTGAAATACATTTCTGAGAAAGCTCGTAAAAGATTCTCCCTTCTAAAAAGACTAGCAGGAAAGAAATGGGGATGCTCTAGGAATACTTTGAACACTACATACAAAATGTTTATACAGCCAGTGCTGACATTCTGCGGAGAAATTTTAATTACTTCACCTTTCATAAACGAAATAGAATATGTTCAAAACCAAGCTCTCAGACTCATTACTGGTGGAATTAAAACAACTCCAGTAGATTCTATGAGATTCCTCACTAATATTAACAGCATCAAAATGACAATAGAAGAAAAAGCACTGATTCAGTATGAAAAACTTATTGGATTACCAGGAAACAATTGGCATTCATACAGTCCTCTCTGTAGATTGAAAACTCAAAAAAGTTTCATATCCATTGTTCAAGAATTAAAACAGAAAATCAATATCCCGAATTTAAAAGAAAACCTACAAATTAAACCAAACCCTTTAACTCTATTAAATATGGAATATAATCTAAATTTAACAGAAGAAATACTAAAATCAGAAGTAAACACTGAAATACTAAAACAATTGTCTTTAGAGACAATTAATATTAGGTACCCTCCACAAAACTGGCTTCATTTATATACTGACGGATCCTTGATCTCCAGAGAACAAGGTGCCGGTACAGGTGTTACGTGCTGTCTCTTCTCACTTTATAGATCTCTTGGGTATGGAACAACAAGTTTTGATGGAGAAATCATTGCAATAAGTGAAAGTCTCAGGAATTTTCTATGCCACATCAATAAATTTAAGAATGCAGTTATATTGTCAGACTCCAAAGCAGCTATTCTATCAATTGTCTCTAAACACACACCTTCATCTCAAACAGCAGAAATAACTAAAATGCTCTCTCAATTAATATCACTCAATAAAAGAATTGTATTCCAATGGATACCATTCCATTGTGGAATCCTGGGAAATGAGAATGCGGATGCTTTAGCAAAGAAGGGCAGCACTGCTACTTACAGACCTGTTACTAAATCTACGTATTACTCTGTGAAGAGATTTATTAAATCTACATACTTAGACTTCAACAAACAAAATTTGATAACTCAATCCCAAGGGAAAAAATGGAACTCTCTGCATCAAAATCCACAGTTAATTCCCGATTTACCACGAAAATCGTCTGTAGCTGCATTTAGATTGGCAACAGGCCATGATTGTTTGGCCAAACACCTGCATAGAATTGGAATATATCAGTCCCCTAATTGCCCATTGTGCAACTCAAACCAAGAAATGGATTCGGAACACCTCAAAATCTGTGCTTCAGTGGCTGGTCATGATAATATCTTTGAAAAATATTGGGGTGCAAGAGGTCAAATGACTTTATTGTCAAATGCCTGAGAGAGAGAGAAAAACTCATCCAGCCTTAATCAAGGATGACCACGAGTATCCGGAAATGAATAGCAAACAAATACAATTAATTAAATATGAATAGTGTTATAAAAATAAAGTGTAATAATTAAGCACCATTGATTATCAATTGTGAAATAAAATCTTAGAAGATGACTAAATTATACTGATAAAAAAAGATTTTATTTAAAATTAGCATATCCTTAATTAAGGCCTTCTGAGTGGTATAAATGAAATTGTATAATCTGCAGGGAATCTTTGAGAATTTGCGAGATGATTTTTTGAATTTCAAAAGATGATATTAATAATTGTTTTAAAAATGACATGTAAATTTTGGTAAAGAACTCCGAGCACCAAAAAATAAACCTGTCACTGACCAATTGAAGAGAGGGATGTTATACTTGGCACTAAGGTAGGGAATACAAGGTTCATAAATGGCCCTCTTTTCCTGATCAACCTGATGAGCTTGGTTTAGATCTCTCTCCATGCATATAGTTGGATCTATGATAATAGCCTTTTGTTGTTGTCTGTTTATTGCTATTATATCCGCTCTTCTGTGAGAGTTGTCTCCAGAAATCCAGTGGACCTCTTCATGAACTTCCCAATCCTTGTTCCGAAGAAGACAGGCGATAGCTCCACGGACTCTATGATGCCTGTTGTTACGCAATAACTCTCCTTTCCGACAAAAGCCCAACATGTGGGCTTAACACGTAGAAAACAACAACAACAAATTAGTAAAACTTCATTTCTCACACTAGTTTATTAAATTGGTCTGTAAAGAAAACAACTATCACAATGTCCATATTTTATACGTTGTACAATTTTTATATGTACAACAATTTTTTGGTAAGCTTTGTCTTCTAGGCAGCCTTCATTTGGAGGAAGCTGAATAAAATTCAAAAGAAGTATTGTGAAATTTTAATTTTCCTCCAATTCTTTTCTATTGTTTTATTAAAATTATAGCATATAGCCTATTAACCTGTTGTATCTTATAGGATACTTTGCGAATTTAAGGGTTAAGGAACAAACAAGCAGTAGAAAATGTGGTTGAATGGATTAAAGAGATATACGTTTTTAGCATTCTTAGTGATGCAAAACTATAAACAAGTGTCATGGCAGAGGCATCAATTTTAATTAGTGAATTTAAAAATTAGTTTTTGAAAATATTTTACGTGAACTACTTACTTACTTATGGCTTTTAAAGAACCCATAGGTTCATTGCCACCCTCACATAAGCCTGCCATCGGTCCCTGTCCTGAGTAAGATTAATCCAGTCCCTACCATCATATCCCACCACCTACTATCCCAACTACTTAAGCACATTGATATTACGGTTATGATTTAATGCTCATATAAACATATTTGCGTTTTTTGTCATAGTTTTAACGATTTTCTTGTTTTTGCAGTGAAAATATGTATACAAATGAACTGAAGAAGTAGGCCTATATGTTATTTACATTTAGTGAAATCAGATATATCAGTTGCAATTATTTTCTAAGTACACGTAATAAATATAAGATAAAAGTAATGTAGATACTACATCTGTAAACCTGGAACTATTCAGTACTTTGTTTACAGGTTCTTTTTCTTGTCCAATGATGAACTCCTGGAAATCTTGTCAGAAACAAAGGAACCATTACGTGTACAACCATTTTTGAAGAAATGTTTCGAAGGAATAAACCTTTTGCAATTTACTGAAGAAGAAGTTATCACAGGAATGATTTCAGCTGAAAAAGAAGTTGTACCATTAAGTGGACAAATTGTCCCTGCCGATTCAAAGGCACGTCAGCCAGTCATGAAATATCTTTTCCTGCATCATTTAATAATAGTTGTAACATTTTCGTAACAATCTGTCTGTCCACCAGAATTTCTAGTAAGGAACATCATAACTTGCTAACATTTTTAAGTTTTGTCATTATCCATATTCCAGTTTTAGTGATTACAACATTTTTGAGCTTCTTCTTGGAACAAAAATATTCATTTAGAATATTTTAATATATTATTTATCATCGGAGACCTGTATCATTTACTGTATGCTTTGTAATAAATCATAATCCGTATTGGATAGCATTTAAACTTTATATCATTCATGTCTCATTATCATTAGCATGCTGCTGGTTGAATAGCCATTTTAGATGGTTAGTGTACAGGCAAGTGCCATTGTTGGATGCTAAATGTTGTGAGACAAAGCATACTCACGCAAACTGCAAACCCTGGCATTACCGAATAGGGAATGCTACAATTGGTCTAAAGTAGAGTTCTTTCTTTAAAAAGCATGGAATTTCATTGACTCCTTTTTTCCACTTAATACGAGATCATTAAAACACAGCTAAAAACAGGAGTTTCTAGAGAGTCATAGTGAATGAGGCCAACTGCCTCCTGTTTGAGTGGTGATTGTTTGTTTGATTGATTAATTAATTAATCAATCAATCGATTGACTGATTGGTCATTCAACAAGAAAACCAGAACTGTTGTTTTCATACTTTAACAAAATTTTAACCAGAAGGTAACAAATTTTATAACACAGTCTACTGTGTACAGTTTTCAGTTTTCAGACTTTCATAATTAAAATTATTGAAATGTAAATGTAACTGATAACATTATGGCAATAGCATTAAAGTGTTTAGTAGATAAATCCATGAAAATCTTTACCAGTGTGAATAAAGCTTACAAATGCTATATTTAATAGATGATTTATCATGTGAAGGGCATGGTTGAAAAGTGGCTATCACAAGTGGAACAACAAATGATACAATCTGTGAAAGATTCTTGTATGATGGCCGTTCAAAATTATTTTACTACACCACGCAGCAAGTGGGTACTGGATTGGCCAGGCCAAGTTGTCATCTGTGGAAACTGTATTCATTGGACCTCTGAAGTTTCAGAAGCAATGGAGAATAAAAAGCTACCAGTAAGTCAGCTACATCACTTATAGAGTCCTTATGTACTTTACACTTATAAGGGAGTTAGTATACTTAAATAGAAAATGATTACTTGTAATTTTACTCATTAAAATAGGTGTCGTGAAGATGACACACACTTTCTCATTACATTATATTTATTATTATATAAGTACTAACTCTTAACCAGTTATTTTTAATCTTACCAGGATTGAGACTTGATGAGTAAAAGAAAAGATTTTCCACATTATGTGTAAAAATACGCATAAATAATTTAAAAAACGTAAATGTAAAATTATTTCTAAATGGCTTCAAAAACCATTTATTTTAGAAATTGTTTTTCACAATCTATTTTAGGATGTAAGAGAAGTACTAATAGATAGCATAGATACATTGCAATTGCAAAATGGTTCGGTTCATTCTCTCAACAATTGGCAATATAATATCACGCTATCAGAACTCTTTTTAGCATAAGTAGAACATTTTATTTTGAATATTTTCTTTTCTGCCATGTGACTGAATTTCTTGAAGAGAAAGCATGCTGCTAAGTAGGCCTACATATAGATGGAGTTTTTATCTTCTTGCCTTCTTCCTCAAGATATAAACTAATAATTACACTAGCCTGCGAATTTCAACTTTGTGTTTGTTGCCTAAACTAAGTAATGTGATTTTATATAATGTCGATGTGCTGAATCCGAATTTTCAATCCGTTTGCTTCTATCACGTCAGGTTTCTTTGCAAAATCACTTTAAATGTATTTTATAACTACGTGAATTTCATCACAAACTTTTTCATTTCGCTTTTTATTTCAAATTCAAAAACAATATTTAAAAGACACAACTTGCTGAAATTATGTGTATGGTTGTTCATACATGTCAATAGAGTGTTCTTGCTTTGTTTTGTCTTGTTTACTTCACTATTGTATGTATGAATTAGCACAATGTATCACACAAAAAATTACACCACTTGTTTCTTAGTTGAGAAAGTCCTCCTGTTCCTCTTTCTTTTATGTTTCTCTTCAGGTATTTCACGCTTTAACATCCAACAATAATCACCAAGCATACTGATGTTCCCGCGTCCCTGGAACCTTCTTTCGAATTCCTGCAGATCCTTGTGAAATCGTTCATCTTACTCTTAGCTGAAAAATCCTAGATTTTCGGCGAAATAATCTAGCTGAGAAAACAGAAAATTTTGATACTCATGTTACAATCAAATTCCTTGTATGCTTCAAGCATGTTAGCCACAATGTTTCGGTGATTAGGCTCCTTGTTGCCAAGAAATTTTAAAACAACTTCACAAAACAACATCCATGCTGATTTCTCTTTTTCATCCATACTGTTTTTAAATGCTGCACCAGACATGTTCATTAAATATATATCTTCTTTCAGTTTGCTTCAGATAGTAGTGGAAATTTCTCACATATGTACTTAAAACAGCCTCCTTCCGTATTTAAAGCTTTTACAAGCTGTTTCGTTAAGCCAAGCTTCATGTGGAGAGAAAGCAGCACTTTAGAAGAACTCACAAGGCTTTGGCGCACAACATTCTTACAACCGACTTCCAAATTTTGTCGAGGTGGTCAGTCTTTCATAGTCCAATGATCAACTCGTGCCCTACTATCCCACATGCAAAGAATGCATGGAAATTTTGTAAAACCAGATTTTTGACCCAGCAACATAGTAAGAACTTTGAAATCATCACAAACTTGCCACTTGTGTTCCTATAGTCTAGTCGCAATAACAGCAGTTGCAAATTTGTGTATGAATTTTTGAGGATCACTGAATAGGCAACAGGCACTGAACCAAAAATGTTTCCGTTATGAAGGAGAAAATCCTTTAAACTTCGCTTGGAAGCATCAATGAATAGTCTCCATTCACTTAGGTCATAGTTTGGAAGTCCAAGTTTTAACATAAATTCTTTCACATTACTGCAGTATATAAGATTATCATCTTGGGAGAGAAAGTATTTAAAACCTATTTCACGTTGTCAGTACCAATAGAATGATGTTTGTTTAAGATTTTCTGGTCGCACAGGGATTGGTACATTAGGCACAGGTAAAATGGCTGACCAAACAACTGAATACATGATTTAATTTTTATGTTTAGAATCGTACCCCTTCACATCACATGAACAGAAGTAGCAGTCATTACTATGGTTCAACTGCTCTCTCCAGACCATAGGTACTCTAAAAGATAGCAACGGTCTTCTCCAATTGATCAAATGACGAAGCTCTTCAGTGCATACTCTACATACTTTGTGTGGTGCCAAAGCTTTACTTTGGTCTCCAAGTTTGATTCTAAAATAGGCATGGTATGACTTTTTCACAAAATCTGTAATATTACACCTCTGCTAAGGCAATGTGTATATTCTACATAAGTTATATAACGAAAGTGGTCTGGATTATTTAGACATCCTCGATGCAACATGTAAATACTTTCTTATTGAACTAAAACTTTCACAATAAAGCTTCAAACTGATTTCGTTTCGTTTCGAGATGAAACGCAGACTAATGAAATGTGAGAGAAACTAGACGTGTTGAGTTCAGTCTCTCACCAAGGAGTGGCTGACATTTCTATCTTTCACAAATAAAAATAATGGCAAGGTTGCACGTTATTTCGCCCTAACTTCCTTATCTGCTTGCACCCCCTATCTGCTAAGAAACATCCGGTGTCCTTGGTTTTCAATATAAACACCTTAAAAATATGTTGAATACATTTTCTTTTCATATCCTAACATACTAAACCTACATATGTTAAAGTATTACAGTTTAAATAATTACAATATATTGTCGTAATATATTATAAGAAAATTAAAATAACAAAAAAATGGTACGTGATAGGAACTTTTTGGCTTTGAATTTGATTTCAGCATGCTAAAAATACCCTAAAAACATTAAAACTTTGGAGGCAGGAATTTCATCGCAGACTAGTGTTATTTATTTATACTGGCGGAATTAAGGTCATAGGGCCTTCTCTTACACTTCACCAGGTCACAAAATACACAATCAGTAATTTTGTGTCACCCTATCACATGACTGTAATCGAGTTATCCTTTATGAGAGCTATAAAAATACAAGCTAATGGAATGAAATAGATTTGGTGATTTAGCAGATGTTATCACAAAACATATTGTTGTTATTTATTACAGTAAAAGAATGTTAAAGTGAAATGAAAATGTGTGTTTTGTAATTTCTACCTTAGATGTTGGATAAAACATGTCAGTTAAAGGAATAAACACATTAATCTTTATGTAATAGGGTTGTTTAACACTTAAAACATAAATAATAGTTACCAACATTAAATATATTTTCGTGCAAGATCCATTATTATTGGAGAGTTCTAAAATATCATTGGATTCAGCTGACATTAAATGAAGAGTATAGAGAAAGTGCGAACTATGTCCACTTTAACAAATTGTTCAGGAGAGCAATTTAAAGTCAGTCTTTAGGATATTATTTTCTTTTACCAGTATGCCAAATCTAAAATCTGTCATAGCACTTAGACTGTTCACATTATCACAGTGTTTCATTCATAGGATTAAACTACATGGAATCCTACTCCACACAACATGCATAACTCTTTTTTTTTAAGTGGATAAAGCACATTCTTTCATTGCACCCTTCAATTTTTGTGTATATAAAAACTATTAAAAGAACTGAAAATAAAAGCAATTGAGTTACTAAAGTTTAATTTGTCAAATTCAATTAAACATTACTTTACTACGTGATAGATATTTTAACTAATGTTGAGTGCTTGAGTGTTTGTTATTCGCCCATATGCAATCATTTGTGTAGACCAATTTTCCAACAGAGTCATTGCCCAAGGTGTGCCTTGGGAAGCTGGTCTATGCTACATCCACGATGAGATATATGAAACTTGTTTTTTACGTTACATAATTTACATGTGAAATAAGGGGCTGACTAATTTCGAAGTCATAATAATAATAATAATAATAATAATAATAATAATAATAATAATAATAATAATAATAATAATAATAATAATTTGAATTATAGAGCGTGTCTTTTTAAGAATAACAGAGCATGCTCTGAATATTCGGCACTGACAGCTTTAAATTTTTAAATTGTTGTTTAAAGAAGTTGTCAATTATTGGTATAATTCTGTAGATAATAAAATTACCATTTTTTAGCAGAAGAATGTAACTTTTTTTGTGCTCTATTTCTGTAATGGTTACAGTTGCATTAACTTCGCAAATAAACTTATTTAGATATTTTAAAATCTATTTCCCCCCCACCAGAACTTTTCAATTGAAGTTAAAATTATGCAAATCATAAGACCATTAGGAAATTGCTAGAGCATCAGCCTTCCATGCTGGTGACCCGGGTTCATATCATGGTGGATCCAAGTAGAATTTTTAGTGGACAAAGATTGTGCTTTGTGATAACTTATCGTGGGATATTCCTGTTCCTCCCATTGAACTTCCACCATTACTCTATTCATCATCATGAAGTGGTATATACTTCTCCTCTCCTCGAGTACTAAGGGTAATGTCTATGGCAACGTAAATGACTACAGCTTTGGTGTTGGGAGGTAAATGTAGCAAGGCCAAGTGCCCGCCATTGGATAAAAAAAAAAATAATTTTTCTAACAAATGTTTCTGGGGACAAACTGTCTATACAATTTCAATTATCACTTTATTTAATATAAATGAGAAATGAAGACATTGTTAGGATCACTTTTTAGCAAACCACAATTCTGTAATATTTTTAAGAAAAAGATTGTATTTCATGTGAATAGTTTCTGATCGATTTAACTCATTCAGTTTCAGCAGGTGGCCTGGGTGTGCCTAGACCCATCCAAAAATGTGAGATTCCCTTGCCCCCCCCCCCTCCCTGAAATTTAAGATTATTCTGTGATATAGCCTAGTCACATGTTTTGCAGTGCATAGAGAATGATGGTTAAATTCTTATTAAAGTTCTACCCAAGGACAAAGCAAAAACAGTCCGTGTTTATGATAACATTGATACTGATGGGTTTGATAGTGTGAAAGTACAAGCTGAAGCTCAAACAAAATATTTTCCCCAGAACAGCCACTGCTTGTAAATACTAAATATCAACAAAACTTGATTAATATTTTAGCACAGATCACTGTTTACAGAGACAGACGGACAGGCAGCACTACCAAAAATACTTTTTTGGCATGAAAATTTGTATTTCCGTGAAAATCTTGAAATAGAATTTTTACATCATTGTAATATTTTTTTCTGTATACTGTAATAAGAAATTAAAAAACATTCATATATTTTTTCTGTGAAGTAGAGTTCTTTATCAAGAACTAATCAAAGAAGATATTTCACGTTAACTTTATTCTTTAGAGTGAGATAGAGCAATGATAGATTAATCAAGATGCGGATGCATTGAACTTTTTCTGTTGTCAGTGAAATATAGAGATTACAATGTTTAGAGGATTAGATCTATCTTCTTTTTCACATATAAAGGGAGAAAAAAAGGAATGTCCTACTCGTTGGGACTGTTGAAGACAGCTAGATCCACTGAAATAAAGTACTAACAATAATGGAAAACGCGAAAAAGAAAAGTACATAGATTTGGACTGTGATTTGGTCGAGAAGTAAAATGTATGTTTAATTATATTAATGTGCTTATGACTTCTGTTATAACATTTATAGAATCGCACTTAATGTTATTTTCTTACGTAAAAAGAGAGACATACATTAAATATTCTTTACAGAGTATACAGCTGTATTCTCTTGCAGGACTACCTTCAAAAATCCAATGATCAAATTGATGAAATGGTGGAGTTAGTAAGAGGGAAACTATCTCCTGGTGCTCGAATTACCATCTGTGCACTAATTGTTATTGATGTACATGGTAATTATATCATTATGTACTAAAATTGTCATTAAAATTATTTATTTTATTAGGTTGGTGCATAATTCCATAACGATTTTTCATAAGTTTATTAAACACATCAGATACACATAAGAGAGGAGTTAATCATCAATAATATATTCTTCTTTGCTATTTACAATAGTCTGCCAATGCTGGAGTAGTTTTTAGATTCCACGTCTGTAGAAATCGCGTGGTTTTGAGTTAAAGAAGTCGTCAAGCCATATTCGGAGCACATTTTCATCTGGAAAGGAAGTTCCTTGAAGGTTGTTCAATAGAAAGCAGAAAAGATAAAAATCTGAGGGCGCTAGATCAGGTGAATAAGGTGGGTGCGGAATGACTTTCCAACCCAACTCCTGGATAGTGTTTTGTGTCAGGTTAGCAGAGTGTGGGTGGGAGTTATCGTGGAGTAGCATCACTTCACACAGTCTTGTTGGTCGTTTTTCTTGGATTGCGTGTGCAAGACATTTCATTTGGTGCCAATAAATGTTGGCAGTGATGGTTATACCTTGGGGAAGCAATTCGTAACCCTCGCAGTTCCACCAGATGCATAACATTATCCTTTGTGGATGCATGCTGGCCTTTGTACGGGGAGTTGCTTTTTGTTCGGGCTCAACCATTCCTTTCTTTTCCTTATGTTAGTATAAAGACACCATTTCTCGTCACCAGTAACGATATTGGATAGGAATGTTCAATGTTGTTCACAAGCCAATCGATGACGAGTAAGCAAAGATGCACATATGGCCACCTGCTTATTTTTGTGGTTTTGGCTTAGAGCATGCAGTACCCATACACCTAATTTTTTAACCTTGCCCTGAATGCAAATGTTGCACGATGGTGGAATGGTCACAGTTCATCACATTTGCCAGTTCTCGGGTACACTGGCGTGGACCATTGTGGATTAATATGTTTAAATGGTCTTGATCATACCCTTAAGGTCTTCCAGAACGTGGAGTGTCACTAATGTCAAAATGACCCTCCTTAAAACGAGGAAACTATTTTCTTGCCGTGCTCTCTCCTCATACATGGCGCAAATGTTTCTTGTTGCTTTCGCCCCTCTATTGAATTCAAAAAGAAGAATGTGTCGGAAATGTTCCACTTTCTCCATTTGACACTCCATTTTCTAGCGTCCACGGCTCCAGTCACTATTTGCGAAAATGAAAACTTCAATATGTAAACTCAAGCACAACAATTGAACTTCAAATAAAAAATGCCAATCGATAAATAAACCCATAGCAACCGGAGTACCAACACGCGAAACAAAAATGCTACGAACTTATGCACCAACCCAATGTATTATAGCCCTTAACTTTAAATATTTTTGTAATGTTAAGCTCCATGATTTATTTATTTATTTTTTGTTTCTTTGTTGTTATTTTTACGTTATCTGTGGAAGTAATATAATTATCTATGCATATTTTAACAGTTTATTCCTTGGATAGAGTAGGATATAAAAAAAATTCTAATACCATATTAGTCCCAAATGAATACTTTTTTCAGAAAAAAATAATTTCCTCCTAAATGTTTTTACTAGATGAGTACTATCCATGCAAGTGTTATTTTTTATTTTATCAGTAGTTTTTAAATAAAATGTTAAAACATACCATTATTTCCTTCCATTAGGAAGTCTGGCTACCCTACTGCAGTAACTAAGGGACAGAATGCTGTTATTCAGACCTGAGTTGATAATATGTATTTGTAGGTGAGCCAACGATGCTCCCTGCAGTCTGCAGAGTTATATCACTTCCACCTTATATGCATTTTCCCAAGATTTGTTTTGTAGACGTGAATTTAAATTATTTGTAGATTCAGCATTTCTGATTCTGTTCTTACTTTTTATATTGATGTTTTGGAATTTTTCAGTGACATTGTAAACACATACGATTTGTGCATCATGATCAGATAGGCCATTGATTAAAGGTTCTGTGAACAGGAATTCAATCTGTTTTTATCTATAAAATTATTATCAGTGACTGCACTACTTTCAGCTTATATTCTGGTTAGAAAATGTATTATATGCTTAAGGTTATAACGTTATAAGTTTCAAGAAATGAGTTTAATTTACTTTTACGGAAACTTTCCGAGAGATAATCTATGTTGATATTACACAATTCACAGATTCCATGTGTGATTTGTAAAGTATTTTCATTAATAAATCTAAGTTGCCTAATGCATTTTTAAAATCTCCTACTGGACCCTATGGACACGCAAGATACGATAATAACATTTTATGTCAGACCTCCAACTTGAATCTCACAGATTTCAATATCTTGTTCGCTACAGAAATCATAAGCTTACATACGAATTTTACTAAATAACAGATCATCTCTAAATATTTTTATAATGTAAGTTTCCATTATAAATGTATAATATTGTAACATGCATGATTTATTAGTATGTCAATCTATTGATGGATGGGAATTTTTCAAATAAATTAATAGGCACGAGAATAATGCACTGGTTACTTACTTATGGCTTTTAAGGAACTCGAAGGTTCATTGCCGCCCTCACATAAGCCTGCCATCAGTCCCTATCCTTAGCAAGATTAATCCAGTCCCTACCATCATATCCGCCTCCCTCAAATCTATTTTAATATTATCCTCCCATCTATGTCTCGGCCTCTGCAAAGGTCTTTTCCCTCAGGTCTTCCAACTAACACACTATATGTATTCCTAGATTCACCCATACATGCTACATGCCCTGCCTATCTCAAACATCTGAATTTAATGTTCCTAATTATGTTAGGAAGAAATGGGAATATAAAAATTGGAAATTTATCCTTTGAAGAGGTGGAAAATTCAAATACCTGGTAGCAACAGTAACAAATATAAATGATACTCGGGAGGAAATTAAACACAGAATAAACATGGGAAATCCTGTTATTATTCGGTTGAGAATCTTTTATCATCCAGTCTGCTGTCAAAAAATCTGAAAGTTAGAATTTATAAAACAGTTACATTACTGATTGTTCTTTATGGTTGTGAAACTTGGACTCTCACTTTGAGAAAGGAACATAGGTTAAGGGTGTTTGAGAATAAGGTGCTTAGGAAAGTATTTGGGGCTAAGAGGGATGAAGTTACAGGAGAATGGAGAAAGTTACACAACACAGAACTGCACGTATTGTATTCTTCACCTGACATAATGAGGAACATTAAATCCAGACGTTTGAGGACATGTAGCATGTATGGGCGAATCCAGAAATGTATATAGAATGTTAGTTGGGAGGCCGGAGGGAAAAAGATATTTGGGGAGGCCGAGACGTAGATGGGAAGATAATATTAAAATGGATTTGAGGGAGGTGGGATATGATGATAGAGACTGGATTGGTCTTGCTCAGGATAGGGACCAATGGCGGGCTTATGTGAGGGTGGCAATGAACCCCTGGGTTCCTTAAAAGCCAGTAATTAGTAAGTAAGTAATTATGTTAGGTCAAGAATACAATGCGTGCAGTTCTATGTTGTGTAACTTTCTCCATTCTCCTGTAACTTCATCCCTCTTAGCCCCATATATTTTGCTAAGCACCTTATTGTCGAACACTTAACATCTGTTCCTCTCTCAAAGTGAGAGTTGAAGTTTCACAACTATACACAACAACCGGTAATATAACTGTTTTATAAATTCTAACTTTAAGTTTTTTCGAGAGCAGACTGGATGATAAAAGCTTCTCAACCGAATAATAAAAGACATTTCCCACATTTATTCTGCGTTTAATTTCCTCTGGAATGTTATTTATGTTTGTTACTGTTGCTTCAAGATAGTTGAATTTTTCCACCTTTAATGTACTGATTAGAAAACTTAATATACTAAAAATGTAAAACTTTAGATCATATGTAATGGGCATTAATGTTTACTTAATCGTAGAGATATGTCTGTTATTATAGTTTCTGTGAATAAAATATAGGCCTATTCTTTAAACAGTATTGAAAATTATATCATTTTTTATATTAAATTATATCCTTCATCTGAATGAAATGTTGTCAATTCCCTAATATCTTTGATTTTTTATAGAACATAATTGACAGTCCCAAAAATATGTAGGCTATATATATATATATATATATATATATATATATATATATATATATATATTTTGTATGTTAAATATTTCTGGATGCATACAATATAAGCATATAGTAAGTTTGAATTTTGTGGTTTGAAATATTTCAGCTCGAGATGTAGTGCAGAAGTTATGTGACTTGAAGGTGTCAACGCCTCAGGATTTCAATTGGATTAGTCAGCTACGATATTATTGGTCAGATGGACGTGTTATAGTATCCATGATCACCACAGAAGTAATGTATGGGTTTGAATACCTCGGAAATACTCCACGACTTGTTATTACTCCTTTAACTGACAGATGCTACAGGTATTTGAAATAATATTATGTAAGTTATATTAATTCTGTGGTTATCATAATGTTTTCTGCATGTTGATTTCAGATAATTTTCAAGTAGTTTCTGCAGACATGCAGGGAATAACTCTGCCAACTGTCAGTAGGATAATATGTCTCTTTCATAGACTGTCATTGGTTGCATCTTCTTATCTTCTACATCTTCAAAATAAAATAATTCTATAATGAAATAATTTGAGGGCTTCATGTGAAACTAACGTAACTATAATCGAGGTTTTATTCACAACAAAATTCTTAACAGGCAATACTATTTCAGATGAACTATACTATTACGCTTTGTAGTTACGAATTGTATTATATATAAGACCATTCGGAACTGAGTCACGATTTTTTGTGACCAAGTAGAAGAACGAATTATTATCGATTGGTGTAAATAGCTAAAATGTCAATTTTTGTACTTACGTTAGTTGTACGTATGTAAAGCTGCAAGAATGGTTAAAATCACTTAACATGTACCGATGTTCAGTTGTTTCAATGATTTGTGACACAAAAGATGGCTTTGATTGTGAAAATGCCTACTCTATTTCAACACTCTATTAATTTAATTCGTTTAGAAGGCAATGACTGTGATTGCCAATATTAGAACAAGATCATCAAATCTCGACCTACCAAAGTCCAAGTCAAAGTCTCAGAAGTATTGTCTATGAATAGAACTTTTAACAAAGTTAAACTTTACTACAAAAGTCGACTTTGGGAAGTCTTTATCCAAAGTTTCATTTATGAATACGGCCTTGAATTTACCTGATTTCACTTAAGGTGTGCATTTATTTCACTATGAGCTTTAGTGACATTACTATAGTTTATATTTTGCAGTAGACTACCCTGTGAAAACCACTTCTAGAAGCGGAAATTTTTTTATTGCCCTTTTCGGTTCCATTTGGAGGGGCAGAAACAGGTTCGCTGTATGGAATCGCTTCAGTTTACCAGAAGATTTCCGTGGTGTTAATATTCTGTGTAAGACATGTATTTCTTTAAAGTGTGCTTTAATGATAATATTCAAAGTACGAATGGTTTGTTTGTGCGGATTTGAAGGTTGTAGCATTGCTTATGAGTCATTCCATGTCAAATCGAACACCTACGAAACATGACAACTTAATATTTGCTCCAATTTTTTTTTATATACTCTATTGATGAAATTAAATAACCCATGTGTAATTTTTTCGGGCTGACACAATTATTTAGTCATTTATTAAATGTTACATTTTCTGTAAATTTGGATGCAACGTATTATGAAAATGGTTATACTGACAGTTCTATAAATCGTAGAAATTTCGTATTTATATCATTTTAAAGTGCAATAATTGCAGTATTATATACTAATTTTTAGTGTTCAATCAAAATATAAAATGGGCCCCTTTTAGGGGGTTATATTTTTTAAATACGTTTTCATATATCAGGGACTTACTTCTAAAACGGGGAAAAAATATCATTATATTCTTTGAAATGTTTTACGTAGAACTGCGTTGGTTTTAGAACTCTATTCGAATCAGAAGTCGCTGTGCAAATAATTAATTTACTGATGGTGTGTTCGGGTCGGATTGAGTGAGACCGCGCGCCGGAGCATACAGCTGCGACAGCAGCAGCGAGAGTGACTAATACATTATCAGTGGTGCGGTGTTACTTTACGTAAATAAACAGATAACCTCTAGTTCTAAAAGCACTTAATGTCCCTTCAACACTTAGCAGTTTCCCTTTAATTTATCTAACAATAATTCCTAAGTCTTTCGAAGTAGGTATCGTGTTGTGTTGTGTGCATGTCAAATCAAACACCTGTATACGAAATGTGACCATTTAGTATTTGCTTAAATCTTCTAAAATATGTTGTGCAGATCAAAATATGAGGTCTGCTATTTTTTCTGGGATCATACTTTAAAATTTTACTATTTATACTCTTTTAATTATATGACAAATTCATCCACGACACAGTATGAAAATGCTCATTCTTAAGATTCAATGCATCATAGACGTTGAGTGTTGGTGCCATCTGAAATGGGAAGAAATGAATTATTATATTAATTCTTTTAAGTATAAGTTGAAATACAAATGGGGTTGTTTTAGAGGGTCACTTTTTAAACATAACTTAATGTTTTTTTTATAACAGCTTACTTTAAAAACGCAAAAAAATATACGTACAATCTATTACATTTTACATAGAACTACGTTGGTTTCAGATTGATTTCGAGTAAGAAATAACTCTAAAATAAATGTCACCACGAAGATGAGTTTGGGATTTGTGCTGAGTGGCATTTTTTTGCTACATCACATGGAAAAGGGCCTTGTGATGGCATTGGCGGTACCATTAAGCGGCTTGCTATGGAAGCTAGTCTTCAACCTGGTATAGATCCTATTGTAACACCAAGGAAACTGTATAACTGGGCTGAGAAAAACATTTCTAATATTGCTTTTAAATTTTTTACCATTAGTGAACACAAAAAACATAGCAATATTTTCTACTCAAGGTACCAACAAGCAAAAGTGGTGCGAGGTACCTTACAACTTCATTCTTTTGTTCCACTGGCAAAATCTCAGGCCATGATAAAGAACTATTCCCTTCAAAGTGAGAGCAAAGTGGTGGACATTAAATAGAATTGATATTGGTTGTAGTTGATTAGTTTTAAAAGTCCAATGTTGTGTAAACTGTAGTTATTTTCACAAGTGTATATTTTACAAAAACAATATTTAAATACAGTACTGTGTTATGTAAATTAAGTAAAAGAGTGATATTCTGACTGTGGAACAGTGTAAAGTGGTCACACGACTCATCCGGAGCTGCACCTGCACATCATCTTGCAACAGTACTTATGCAGCCCGCGACCTCAAGACGCGCAGCTTGGTGAATCATTTAATTATTCTTCAACGGCTAGAGTTCTGATTTCTTTAAGGGCGGTTAAAATAATTTCAAGGTATTTAAGGATTTTTTTCTGTAATTTTAAAGTAAGTCGCTTCCATTAAAACATATTTTTATACATTTAAATGTTTTTTAAAACAAAGTTAACAAACTTATATTTTTATATTATTATGCGAAGAATAAAGTGTGTACTGTCACCTTCAAATTGAGACAAAGAGCAAATCTATGTGATGATTATTAGTGGAGATAATCACGTTTAACAATAATGATGTGTGACCTATTTCAGAATCTTTGATAACACATATCTACTACAATAATCGATATAGACAACAATAATAAAACCCGTACTTATTTTTTCAATCCACAGAATGTGTAAAATTTGTTTTATCTAAATCGGAGACATGAAAGTCAATTCCAGGCTAAATTTGTGCGATTTGACGTGGAATGACTCTTATTGGAATGCAATTAGGCTACACAAAATGTTGCTGCTTTCTGCGCTCGAGATAAGAATTATAAAATAAAAGTAGGATCAGCACGACAATCACTAGAACCAGGGAAGAAAAATATTATACATAACCCCTTGTACCTCAAAGTAAAGTAATTTTATCCTCTTTACACATTAAGATAGGTTAATGAAGAATTCTATTAAAGGGATGAATCATGAAATTGAAGCATTTAAACATATCCAGGAAAAATTTCCTGCTATTAGTGACTCGAAAATAAAAGAGGGAGTTTTCAATGGACCACAAATTAGAGAAATAATGAAGGACAATCACTTCGAATCTTTGCTGAAAGGAAACGAGAGAGCCACCTGGATTGCACTCAAGGAGGTTGTATTAAATTTTCTGGGTAACCGTAGAAGTGAGAACTATGAAGAACAAGTGCAAAATTTACTGTTGGTGTCTGAAACTATGAATTGTAACATGGCTCTGAAAATTCACTTTCTTCACTCTCATCTTGACTTTTTCCCCAAGAATTGTGGCGATTTCAGTGATGAGCATGGTGAGGGGTTTCATCAAGAAATTTCAACTATGGAAAAAAGATACCAAGGACAGTGAAGTACCAATATGCTAGCAGACTATTTTTTGACTTTAGCTCGTGATGTATTTGATGCTCAGTATAAAAGAAAATTAAGAAAAAGAAAGCTGTTATCTTCTGAACAGTGAATATTTAACCTTATTGTCATTATATAAAGCAGTATTTTGAATAAATATAAAATCGAAAATTTCTCAAAACCCGTAACCAACAACTGTTTTTAATTGTCATATTCGTATTCAGGAGGTTAAAATTATATAGAAAACATGCATCACATGCCCAGCACAAAGAAAAAGTTAAAATTTGTTATGCAATGTAATCAATGTAATAAGTAGCAGTGAATTTATAAAAAAAATTTATATGTTCTGTGTGTAACACTGATTACTCTGTCATATACTACAAGCTTCTGATCATCACCACTGTAATCGCTGATTTCCAGCAGTTTTGCTAATAATTTTAGAATTCCCCAATACTGAGGTTTACATAAAAGCTTGATTTATCATTAATTAAAATATTGTGTTGTGTTTTCATAGAACACTGATGGGTGCTCTTCGTTTATACTTGGGAGGAGCACCGGAGGGTCCTGCTGGTACAGGGAAGACTGAAACTACGAAAGATTTAGCAAAAGCTGTTGCAAAACAATGCGTTGTGTTTAACTGCTCAGATGGATTGGACTATAAAGCTATGGGGAAATTTTTCAAGGTATAAATCTTAATACTTCCATAGGAATTCCTCTTTCTTCATTGTATATTGTAATTCTTGCATCTTTGAATATAACCTTCTAATTCATATGATGAATCATATCTCGTATTGTAGTTAAAATGTAAAAATGTGTTATAGAGCTGTATTTAACACATTTGCCACCATGGGACATAAAGAATGCTGCCCCCCTTGACATATATACCGATTTACGAAAATTTAATTGAAACGAAGATAGAAAAATGAAGACTCAGTATTCAAATGAAGGCAGTAAAAAAAAAGAGAAAATGATATACAGTAAATAAAATGAAATGTAACTTAAATGTCGATAACTATGCACAGTACTACAGTACCTCCAGAGATCTTTTTGCTGGATCTGAAATCTTCCAAATTTTGTTTCATCCCTGGACTAGTGAAACAATCTCTCGTTGCTTCTTTTATTGTCCAGAATGCTGGATCGTCACTAATTTTACATATTTCGTTTCAACACTCATCTCTGTTATTACTCATCACTTTCATTACATAGATAGTGATCAATGATCATATTACCATTAATTTAACTTTCTTTGTCGTAATTAGTTGCAATAAAAGTCGTATCACACAACACTGAACTAAACTTCTATGAAAAAATGCCTAATAAATGAAATAAAGAAAAATACTTCTGAAAATTCTGTTTCTGATAGACTGCCTCCTGTTTCAATTTTAGCAGCTTAAAAATGTGCTTAGGATTTTATGTATCAAAGTACTGTACTTTCTGTTTCTTTTCTAATTTAAGTTTTGATTGTTTTCTAAATTCAGTCCCATTTAAACTTCTATGTAATTAAGTTACCATTGCCACCGAGTGTTTGCCCATTTACAGTGACTGATTACACTTATGAGTTGTTGTGAAATACCAAAATATTTAGCAACACTACACTGCGATTTTCCCGTCTTCAAAGCATTTAAAACAGCTTGTTTCACATCCACAGGGTATTCCTTTTGTTTAGGCATGCTTGCAATGGTCTGTACAAATAAACACGCACTGTCTAAATACCTAAACACCAATATTTAATATATACCATGCCACCAAATAGTTATATTTTTGTAGGTCACATTTTCTTTATATGTTTATCAAATAGAAACTATAAAGACGATTCTGATCTGTTGTTATGAAAGGATCCTCTGTGAGTGCAAGAAGTGAAAACTCTATCATTTTGAAGGGTTTATTTCTTGACATAAAAATTCGTTGTCTTCAACTTCGTTTTCTATATTTTGTGGAAAACGGGGAAACGAAATTATATTTTTTCATGTATTCTGTAGGTATTGCCTTTGATTACAATACTCACTCATACCTCATATTTGCTTGCAATTCCTTTGTACTCAAGATACCTAATATAGGCCATTTGTAATCTCCTAAAACTTACCTGCATGTGAGGGGAAGAAAAAAGTTGACTGGGAAGCTTCCCTCCCTTGCTATGCTTCCACTTGTAGCTAGATAGCTTACTTAACTCCTCCGTAAGGGTCTTATTATAAGCTATGGCACACGCATGCATTTGGTTTTGTGAAATAACGGATGACCTACACCAAAGTTACTCATATGCATAAATATTTTTCACAAGTTTGCTTTTTAATATAGAGTAAGGATAAGAATTGTTGTGTCAGTAAACAAATAAAAGTAAATTTATAGATCAGTATACCGCTTATATTATAAAGAAGTATTGATAGAAATGTTTGTCTAATTTTTTTCTTTCTCTATCTACTTTATTTGATATAATTTTCTTTACTTTTTCAATCACTGTTTAAAACTTATATAATGTTTTTTGTGTGGTGTTTTGCTAGGGCTTGGCACAGTCTGGAGCTTGGGCTTGCTTTGATGAATTCAACCGGATTGATCTGGAAGTACTGTCAGTGGTGGCTCAACAGATATTGAGTATCCAGATGGCTATTGGTCAAAATTTGGAGCGATTTGTTTTTGAAGGAACTGAGATATCACTGAATAGGACTTGCTCAATTTTTATCACCATGAATCCAGGGTATTTATCTCTTATGAATTGTTTATTACGTTGCTACCTTATTTGTTATAGATATTTTATGAGTTAAACGTTGGGATAAGTTTGAGTAAAAGCTTGACTGATGTACATCTTGTAATACAACACACTATGAAAACCCAATTATAGCATTTTATAATTTCTAACGAAAAGTTTTTCTTCTCTTCAGTTATGCAGGTCGTCAAGAATTGCCTGATAATTTAAAAGTTTTATTTCGAACTGTTGCTATGATGGTACCTGATTATGCTATGATTGGTGAGATTTCCCTCTACTCCATGGGATTCATGAATGCTAGAAGGTAAATAGAGATTATAATTTATCAACTAGTTAATAACTTACGTAACATTTGAAGAGTCCACTGCAAAAGGAGGAATATCGTAAATTTGTGAAAAATGAGATCAAAGTTCAGTACTTTAGATCAAAGGGAGTAGAATACATTATACTTTGTTGCACTGCAAGAAAGATGATAGTTCCAAACCCACATTGTGTTGACGAATTGGTTTACAACACATAAAAGGGGAATGTCAGAGCGAAACAGTATAAAAGGAGAATGTCATGTGTTTACATTGACATCTGTATGAAGCGACTAAGGACGCATTTGTTTATGAGAATAATTTGTTTGTAGTGATGTTCAGACATTTTCTGCTGTGTGATTTATTGTTATTTTTGAAGGTTTAAGATCACGTCTAATTATGGCATCTTTGGAAGACAGTGAAGGTGAGTGCAGCAGTCTGATGAAAATGAAAAGTTACAGTAGAAGTAATGATGTAATGAAAACGTTGAGGTTATTAATGCATGAAACTGGACCAGACTGCAAGTGCAAACTTTATCGGTGTTTTGAGGTCATTCTGCAACAAGAAATTAAACGCATTATTAAAGACTTTAATGCTTTGGGATCTGTGGATGAACAAAACGCATATCTATGTGGATTAATAACTGTTCATTCGATTCAGAATCGTAGACCACGAAACCCAGAGGAAAATGCTTTATTCCATTATAAGTCTTATCCACACCTGTGGAGTAATGGTTAGCGCATCTGTCCGCGAAATTAGGTGGCCCGGGTTCGATTCCCGGTTGGGACAAGTTACCTGGTTGAGGCTTTTTGCGGGGTTTTCCCTCAACCCAATATGAGCAAATGCTGGGTAACTATCAGTGCTAAATCCCGGACTCATTTTACCAGCATTATCACCTTCATCTCATTCAGACACTAAATAATCTAAGATGTTGATAAAGTGTCGTAAAATAACCTAAAATAAAAAATTATAAGTCTTATTCATACAGAGTGAGAATTGTCGAAGAAGATGGTACCAAAGAAATTGCTGTATGCTATAAGTCAGTGGTTCCCAACCTTTTTCGATTCGCGAACCCCTTCCACAATGATTCGGTGAATCACTGATTTTTAAATATACGAGGCGCATCCAGAAAGTAAGTTTCCCTATTTTTTTTAAAAAAAGAACACACACTTTCAGAAAAACATTTATTGGCAACAGGTACAGCAATGTTTCAGCTATTTTTCAACATAGCCAAAATTAGAATTGAGACACTTGTCGTATCGTGGGATCAACTTTTGTATCCCTGTCATAGAACTCTGCCGCCTGTGAATGGAACCAGCATGTGACAGACGTCTTCAACTCTTCGTCGTTGCCAAAACACTCACCGGAGGACAAGAATTTCTTGAGGTGCAAGAAAACGTGAAAATCGCTGGGAGCTAGATCAGGACTGTAGGGTGGATGATCAAACAACTCCCAGCCAAATTCCGTCAAAACAGCTGCTATGTGCCGAGTCGTATGTGGACGAGCATTGTCATGGAGGAGCACAACACCTGCAGTAAGCATTCCACACCTCTTGTTTTGAATGGCATATCGCAATTTTCGCAGTGTTTCACAGTAACGGTCAGCGTTCACTGTTTCACCTCTTGGAAGGAAGTCAATGAGCAGAATGCCTTTCCTGTCCCAGAACACCGTGCACATCACTTTTCATACCGACAGCATCTGTTTGAATTTCGTCCTGACCGGAGATCCACTATGCCACCAGTGCATTGACTGCTGCTTGGTTTCCGGGGTGAAGTGCGAAATCCAAGTCTCATCGCCCGTGACGATCCTGTCGAGGAACTCGTCGCCGTCATCGTGATACCGTTGCAGAAATGTCAGTGCTGCTTCTAAATGTTGCATTTTGTGTTCGGGTGTCAGGTTTTTCGGCACCCACCTGGCAAACACTTTTTTGAACAGCAGGTGCTTAGTGACAATCTCATGCAACAAGGATCGCGATATCTGCGGAAAATGGCTGCTCAGCTCCGTAATCGTGAAGCGACGGTTCTCCATGATGCACTGCCGCACCAGCTCAACACGATCATCATTGATGAGGGACGGTCGCCCACTGCACTCTTCATCATGGACACTTTGACGACCTTCGGAAAACTGCCTACACCAGCGACGCACCATCTGCTTACTCATGATGTTCGGCCCATAGACCTGACGAAGCTGCCGATGAATTTCAATTAGCGCAATGCTTTGTGCATTAAAGAACTTTATCACCGACCGAACCTCGCAGGCAGCAGGAGAAGGAATAAGAGCTTCCATTTCGGACCACTGCTGCCACGCTACTGGCACCAGGCGGGACCTGTCCGGCTGGCATATGATTGATACGTCATAGATCTGTTATGCATGCGCAATTGACACGGCTAATTATGTTTACTTTCAAGGGGAAAAAACCGGGAAACTTACTTTCTGGATGCGCCTCGTACACAGTAGACATGCATAAAATTTAATTCCAAGCAAAAGGTTTAATAACCTTAAATTAACTTAACCCTTAATGGTTAAAACCTATAGTTACTCTAGTGACAGCTTAAAAGTTACACATGTGTAGGCCTAGTTGCAATAATAAATATAAGTTTTCATTGTAATTACTCACCTCTTCCTTGGAATTCAGTGAGAAGGTTGCACCTGCTTTCCATGGCACAAAGCTTTGAAGTCAGGAACCACAGAAGTTAAATAAAGTCTCAAATCACTTTCAGCACAAAGTTTGTTTCTGTATTTATTTTTAAATGGATATATGAAGAGAACGACTTTTTGCACAAATATGTGGATGAAAAGGGTAATAAAGCCATTATGGCTTTATTCGCTAACACTAGGAACTCCTTTAAACTCAACCAAAAACCAATTAATGACAAAGATTTATAACGTTTCTGTAATTGAAAATCAGTGGAAATTTCAAGAAGCTGCTCTTTTTCATCTACGCTTAATGTGGATTCTAAAATTGTTGACTCTTCGAAGGGATTGCAAATCCAATTGTTTTAATTGGACATACTACTACTACTACGATGGCATCACAGCCCAAAGTCGAGCCTTAGCCTCCTCAATTTTCTTCCTCCAACTGTCCCTGTCCTGTGCTAATCTCCTCCAGGCAGTTGTTCCGAGATAGTCCTGAGAATCGATCGTTACCGCATCTATCCATCTATTTTTGGGTCTTCCAATTGGTCTTTTACCATGTATTTTCCCTTCTAAGATCTTCTTTGGTATTCTGTTCCCTTCCATCAGATAGACATGTCCGGCCCATTCAAGCCTCCTTAATTTGATGAAAGTAACATCAAAACTTTTATATAATTTATATAGCTCGTTATTATAACGTATTCTCCACTGCATATTTTCTTGCACCGGTCCAAAAATTCTTCTGGGTATTTTGCGTTCAAATATACCTAGTTTAGCTTCTGTCTCCTTAGATAATGTCCAAGTTTCGCTTGCATAACAGAGAATACTTCTAATAATTGTTTTGTATATTTTAAGTTTTGTTTCCTTGTGCACACAGTTAGATTTCAATATTGCACTTAATGCAAAATAGGCCTTATTGGCTGCAGTGATTCGACTCTGTACTTCAATTAATTCGTTATTGTTACTTGTCATTACTGTTCCAAGATATTTAAATTTCTCAGTTTCTTCAAACATATTTATCGTCAGATTAGGAGGGTTGTATATATTCTGTTTATTTCTTATTTGTGTCATCTGTTTGGTTTTACTTGCATTAATCTGCAACCCGATTTTATTTAATTGGACATAGCAGGGAAATATTCTCTGAAGGTTTTTCCAAGTTCCTTCATATGTTCTTTAACCATGTTCTTGACATTTTCGTCCAAAGAAAGATGATTTTCCACCAGGAAGTCGTGAAGGGTATCAAAGCACTCGGTTTGATTGTTATTGAAACACGTTTCCCAAAAATAAAGTTTTTTGATGAATTATTTGATACGGTCTTGCACAATATAAACGTTTATATTTGACTCCTGGAGGGATAAGTTTAAAATTTAATTTTTGAGAAAATGTCTGCCAAATAAGCTAAAGTCTGAAGCCAGATTTCATCTTCCATGCACTTTGCTTGGTGAAAGGCATGGCTGGTGAGAAAAACGTAAATTTCGTCTTTAAGCTCATACAGTCTGGAAATAGTTCTACCTCGAGATAGCCACCTAACTTCAGTGTGAAACAATAAACACTTAGAAACGCTTCCCATTTCCTCACAAAGCACTGCAAAGATGCGGGAATTTATAGGGCGAGCCTTAATAAAATTAATTATTTTCACTACATCGTCCAGCTCACATTTTAATCCATTGGGCATGTGTTTAGAAACAAGAGCCTGTCTATGAATGCAACAATGTGTCCAAGAACCGTTCGGCGCTACCGATTTCATCTTGGCAACAAACCCAGCATAACATCCTGTCATAGATTTCGCACCATCTGAACAAATGCCTACATAGAGAGTCCAGTCTATTGAATTTTCGCGAAAGTATTCATCGGTTAACTTAAATATATATCTCCTCCCATAGTTCTCTCTTTTAAGGATTTGCAAAATAGTAGCTCCTCTTCTACAGACTCCCCATTAATATAACGGACGAAAAGTAACAAAATGGCTAAATTGGCAACATCATTCAATTCGTCAAGTTGAATCGCAAAAGAAGGACTGGCACGAACTTTTTCCAAAATTTCATTTTCTACATAATTTGCAATGTCTTTAATCTAGCAGTTGATCGCATTGTTGGACAATGGTATCATATTGACTTTTTTTGTGAAAGATTCTCCAAGCATGCACTGTACTACATAATTTATATATGGCCGCACTAAATCTTCAGCTATTGAACGAAGTTTTGCAGTTTTAGCAATTCTGTAGCTAACGCAATAAGACGCTTCAAGAGCATTCTCATTGTCACTGTTTGCAGTGGATACAAAAGTAGTTAAATCATTTTTCCACTCATTAGCTTTTCGTGTAAAAAAATCAGCAGATTTGTTTACGTAGGTGGTGTATTTAGTTTCTAAATGGCATTTAAGTAGGGAAGGTTTCAGACTACTGTTAGCAAGAATGTTGCCACAAACAATACACTGTGGTCTTGGACAGTCCTTGTCACCTATGTATGAAAATCCAAACCTAATGTAATTATCATCGTAATTTCTTTTCTTTACACATGATTCACTTTTGTCGGATTGACACACATCACTAGAAGCTGAATGACCTGTTGACACAACACTAACTTGCGATTTTGCTAAACCCTGTTTCCCTTTCAAACTTCCACTTTTCAACCAGTTATCCATTTTAATGTGAACAGAAACGATTCTGATACACAACTGACAACGTATTGAGAAGTTCATCAGCACTTTCATACTTTGTAAAAAATTCTGCTCAGATTTTATCAGGAAAGTACTCACTAATTGGTGGATAGCCTACACAAGTCGAAAATCATAGTACTTGTTGTAGAGTTTGCTTACTTCTATCCTAAGTATAAGAACACTAGGGAGCTTGGAGAGTCATCCCAATAGAAAGACAAAGTATCCCCTTTTATATTCATTGACGTACAACTAAAATACTGGTATCTATATAAAATAAAATCACCATTTTTTCCAGAATGCTTTCCAGGACAACCATTCGAGAGCGAAATGATTATTTTTTACATTCAAAGATATACTATAAATAAAACCTCATTTTTGCTGTACAAATTGCACTTACATATGTTAGCAAAGTGCTGTTATAATCTTAATAAGTTTTATAATTGCAAACTTTTGAAGATTTTCTGTTTCAGTATTCTTCGTATTGTTCCACAAATTCTTTAAAACTAATTGCAATTTTATATCTATATCTTGTTTATATTATGTAGCATCTTACAGGCAATTAAAATTCTAAGAATTCTGTTGTGATTCTTATCAAGAACTACTAATAGTTTTGTTTAAAATTATATGCTACTTTTCGAAAGTGATCAATTGCTCGTCAGAAATTATCTTTAGATTAATTTAAATAACCAATACTCGTCATTGTCATTATCATTATCTAGCATAGTCATCAGTAAAAAGTATTATCAAGATACTGTGGGTATAATTGAATGTTAAAGATACAAAGAGACTTACTGAATTTCATTTAACAAACCTTCATTTTGTGTCTAGTCTTGCAGAGAAGATAGTACATACATACAAGCTATGCTCAGAACAGTTATCATCTCAAAATCATTATGATTATGGAATGCGAGCTGTAAAGACTGTGTTGACAGCAGCTGGTAATCTTAAACTCAAGTATATGGATGAAGATGAATCTGTGCTTGTCCTTCGTGCAATTGTGGATGTTAACTTACCAAAGTTTCTATCACAGGTTAGATCGATTTAAACTTAATTAATCTTAGTTGTACATTATTTACTCATGAGCCTGATTGTCGTCAATTTCACATTTATAGATTTAAGGAATCATTATATTTGTGTGCATATTTTCCTAATATATTTTAAAATACGAGGGAAATATTAATGAAACTCTGTAGTGTATTTTTTATTATCTACTTCATAAATTGAATACCTTTATGATATCTTTACTGTGTTAACTTTTGCAGTTTACCTGGCTGACTTGTTTCGAAGTGGTATCCTTCATTGTCCGAAGAATACCAGATAAGTTGCTGAAGTTAACACAGTAAAGATATCATAAGTTATTCAGTGACTATAAGTGTTAAACAATGAATAATACTTCATAAAATGTATGACGTTACTATTGTGTGTGTGTATATAATAATAGAAGAAAATTAAATTCACAATAATTGTTCCGTGACCCTTGATTTCTAAGGATGAAGTTCCGAGTAGTTTACAAGCAGTATATAATTTTGTTTTAGGATGTGCCTTTATTTGAAGGAATCTACTCAGATCTCTTCCCAGGAATTGAGCTACCACAGCCAGATCGTGCCGAACTCTTGCAATCTTTGAAGCAATGTTTGGAACAACGCAATCTTCAAGCAACGCCGTGGTTTTTAGAAAAGATATTTCAAGTTTATGAGATGATTCTTGTCCGACATGGTCTAATGATTGTAGGACTGCCAATGGGCGGCAAAACATGTGCTTACCAGGTATGTACGTAATCTATTTTGACGAGGATTAATTCAGAAATTGTGTATTAATTCTTGTCCTTTAATACATTGTAATAATACCAGTAATATATCATCTCTTTTGTCTCATATATTGTATGAGAGTTTCGAATGTTGCTATATTGCAACATTTGACTTTCATATATTTCAGATAAAAGATATTTCATGTGATATGATGAGGAGTGGAGATTTAATGACTCTCCATTAAAAAATAAATGCTTGTTGCAGCCAATGTTGCCAAATGATTTTTTATTGATCCCACTAGATGGCTTTGAAATCCGGCAATTTCCTTCCAAAATAAACAGAGAATAATTATTATAAATAATTATTATTCTTTTTGTAACTAGCAATTAAGAATGAATAGTTCAATAGTATTTCTTGAAAACAAAGCACTTTTTACCGAATTAAATTTGCTTTAACCAATAACATTTGGTTTGGTTGTGTTTCTACATAATAGTGGAGTAGCAATAAAAGCAGAATGGAGAGTGTTGATTAATTGGCCAAGTTCTCTCTCAAGAAGCATGCAGCATTTCTTGACAGTTACCTGCGTAAACTACTGTTTATACACAAATACATGTATACTCTCACCATAGACGGAGAGAGAACCATTTCCTTGGAGGGGGTCAAAGCAAAACCACAGAATCCCCATATAACGGGGTTATGGGAGACCATTTACCTCCTCCCCTGGTATAGCTTGACCGTGGTACAGTATATCGGAATATGATCATTTAATAAAAGTATTTTCAGGGGGTCTACTACAAATTATAATAGGGCATAACTTAAAACAATCTCCCACTTTTTCTCTCTCGTACAGAAACACATGCATACATCAATAAAACTACGTAACAGTGCTAAAGAATTTTTTTTATATGAAACTTACCTTCCGAAGATATCATATGAAATGTAAATTCTAATTTTTTATTTAATCTCATCTTTAAGTTTACACATTATACCGGGATCCCTTTTCTTTTTTCTGCATTGTTGTGCAGTATGTTATTCATACATCTCCAAGTGGCGGCCTGAACACCTGCAGACTTCTAACACATCAGTGCAGGCTGTTACAAAAAAAATTACAGTGCTTCCATTCCTCAAATGAGGTATAGGAATTCTTATACATTCAGACATTAATTCGTCAAAACCAAAGCAAAAAAGATCTTTTGAATTCAACAGAATAATACAAAAAAAAGAGGTCAAACAAGTTTGGGGAGGGGCAGTGTCCCCCCATGCCTCCCCCCCCCCATAACTCTGCCTATGACTGTCACACATTTTATACAAACTGCTTTGCTTTGCACATGCAGTTGGTGCTTGGTGCTGCAAATGAACTGTATTGCGAAGAACTCTAGTGAGAAATATATGATTAGTTCAAATTAAACTTAGCCGAGGCTTACTATGTGCAACAGGAGTATTGGCTGGATTTCGCTTTAGGGGTATGGCAACAATGGTTATAGACTTTCTATTGGTAGTTGTGGTTGGTATATCTGTCATTGTTGTTCCAGATAAATGAAAATAGAAAAGTGAATGATTCAAGATGGAAGCATCCAAAAGTGAACAGCGTGCTTTAATTAATTTTTTTGACTGCAGAAAGGCGCACACCTGCTTAAATCCATCGCATTATATGCAGATACATGTCTAGGGAAATCAGCTGTAAAGAATTAGTGTTGCAGTTATGTTCGACTGAACATCTCTACAGGATAATTCACGACCAGGGCAAGCACTCAAGGCTATCATGCCAAATATAATTCAACTTGTTGATTCTCTTGTCCGAGAGAGTAAGAGAATAATAATAAGCGAACTTAGTTTATTACTGAATATCAACCAGAGAATTGTCCATAAAATTCTCCACAAGCACCTGCAGTATCACAGAGTTTCCACGTAGTGGTTGCCACACTCTTTAACTGCTGAGCAGGAAGCCGAACATATAAGAATCTGCTAACAGAACCTCAGACGACATCAGGAGAACAGGGATTAATTCGTGCATTGCATTGTGACAGGCAATAAGTTCTAGTGAACGTCATTTTGAGCTACACTCTCAACGGTCACTACCCACTACCCACTGAAAACACACTCGATCTCCTCGCCTTAACAAGCTCAAGTTGTAAAGAAACTCGGTCTTCCCCCCCCCCCCCCCCCAATTATCGAGATCCGTTGCTAGTGGGATTTCTGGAGTGTGGATAAATGATCAATGCCCTCTGATATACAGACACATGTTGGATCTTTGATAAAACATCAAGCCATTTTGAAAAAAAGTAATTTTACTCGAGCTTATACTGCCAGATATTTTCGAAGATTTAAAGAAAAGTCTGGCAGGAATCACACTTTCACCAGACAAAATGTTGCAAAATGCTGTTAAACATTGGTTCACCTCCGAGTCCTAGGGATTCTATGAAACATGTATCCATCACAGTAGAAGGAGTGTATTAATAACCATGGCGAGTATTAAGCAGTAACTTCAATTTATTTCATTGTATTAGTGATGGTCATGTTTCATTTGAATGATCCATACACGAGAGCACTTATCTTCAAATGGCTCAACAATCGATTTTTATGCGCTTCTTGAACAGTCTGTCTAATGAGATTGGTTTCAATGATTTACGTTGTCGTGATCAATAACCGGCAGTCTTTGTAATAGTTGTAATGCCTATGTGCTAGTTTGCACAAACCTAGTACCGGTGCTTTCATATCTCTGTAGAAAAAAATGGTTTTTAGGCCTACAGTCATCTGATTAAATCTGCACATGCATACATGCCAGTTTATGTAAGTTGATTTGTTCGTGTAGACAGTATTTACACTTAATAATAATAATAATAATGTTTTATTTTCGCTGGCAGAGTTAAGGCCATAAGGCCTTCTCTTCCACTCAACCAGCCTTAATCAATACAATACATAAATTTAAATTACAAATATTTTCATTACACTTAAAAGGTTCTCCAGCAATAATCTTCACTACACATTTATTTAAATTTAGATAAATCTATAAGGTAAAGTAGTAACTTAATTTATGAGCTAATTTAATTCAATGAATTATAATTATATTAATATTTGAGATAGCTAGTAAAATGATGAAAATTAATTTAATATAAGCTTACTAGGACTATGTTACAGGGAGAATATATATATTTCTATTTCTATAATGAGAATATTAATGTAATTGCCATTAGAGGTTTTGTAAATCTATTTAGAGAAATTAAAGATAATAATAATAAGAATGGACAGATGTTAGTTTCGTTATAAGTAACAAATATTAATCAGCAATTCATCTGTTAAGTAAGAATTTATGTAATTTTGACCTAAATGAAGCTATTGTCCAACAACCCCTTATATCACTCGGAAGCGAGTTCCAATTTCTAGCAACTGAAACTGTATAGGATGAAGAATATAAAGATGTCTTGTGGTAGGGTATAATGAGTAAATTGTTATAATGAGATCTTGTACTTAGCTGATGATATGCGGATAAATTTTGAAAACGAGAAGCCAAATATATTGGGGTAGCGGTGCGCAGAATTTGAAATAAGAGAACAAGAGAATGCAGGGCTCGTCGATCGCTTAGCCTTAGCCAAGACAGAGTTTGGAAAGACGGGGAAACATGATCATACTTACGAATATTACAAATATAACGGACGCACGCATTATGCACACGTTGTAGCCTGTTGCTCAAATTTGCATTTAGGTTACTTAATATAATATCGCAGTAGTCAAAGTGTGGCATCACGAGTGTTTGTGCAAGGATTAATTTTAATTTATCAGGAAGAAAGTTCTTCAGTCGCTTTAATGAGTGAATAATGGAAAATATTTTTTTGGAAGCGTGATTCACTTGTTCATTCCATTCCAGGTGACAATCCATATAAATACCAAGGTTCTTCACAGTCGTACTGTATGGAATAATAGTATTATTTACAATTATCGGTGGCAAATTTTGTTTGTCACACTTCGATCTTTGATGTTCTATTAAGATTGCCTGCGATTTACTTGCATTTAAATTAAGTCCGTGCGTTTTCGACCATATGGATATAGAATTCAAGTCATCATTAACTTTAGTTATGGCGTCATTTATGTAGTTAGGTCGAGTATGCAGATAGATTTGTATGTCGTCAGCATAAATATGGTGTCGGCAGGATGTTAGATTAGAAGAAATATCATTAATATAAATAGAAAATAGTAAAGGTCCTAGGACAGAGCCTTGTGGTACGCCAGTCTTCGTGGTACGCCAAGTGGAATAACGATTATTAATAGACACGCACTGTTGGCGTTCACGAAGATAGGAGTCCATCCACCCTAACGCATTATCAGAAAAATGCAGTACTCTTAATTTTGCAATTAGTAAGTCAACATCTACAGTGTCGAAGGCTTTGGAGTAGTCTAAAAGTGTTAGTATTGTGATCTGTCCTTTGTCTAAAGCTTCACGTATATCCTCAGTCACTTTAAGCAGTGCAGTCGATGTGCTGTGTCCCGTTCTGAAGCCTGATTGGTAAGGGTCAAGAATATTGTGAATATTGAGGTAATCTGTCAGTTGTTTGTGCACAATTCTTTCCAAAGCTTTTGAGAGAACAGGAAGAATACTAATTGGTCTATAGTCATTAGGTGTTACAGGTAACTTAATTTTAGGAAGGGGACGAACAATAGCCTTTTTCCATATGTCTGGGTAATGTGAAGTCATTATGGATGCATTGAATATATGGGTTAGTGTCGGAAGAATTATGTCCATAATTTTGTTCAGAAGTTCTATATTTATATTGTCTATTCCTTGTGATTTTGACTTGATGCACTTTAGTGCTGATTTTACGTCAGAAGGTGTTATGTAGGAAAAGAAGAACTTGTCTCGTGCTGGGGCGGGTGTAGAGATTAATTCATTAATAGTCTGTTGTTTCGTTGCGGCGTCAGGTGCGTGGGTAGTGGTGGATGTGAAGTAATTGTTTAAATCATCTAGACAAATAGTATTGTCAATTTGTGATTTAAATTGTCCCAGTCCCATTGACCTAACATTTCTCCACATATTGGATGCTCTAATATCAGGTTCAATGAGGCTGTAAGCATGTCTAAGCTTAGCATTTCTAATCGTCTGTGTGGTCATATTTCTTAGTCGCTTGTACCGCAAGAAATCTATGTCACTTTTTAGTCTCTTGAATTTCCGAAAAGCTTCGTCTCTGTCTCTCATCAATGATCGGATTTCTGTAGTCATCCAGGGAGCTGGAGGTCTCGTAATGCGTCTAGTTTTTATTGGGGCATGTTTGTCATATAATGTAATAACAAGGTTGTTAAAAGCTTGTACTTTTTCGTCGACTGTACGGAGAGTCCAATCACGCCATGGCAGTAATAACGCGTCAGAAATTAAAGAGGCGTCGTTGATATGTCGCAGATCCCTATACTGAATGCGTTTTGGTGTTGTCTTAGGACACTGCAATGAATACTCTACAAATATAATATCATGTGCAGAAATCCCAGGCGCCGGTAGTTGTCCATGCGTTATTATTTTGTGGGGATTTGTAGTTGCTATGATGTCTAGTAGTGTTTCTGCAGTCTCTGTGTGATGAGTGGCTTGGAGCGGCTACAGCTACAGCTATAATGCGAGATCACACCTACCATACGTTTAAAGAGATGTACAAATAACACACAAACAAAATAACAAAAATTTAAAGTGCATACCGGTAATTTTATTTTAATAAAAGGTAAAAGTATCCCCATAACATGCCATGAAGGCACTTGGGGGGCATGGAGGTAAAGCCCCATGCTTTCCATGACCTCGGCACTAGAATGAGGTGGTGTGGTCGGCACCACACTCTGACCGCCTTTTACCCCCAGGAAAGACCCGGTACTCAATTTTATAGGAGGCTGAGTGAACCTCGGGGCCGTTCTGAAAGTCTGGCAACGAGAAAAAATCTTGTCACCACCTGGGATCAAACCCCGGACCTTCCAGTCCGTAGCCAGCTGCTCTACCAACTGAGCCACCCGGCCACATTTTTTTTAATTACTAATAATTTTGGCACAATCAGGTAATCTCAGCTTAAGAGAAGAAATAAAACTAGAATTTCTATTAAGTGGAAATGATAATACTTAACTTCTATATTTAGCAAGAAGAAGGCTAAATTGGCAACATTGATTGTAATTTTTCAAATAAGTAATGCAGACTTGAGGATTTTTTATAGAAATAATTGTATTATTTACTTTAAATGTTTCTTCCCTTAGCAAGAGATAGAAGTAAATACTCCTACATATGTTTCAAACGAACTCTAGATTTCTAAAAATAGGCCTTTACTTTTATGTACGAAATGATACAAATATTTTAACATACTTTTCGTACTATCTTTCATTTCTTAGTTGAAGACTGGACATAAAAATGGCTGTAAGTGCCAATATCGTTGAAAAGTAGCCCCCCCCCCCCGAAAGAAATTAGTATGTCCCTGGCTCAATCCATTAAGAAAAATGATGTCTCATTGTAATTTTATTTAGACCCTAGCTTTACCCACAGATGTGCAAAACATATGATATTACATTGATAGTCATACAAGAAAACTCCGCTTTCTATGGCTTGTCTCTTTGGCACTTACAGCCTTTTATGTTCAGTTCATTCATTCATTTATTTTATTCCATAGATCTTACATGAGCAATGAAGCTTTAAGATGTGGAACATGTCAACATTTTACAATATTACAATTACAATTTTTACAAATTTTTATAGTTTTACAATTTAGTAATTTTCTACAATTTTTACAATTTTGTACAATTTTTTTTTACATTTTGGCGAGATGTAGTGAGATGAGATGAGGTCCGAGGATTCGCCAAAATATTACCCGGCATTTGCCTTTTCGGTGGGGGAAACCTCGGAAAAACCCAACCAGGTAATCAAATCAAAGGGGTTGATGCCAAGGACTCGCCATAGACCATCCGGCTTCAGTCCCACGGCTGGGGAAAACCTCCGAAGAAACCAAAGTCCAAAGGGGGATCCAACCCAAGCCCGAACGCAGCTCCGGATCAGCGGCCCGGCGAGTCTGCCGACTGAGCTACATCGATGGCTCTACTAAAAGTATACAATACATAGCCAATCAGATTATTAAATTTACAAACGCAAACGATCATTCATAAGTTGAGCTATATTATAATACAAAACAATTTAATTAAATTTAAGGCATAAACAATTCAACCAGTTGTGATATACAGAAATTGATAATACATATCATGCAAACTACTTCAAATTACAAACACAAACAATATCAGTAGAGCTATATAGATTACTATTCAATTTAAAGCATATACAATTCATCGGCCAAAACTATACAAATATATACAATACAAAGTAGCATACTTTCATTAAGCTATACAAATTTGTGCAATTAATATCAAGTAGATTAATTCAATTTATAATCATAAACAATTCATCAGTTGAGCTATACATATTACCATTCAATTTACAGTAGGTCTATATACAATTCATCAGTAGAGCTACACAGACTAGTAATCATTTTAAGAACATATACAATTCATCAGCCAAACTATACAAACATATACAATCAAATTAGTTCAATTTACAAACTTATTTTCGTTAAGCTATACAATTCATATGAAGTAGATTAATTCAATTTATAAGCTTAAACAATTCATCAGTTGACCTATACAGTATACTATTCAATTTACAGTACGTACAATTCATCAGTTATGCTAAACAAAAAATACAATACATAGTAAACAGATTAAGTCAATATAAAAACATATTTTAGTTGAGCTATATAAAATTGTACATGTCATTTAAGTAGAATAATTCAATTCACAAGCATAAACAATTCATCAATTGTGTAGAAGGTATGAGTATGTAGAAATTTGGTTAATTCTTTTCTGAACCTTTTCTCGTTGGCCTTCAAATCTTTAAGATAATTAGGCAGTGCATTGAAGACTGTTATACATGAATAGCGAACTCCTTTTTTAAAACAGCTTAGACTAACAGAGGGTAGATGAAGATCTGATTTATGTCTTGTATTAAAATGATGAATGTCTTGATTAGTACTGAATTTATCTTGGTTCTTAATATACAGCATCATTAGGGAAAGAATGTATTCACAAGGTAAAGTCAAGATTTCTAAGTTTCGGAAAATATTTTTACATGAGGTCCTTTTATGCACACCAGTCATTATTCTTATAGCTTTCTTTTATGAAACAAAAACGTGTTTAGCTTCAGACGAGTTACCCCAGAATATTAATCCATATTTCATTACAGAGTGAAAATATGCAAAGTATGACATTTTAAGTAAGTTTATATCACCAATAGTAGCTAAGGATCTTAATGCATAACAGGCAGAGCTCAATTTACGAGTAATACATTCTATATGCGTTTTCCAGTTCAAGTGATTATCCAATTCTAAACCAAGAAACTTTGTGCTTATAGATTCTTTGAGATGAGTTCCATTTAATCGAATACTGTAGGAAACCTGAGCACTATTGTGTGTATTAAATTTGACTGCACTGGTTTTATCAACATTAAGTGCTAGTTTATTTGCATGGAACCATTCATTCATTAGATTCAGCACTGTATTAGAAGTGTTTATAAAATGATCGTATTGTTTGCTTGAAATAATTACACTTGTATCATCTGCAAATAAAATTACATGGGATGAATTGTTTATGGTCAAGGCTAAATCATTAATATAAACTAGAAACAACAATGGACCTAAAATTGACCCCTGCGGAACACCATGTTTAATATTTCTAAATTCTGAATAAGTAACTTTATGACTATTTGGTACATTTATTTCTACTTTTTGTTTTCTATTTGATAAGTACGACGTAAACCAACCCAACATCTCATCTTTAATACCATAAAACTTCAATGTTTTTACTAATATACTATGGTCTACACAATCAAATGCTTTAGCCAAGTCACAAAAAAATCCCACCTACATGTAGTTTCGAATTTAATGAATTTAGTATTTCATCCACCAAACTAAAAGCAGCATTCTCTGTCGATTTTTGTTTTCAGTTATATTATCACATTTTATGTAGGTACCCACCCTTTAAAATAATTTTACATGTCAAGATACGTAAATTAACATTTGAAATAATTACACACATAAATATATGTATATTTGGTATTTGCGTCGATTTCATTTTGAAAACAAAATGTATCCTGTTTGTGAGAATACCATTTTGACGATAGAATGATATTGAATATATATATATATATATATATATATATATATTTTTTTTTTTTTCATATTTCTTCGATTAAATGTTTGTTTCTAATTTATGCATTCTTCTTAGGTGTTGGCTGAAGCTCTTATAGCAATACGAGATAATCCAAAATCAAAAATGGAAGAATTCAGAGTACAGTACAGGATAATAAATCCAAAATCAATTACCCTTGGACAGCTATATGGTTGTTTTGATCCTGTTTCACATGAATGGTCAGATGGTATGTTGGAAACGAAATTTATTATTTAACATATTACGACCAGCCTCATGATCTAATGGTCAGAGCTTCTAGCTACAGTTCATGAGGTTCCTGGTCAGAGCACAGAATATTTCTGTAAAGGGAATTAATTGTTCCTGTGTTCGTTCATGAATAGGAATTTAGGTTAAATTTACACTTAAGACATCTCCTGGAGCTACATAATCATATGTAGTCATCCTATCATATCATTGGGATAACGTAAATTCACCTTCCAGGTGCCCCCAGAAGTGACTTACATATAAGTCATTGCCAGGAGAGAAGACTAGAAATGTCGAAAGACAACCTGGTGACATTAGTTAAAAAATAAAAAATAATGTATAAATGCATAGTACAGTTCATATGAAATAAGATTGTAATTGATGTTACTGCTGCCTCATGGCTCAAGAGCACAATGTTGTCACACTTCTTCTTACTCACTGCCGATCTCCATTTACGCAACAGTCATATCCTCTTCTGTACTACTACTAAAGCTTTCACTATCTTTGGAGAATTGCTGAGATAATTGGATGATATGAGTATGTATAAAACTAGTGCATTACATTGCTGAACTATTAACAAATGCACTGCACTTGGAACTGGACGTGGAATGCAGGATACGATCTGATATTAATGTTAAGTGCTTGTTTTCTTTCTTACATCACAATGTTTCTGGCCGCCTCTGCTACTTTCTCCACTTGATACTCCATTTTCTAGCATCCACAGCTCCACTCATTATCTGCAAAAATGAGTAATGAAGTTTTTATTTTTCATTTGCAGATCAAAAGATAAATTCTGTAACAGTTTTTTCATATTTTATTTAATTTTTATTATTTATTTTTTTTGTAATATCATGTTAGGTGTGTTAGCCAAGACATTTAGAGAGTATGCATCCGCTCCAACTCCTGACCGAAAGTGGATTATGTTTGATGGACCAGTTGATGCTGTATGGATTGAGAGCATGAATACTGTTCTGGATGACAACAAGAAACTTTGCCTCATGTCTGGAGAGATTATTCAGGTATGTTGCTTTGCAAAAGTAATAAGTATATTTTTGTAACATATCAAGATCGTCTGATTCTACTGATCAGCAATAAATTTGCTCGTAATGGCAGTTGGAAAATTATTTTTCTAATTACTGTCTTTATTTATAGATGTCAAACAAAATGAATTTGATATTCGAACCAGCTGATTTGGCTGAGGCATCCCCAGCTACAGTATCCCGTTGTGGCATGATTTACCTGGAACCAAGCGAATTAGGATGGGGAGCTTTGCATGCTTCGTATTGCAATGTTCTTAAGGAGAAGATTATTCCAGAGCAATTGGAGTTACTCGATGAGTTAGTGCATTGGTTGGTGCCTGCGATTTTAGACTTTGTTACACATGCACCATGTAAATTATTTGTGGTAACATCTGAACTTCACCTCTATAATGTAAGTATTTTGAATAGGCTTTGGAACTGAACTTGCATTATTATTTTACGTTTTTGAAATACTTGTATTGCAAAACTAATTCGTAAACTAGTAGAGTAACCATTTTTGTTATGAGAAGGTAAATAATATTTTATAACACACAATAAATATAATTCAAAGAGACTAGCTTTACTATTAAAATAATGAAAGAAGCACATGAGACAACATTTGTCTCCTCATGATATACCTTTGTCTGTCACTATTCCACTCATATCTTCTGTGACATCAACAGATATTGAACAGTTGTTGGCCCACTGATCGGAAGATCGAACTAATAATAATAATAATAATAATATAGTCAGTAAACAGTAGTTTTGACGTAGGACTACGTCTATGAACTTGAATCAATACAGGGGCTGTACTTTGGGCTGTGCAATAAACGCAAATAATGGTATAACAAAAATTGCTATAATGTTTACAGTAATAGACTTACAGCAATGACACAATAATGCCATTAAAGAACAAGCAGTCCTGTAGTGATAATGCCATCCAATTCATACGAAAGTTTCGTGTTTGATGTCTTCATAAAGTGATAGAAGATTTACTTTACTTTACGCGGATTTACTTTATTCGACGCAAAATTAATTTTATGCAGTTATATTTATTTTTTCAGGAAGAAATTTGCACCTGTCACTTTTTGTTACGTAGAAGGATCATTTTCTATGTACATTTTAACAGATAAACACATGAACTTGACTGCTAAAAATAATTGAATCGCACTTTTTAGAAAGGAACTAAGTCAAAATATGCTACTTTTCTGAAGAGCAAAAGAAACTTATTTTATGAATAAATACCAGTTTACCAGCGCCATATATAAATATCAACTTGATGTTAAAGATACAGGGAGAAGTTTGACTAAGTGTTTTTCTCCGCCAATTAGTGTGCATTGAAAGTATTAATCATTTCATCAGTTAAAATAAAAATCGCAAATTTTGACTTGGTTCCTTTCTAAAAAGTGCGATTCAGTTAGTCCTAGGATCCTGTCAGCATGGAGAACTCCTGAGAAATTCACGCCATCATAACATCCGAAAACTAATAGCACAAGCCCTTAGAAACAAATCCTTCGAGGTCCATGAAGAGGTGCACTGCGTTGCGTCTGAAGGCTGCGGAATTAGAAGAGCGGACATCGTGGCTCTAGACAAGACTAATAGTAAAGGCTTTATACTGGACCCAACTGTTAGATTTGAGATGAGCCAGACCCAACCATCCGAGGTCAACAAAGAAAAACAACAAATTTATGAGCCTACTATTCCGTATTTTCGAGAAAAATATCAGATGGAAGGCACCTGGGAAGTACACGGTTTAATGATCGGAGCGAGGGGCACCATCCCACGATCAACTGTAAACACTATCAAAACATTTGGAATCCATGACATCATTCCAAAAATAATTACTTCAACCATTAAAGGGTCTGTGGCAATTCTGAAAAATCATTTATACGGAATATCATAATACCCCCCCCCCCTTTTCTATTCGTTAGTGTGTGATTGTTACAAATATATGTACAAATTTATTATTTCTTAAACTTAAGCTCCTAGTTCACATTTAAATTTGGCTCATCTATCTTACTGTAATCATTACTATTCTTATATGTGTGTTATTCTGTGTTTTTGGCAACCCAGGATGCCTGGGCAGACTATTTCTTGAAATAAATTATATATGGCCAAGTACACCAATCTCGGTCAGAAAACATAGTGATCAGAGGTCACGGGAACACGGTAAAAAGAAAACCATGGTCAAAATACGATTGCGGTGGACCAACAATGATCCTCGGTCACAGAAACCCGTTCTTCTGACCGCCCTCTTCACTCGGGTTAACTCAGAGATTGCATGCTATTTTTACAAAGGAAAGCATCCAAAGAAGAGCAAAGATAAAAACAGATCATATCCATTTGTTGCACACTTAGATTTTATTATACTACTCTGCTTGATTCACTTGTTTATAATGCCACAGAAAGATAAAATGAATATGAAGAACAAAAATAGAACTCCGAATTTTTCAGATCATGAAGGGATTCTATTAGAGCTGATTGGCTTTTACGCAAAGACAGGAAACTGAATTGTGATGTGAGTACAGCCTACCGTTCCCACAACACCCAGAAATTCATGTTTGAGGGAATCCATTCATTATAGATCGTTGTTTTGCCCTTGAAGGAAATGAAATATAGCGTGGGCAGAAAGATGCAACAATGTTGGATACATTATTATTAATAATACTATGTAGTGCCGTGGTAGATGAATATTACAAATATTATTAATCACAATGTTAGGCATTAAATGTCCCTACAGTGTACGATCATGGGTGAGACAGGATTTTTTCGATTAGTAGGAAATTCCAGTCTTTCATTCATTTCATTCACTAACCACTACACGGTTTCTTTGGATAGACGAAATCTTTCCTCGCATTTCCTATCCCCGTATTCTTTAAAAGAATTTCTCTCTTTCCACAATAACGCCAATTTAGTGTTGGTTCCTGTTTGAATAATCCAGGTACATCATTCGTCTTCAATTCCATCAAGAACATCGAATCGCGTCGCCATTTTGTTGGAACTTGATCCTGATAAATTCCACAGGATCACTCCATCACGGGCAGTTAAGTTTTACCTCGGTAAACTGCCACATTTAATTTTGATCGTGATTGACCTGCCAGATATTGTGGTTGAACAGGTTAAAATGTGAACTTAACTGCTGTAAAGTTTTGGTGAAGAATGGTACACTCGGCCATTAGTAGTATAGTCACCTCTGATTGAGGTTCTGGCTGATATGTACACTTAGCGGCAAAAAGAATGGGCTGGCCGAAAATTTCTAAGTTCCAGAGACATACATTGCGCATGCTCATCTCGTCAATGCCGTAGTTCACTAGGTAACACATAATTAAACCATTTAAATTTGCTGTATTTTGTTTAAGAGGCTAAAATATGTAATAAAATCGAATGGGTGGTTGATTCTAGATACATCAGGGCCCTTGAAGAGTGAAATAATAATAAAATTGATAAATACAAAATCGACCGGAGCGAATATGAACAGGAAAACCATGTATTATGCCGAACTGATACAAACACTTGCAGTAGTGTAAGTTGTTACGGCATTGGTATATTGAACAAGTTAGTAGTAGTAGCTCAAGGTTCGAATCTCCCCCAATCTTCTTTTTTTTTTATTACAAATTTGCCATCATATGTGTCTCGCAAAGCTATAATTATGTGGCGATATATCTTAGAATATGCCCAAACTCTAATAAATAATAAACCTCCCTCTCTCTTTCAAGCAATACTGCTATCTGTTAATATAACGTTCTGTCTCGTCATTACGCTTGAAGATGGCACAGAAACAATAACTCATTGCCCTGGTTCATATAGGTTATTCTGCATATGCTACTCTCCGACAGGACTTCGATTGGAGAAATGTCATTTTCTCCGACCAGGTAATTGTCTCCAGTAACATTCTGTGTATGCTACTCTTCGACAGGACTTTGATTGGAGAAATGTCATTTTCTCCGACGAGGTAATTGTCTCCAATAGCAATGATAGTACTGCCCTAGTTTATTGTATGAATGACCACCGATACGCTTCGCGTGAGGGTCGCGTGTTGGGGGTGGATGTCATACGATGGGGCAGGACTTCTGGAATGCATCCACGGTCTGTTTACGGCAGAAGTTTACGAACACATTTTGGCAAATGTAATGATCCCTTCTGCCCGAAAACGATATCCAGAAGGAACACTTTGCTTCCAGTAGGATAATCATCCGATAGACTACACACCGCCAACCGGATTCAAAGATGGTTTACGAGGAGGCGTGATGTCGACCCAGTCGACTGGCCTCCAAATTCACCAGATATGAATCCCTTTCAAAATTTGTGGGCTGCAGTCAAAAGGATCCTACGCTCTAATTGGGAAGAACAACCACCCATTCGGACACCTGAGGAATTGTGGGACAGAGTTCTAGATGCAAGGGAGAAGATGGCCAAGAATTTAGACCTGTTCCATAATCTTGTGGACTCCGTGCCACGCAGAATGAGGGCAGATGTTGATGCAGGTGGTTTGTGGACGAGATGCTAGTCCCCACCACAGCCTTGTTTTGTTAATATATTAACAAATTGTTTGTTTTTGTTAATTTAATTATTTATTTGTGTTTGATATCCGTCTGTTTTTTAGGATGTGAAATAAGTATTTTTGTTTATACAGACCAGGTCTCACCTATTAATAGCCCACAGGTGATGGGCAATAATATTTTTACAAGGCAGGCATAATGAAGTTTGTTAACAAATGCCATTTCACATTTAAACTAATAAATTAAGTAAAAGTTAAAACAAAAAAAAATAATTGTACCGTACGAGGAGGCGAACTCACAACCTCTGGCACGGATGTCAGACTTCTTACCACTGGGCCACACACTGCTCGTAAAGTTTATTACATTATAGATGGGTGACTTTCAATGAAGAGACACCACAGCAATGCCTTGCACTGGGTTACGTTTACACAAGTGAACCGCGCGATAGAACTTAGCATTTCTATCAACCAAGAGTCGGCCCATTCTTTTTGCCGCTAAGTGTACATCTATTATCAAGCAGTACATCTCACTTGATATGTGTCAGAGGAAGAACAATTGTTTGTATACATCTGAAGTCTGATTAGTGTAGTATGTTACTAGTCAGCAGTGTATGCAATGAAAGGGGAAAGGAACTGGCCATCGTATACCCTATTATATCCTGCCTTAGTTGCCTCATGAGTAATGCCTTATTGATGTCACTTATGAGGTTCAAACCTGTCTTCGGACAGTTGACTAAACAACAACAGTGGTATAATAGAAGAGGCAAGACCTGTTCTGTGACCTTATGACGCATTGTGGCTATATCACCAGTGGGTATGCAGGGGGAAAATAAGTTTTTAGTCTGAGATGAACTTTCAAGTCAGTAGATTCGTCTAATATTAACCAAACTGAAACATACTTTTTTTCTGATCTCCTCTCTTTCCCCTCTCCAATAGCTTACATGCCAGGTCTCGTCTTTGTGCCATTCGAAAATAAAATGTAAGTTTCAATTTTTACAGTGCATATATTTAATGTTTTTTCTTCACTGTGCATATTTGGTCATTTGATAGAGCATGATTGCACTATGTTTTAAGATTTGATAGTGCATGAAAATCCTGTCTCTAGTGACGAAGTTCCAATCTGTCTTTGTATAGTTTACTAAACAACAAAATCCGTTTTTTCTCCTCGAATCAATCTCTGAACTGTTGACTGATTAGGTGCATTTCGTCGACCGAAAATTTCACAAAGTCTTCGAACTGTCTTTGCATAACAATATCCGTACCTATAATGTGATTTCACAAGAACAACGCATTGTCCCTTCTTGGTAGCACTTCATAACTTTTGCCAAAGAAACTCCGTTATGCTTCCTTCCTTATGTTTTCGCAATAACAACACTTCATGACAACAAATCGCAACAAAGATAGATGACAAATGTTCCACTATTAACTGCAGTAAATGCACATTGTACCAAAATAATTATAAGTTATGTGCAGGCCCTAATTTTACAATAATCAATCATTTCTATTAAGAATTAAATCTTGATTTTTTTTATGGGAAACCCATTATATAATTTTAAATTTAATTCTATATTTATTCACACTAATCGTGCTTTTACAACCGTGGTAGATAGACTCGCAGCTATACTGTAAATCAGGGCCATAGTTGTGGGGTTCAAATTCCGCCTAAAGCATGGATATTGGTTCATTGTCAGTGTGATGTCTTGTGTTGTCTTAGGTGGAGATTTGGCATCATGCTGATTCTACATACTTTAGTCCCACCTTCTATCTGTCTAATGGCATCTCAAAAAAAAGTCTAAGTTGGGTTTTGTTTTGAATAAACCCTGCTAGGAAAATGTAAAACGATTGAAAGAGTAACCAATAACCATGCATTAATAACTTCACCTCCTATCTCATATTCAACTTCATCAAGAACATGCCTGACTTCTACGACCAATATTCGCCACTGACAGTTATGTACACATAAACGTTTCAATATTGTGAAAGTGTGTTGCAAATACTCATTGCTATTAGGGCAATGAACCAACATCCATGCTTTAGATGGAATTCGGACCCCACAACTATGGCCCTGATTTACAGTATAGCTGCGAGTCTGTCTGCCATGGTTGTAAAAGCACGATTAGAGTGAATAAATATCGAATTAAATTTAAAATTATATAATGGGTTTCCCATAAAAAAACCAAGATTTAATTTTTAATAAAAATAATTAATTATTGTAAAGTGGTGTTGTAAAGATATCAGATATAACATAAGAAAGTCCTACTTAAATACGAACATATTGGGAGTAGAATTTTCTTTGTATACTTTCTGATATTAAAAATATTATAGTCATGATATTAACTACAAGAATACTCTTCACACAAATAAGACCACAAATCAATATTTTATTATATTAAACTACTTAAGTAAATTATATTCAAAATGCAGCACTATTTTTAAATATATTACCGTATATGGATATTTGAATTGGTCTGATTACAATCTGGAAGTAAACTGTATCAATATTATGATGCATTGTTTCTGCTCTTGCAGTCATTTTCTCAATTACTAACTTGCATGTTGGAAGGAGAGACACAAGTTAGCACGGTGTGGTTGCAGTGCATATTTATTTTCTGCTTGGTGTGGGGTTTTGGAGGCACTATGACAGGTATGAAATATAAATTTCATAATTCATTTATTACTCATATAACAAATTATCTAATGTTTATTAAATGAAATTATAGAAATCCTTAATTTATTGACTTTTCTCCTATTTATAGGTGAAAGTAGGAAGTATTTTGACACTTTTTATCGAACATTGCTTAATGGACAGAATGCAGATTACCCAAAACCGAAGGTGTTCAAACTGTCAAAAAATCAACTTTTCCCAGATCGTGACCTAGTATTTGAATGGATTTATGATAAGAAGAACAATGGTACTTGGATTTCTTGGACAGATACAATTGATAAAGCCCAAACTCAATTATCTCCAACTGCCAAAGTAAGTTATATAAATCAAGTCAGCCTTATTTACTATAAATAGTACACATTACAACAGTGGTTCGTCATATTTGCCCGTGTAATCAATTCAAGTTGCATAGAAAGTTGAATATAAGAGACAGAGAGTCTTTTAATCTGAACGAATATTGTGCAAATACAATTATGTATGCATCTTGATTACACACCTTTAACACTTATTTATCACTGTCACTAATGAGTTTTACTTTCTTAAATAAACAACTTTACTGTGTTAAATTGAAATTAATGTGGTATTTTACATTGATTAATAACTAGTTTCGGCTTATATCAGCCATCTTCAGATTTCTTGTTCCCGGTTTTCTTCTTGCTTTTGTCTTGGTGTGAGTGTCTTTATAATCGGTAGTGTTGTATCAAAAAGGGTGTGTGTTGAGGATGTGCTGTGCTTGTATTTTTGTATGTCTATAAATTTCGTATTGTTTTAGTGTGTTTAGTGTCTGACTTTACGGTTGATTGTGTAGAATTTCTATGTCTGTTTCTGTATTGCTATGGTTGTGGTTGGTAAATTGTGTTCTGCTTTGGTGGAAGTGTTGTGTGATTTAGTTATGGCTATGATATGTTTCTTGTATATATTATTTACAAAATTTCTGTGTCTAGTGACATAAAAATGTCATATTTTGCATATTGATAAATTAAATTTTGTTTTTTCTGATATGCAATGTGTACCACCACCACCACTACTTCTACTGCCGCCGCTGCTGCCACCACAACCACCACCCCTGCCACTGCCGCCATCACCACCACCACTACCATCACCACCATTATTCTGTTTATATGTTGTTTCCATTGACATCTATAGTTTTAGATGTTGTACTTGGAGATAGATTAAGCTTGTAGTTGTAACTACTATGCCCACGACTCCACCCACATTTTAAATCTTAGGCTACTCCCAGATGGATTAGTGCAGCAGCGACACAGGGGAAGCGCAACATTTGTTTGAATTATTTTGTACAGGATGGAACTCCCTTACGGTTCTACATGTCTTCAGCGAAACATATGGTCTTTCTTATTTTGTTCCTCCTAGAATTTGTATATTCTCAGTATTTCTGGAGCCTTCCCAGAGGAACATGTCGTCTTCTAGAAATGGAAATTATATTTTGTTGAATGTAGAAATACGAAAAGATACTGGTATTTCCATACATTGAAAGGAATGTCAACTGTATACGGTACGTTATTTGTATTAGCATAAAACATGACACATGATGAAAAGTCCCAGTCAATGTACAGAATGACAAAAAGGACATTTTAAGAACGTGTTCAACTTATCAGTCCAGCTAATAATAGGCATAATACAAGCATAAGGGAATGTGTCAGGGCTGAAGAAAGGCTGCAAACAAATAATATTGAGAAAAGTCTATGATATACAATACAAAGATTTATTTTCAGTCAATGACTTTACTTTATATATGTGTAAGGTACAAATCCTTATATTACTTAATTTAATGCTGTATTAACGTTTTCGTCGGTCATGCCGACATCATCAGATACAACTTTTTATGCTGCAATATCATCCCTAAATAAGTACATGTGCCTCTATGATCAAAAATCCAATATACATGATAAATATAAGACATATTAAAATCAACATGGTTGGGGACATCAATATTTCATTTCTCGTATAAATGTACCCTTATTGTCAATTAGTTAAAAACACAAACGTGTGAATACAATACATATACGAGGCGCATCCAGAAAGTAAGTTTCCCGATTTTTTCTCCTTGAAAGTAAATGTAATTAGCCGTGTCAATTGCGCATGCGTAACAGATCTATGATGTATCAATCATATGCCAGCCGGACAGGTCCCGCCTGGTGCCAGTAGCATGGCAGCAGTGGTCCGAAATGGAAGCTCTTATTCCTTCTCCCGCCGCTTGCGAGGTTCAGTCGGTGATAAAGTTCTTTAATGCACAAAGCATTGCGCCAATTGAAATTCATCAGCAGCTCTGTCAGGTCTATGGGCCGAACATCATGAGTAAGCAGATGGTGCGTCGCTGGTGTAGGCAGTTTTCCGAAGGTCGTCAAAGTGTCCATGATGAAGAGCGCAGTGGGCGACCGTCCCTCATCAATGATGATCGTGTTGAGCTGGTGCGGCAGTGTATCATGGAGAACCGTCGCTTCACAATTACGGAGCTGAGCAGCCATTTTCCGCAGATATCGCGATCCTTGTTGCATGAGATTGTCACTAAGCACCTGTTGTTCAAAAAAGTGTGTGCCAGGTGGGTGCCGAAAAACCTGACACGTGAACACAAAATGCAACGTTTAGGAGCAGCACTGACATTTCTGCAACGGTATCACGATGACGGCGACGAGTTCCTCGACAGGATCGTCACGGGCGATGAGACTTGGATTTCGCACTTCACCCCGGAAACCAAGCAGCAGTCAATGCATTGGCGGCATAGTGGATCTCCGGTCAGGACGAAATTCAAACAGACGCTGTCGGTACAGAAAGTGATGTGCACGGTGTTCTGGGACAGGAAAGGCATTCTGCTCATTGACTTCCTTCCAAGAGGTGAAACAGTGAACGCTGACCATTACTGTGAACCACTGCGAAAATTGCAACGTACCATTCAAAACAAGAGGCGTGGAATGCTTACTGCAGGTGTTGTGCTCCTCCATGACAATGCTCGTCCACATACGGCTCGGCGCACAGCAGCTGTTTTGACGGAATTTGGCTGGGAGTTGTTTGATCATACACCCTACAGTCCTGATCTTGCTTCCAGCGATTTTCACGTTTTCTTGCACCTCAAGAAATTCCTGTCCTCCGGTGAGCGTTTTGGCAACGACGAAGAGCTGAAGACGTCTGTCACACGCTGGTTCCATTCACAGGCGGCAGAGTTCTACGACAGAGGGATACAAAAGTTGATCCCACGATACGACAAGTGTCTCAATTCTAATTTTGGCTATGTTGAAAAATAGCTGAAACATTGCTGTACCTGTTGCCAATAAATGTTTTTCTGAAAGTGTGTGTTCTTTTTTTTTAAAAAATAGGGAAACTTACTTTCTGGATGCGCCTCGTATATAAAATTGCAGGATACACTATATAAAAAAATAAAAAATGAAGCTGAAATATTCATATAAGGGTCATTCCATAGTGACACACATAACAGTTTTTAAGTACCTAACTATGATCTTCACAGGATATTTAATTAAATACTTAGTAATTCATGAAAAAGACATTACTGTCTTTTAACATAAGTATTCCTAAATATAAACAAAAATTCTTAATGAAAAGGAATAATTAATAATGCAAAAAATATTAAATATTGTATGGTGTGACACACGAAGGTTTTCTTGCCACTAGATTTATTACCAAAATGGAAAATGTGCATATTATTGTGCCAAATGACATAAATGCATTCAGTTGTTTTTCAAACAATTAAGACACTTGTGTAGTACATGTAACTGCTAAATCACGAACTTTAAAAAAAATTAACAGTGCCATTAAGAAACAAAATATTGCAAATGTGTTGTGACACACGAACATTTCTGTCATGTTGGTTACTAATTGTTTTAAATGCACTATAAATACATCACTTCTTGTGGAAGACTTATACACTATGCCTACAGTTCTTATTATACAAAACAACACTAGATTACACTAAAATACACTTTTAAATTTAAAATATCCACGGTTGTTTACAACCATATGTGGTGATATTTCCTGTGTCATGTCATGTGATGAATATACTAATATGTCAACCATTTGTAGTAATTCCCTTCCTTGGACATCACAGACACTTTAAATTCTTCGCCACCACAAGATTTTGTAACTTCACGTGTAGTCTATATTTGACGTCTTTTTTTTACTTGGACATTTAACGACACTGTAAGTTATTTAGTGTCAATGGGATTGGTGATAGCAAAATGGTATTTGGCGAGATGAGGCCGAGAATTCGCCATAGATTACCTGACATTCGCCTTATGGTCGGAGAAAACCTCGGAAAAAACCCAAACAAGTGATCAGCCCAACTTAAATTCTTGAAAATACTATCAAAAAATGTTCAAAATGTACTAATATTTATATCAATAGAAAAGCTAATATAGATTTAAAAAGGCCTAACTTTTAGATTTGCTAAATGATACCTAGGGTAAATTAATTAATGTTATTAAATAAAACGATTTTAAATTAATATCAGAAATTTAGTACCATTTACCTAATGTGCAAATAATTACACCAATTTATTTATACACAGGCTTAGTATGGTGGCTACCTATTTACGATATAAATGTACTGCATAAGCTTGTTTTTAATATGAAATAAATTAACATAAACCGATTTTTTAACTTTTTAATTCAAGGAATTAAAAAAATAATAAATATTTTATACGAACTTTAGGCATAAATTGTCTTATGCTAATTTTAGGCCTACACACTATATTTTTACAACAGTTGTTGTTTAGTCCGTCCAAAGACAGGTGTGAACCTCACAAGTAATACCAAGAAGGCATCACTTATGAGGCAACTAGGCCAGGAGATAATGGGATAGCGTGGCCAGTTCCTTTCCCCCTTACAACAGTTATGGAACACATATTTTCAAGAGTGTTTAACTTACAGTTTATGTACTTTAAAAAAAAAAACGCACAGGTGCGTGTGCACGCACACACAATTATCTAAATCAACAATAAGTATTTGAAATTCCACTACTAATTATGTTTAGACGTAAAGACTTCCAATAACAACAAAACTTGTAACTGGATTTTAGGATAAACTTTAGTGACACACGAACATAACATTTTTGTTCGTGTGTCACAGTCATTGTGTTACGTGTGTCACGTGTTTTTCTTGAAGAATACGTACATAAATCAAAATGTTGTCCATATAAGAAGTTGATTGTTATGTGATGTTTCTCACTTTTATATTTATGAAACATGAAAAAATTAAATGGTTTTGAAGAAATATAAACAAATGTCCATTTGAGCGTGACACACAAACTCTCAACCTTTCCTTGTAATAATTGCAATCAAGCACGAAATAATCATTGTATTACGGTTTCTATGCATTGTAATTATTAAAAAAGTCCGCACTTCATTATTAATTGCATTTAACATACAGAATTAATGATTTATTTGCCTTAAATGTGCATTCAAACATGTGATTTCTAGTAGATAATTTCGCGCTCTTAAACCACAGACTTCTTGGTGCTTTTTCTCCCACATACGTGTTGTTAGATAATGAGTGTTATCAGATTAAAAAAATTCGAATCATAACGAAAAAAATGACATATAACAAGCAGAGATTCATGAGATTTTTAGTTTTCGTGAAAATGTCGCATTTTCGTGGAATGACCCATAAAGTACTATGTGAAGAGATGCTTACAATGTTTAATCTATATTTATCTCATTTTCTTGTGTCCATAGTCTTATTATCCAGTTATTATACGTCTTTTCTGTGTCTGAAAGATGTATATACACCATAATGTATGTGTTGAGATTGTACCTTGGAACCTTAATTCATCAAGGTTGTTGTAGATGACATTTATAATCGATGATATGTTTCTGTATTAGGTTGTCTTTTGTTAAATGTTAAATGACAGCATGAACTTGAGCGTGCACTATGAGCGACGATAATCTTCAATATGGTTAATTTGAGGAAGGTGTCCACATTCTGTAGTTGGTGTGGAGTGTTATTACGAAGTGAATATCAGCATTTTAATTTAGATGGATATGAGTTTGTGTGTTCGTTCGATGTTGGTTGTTCAGAGGCTATTTGTCTTCAAATAGCCTCTGTTTCCCCAATGAATGTCATTTTCAAGTAGTTGGCGAGTTCTGCACGCTGCTTGGTAATTCGGGAAAGCAATCTCATCTACTGACTTTAGTACATTGAATGATGTCAGTCCTCGGATGGTATGGAGCAAGGTCGAAGGTAATAGCATTCACTGTTATTGGGATGCACTGTATAAATTCTGCAAATTGCTTTGTCGCTGTAAATTCCCAGAAACTCATCCACGGAGATGTCACGTTTCCTTCTATTAAAGATTCCTTTTTGCTTGTTGAATGTGTAATAGACGAGGACGTCCTCGTACAGCAGAGTCTTAGCAAAATTGTCTTCCTGATAGAGTTCGAAAAATGCCATGAGAGTCGTGTTCTTCGAATTGTCAATCCTTTCCCTAACATTTTCGGAGTCAAAGTACAATCTTTGTCCATTCTCGAGATGAACATCCAAGTGAAGAACAGGAGGACATCGCTCATGAATAGGAAAAGAAAATATGCGCCAAACAGCTTCTGAAGTGCGCATTTTAGAGGCCGAAAGTTGCTTGGTCGCTCCCTTTATTCAAATATTTACATATGTACGTATTTTATTGAATTGACGCTGCTAAAAAATTCCACGTTTATGTGCGTTTGGAATGTATGCGGCAGTACTGGTGAATAACGAACAATCCAACAATTGTCGATCTTAATCGTATTTTCATGGCATCTAATGGAAGCATTACATCTACCAGCTTCTGGAGATCTTCAGTGATACTGTGGATAAATATCTTCGCCAGTCATGGTTTCACCCATGAATGGCTTCAGAAAAGCTTGCTGCAGTGACTGTCCTTCATGCACAGTGAATGAGTATTCAGCACTCCACAAGGTCCGTGGACCATGTGGCTTTTGACGATGTCTTAAAGAATGGAATCATCATCAGGATTAGAAAATTCAGCATTTGTGGCATCATCAATTTGGATGGGTCATATGTTTTCCTCTAGCCACAAAAGAATATGAGCTTGAGGTAGACCTTGCAGCCCAAGTTCTCTGTATCGCCATCCTGCAAGTGCACTTATTGTTTAGAAAGAAATTTTGTTTGATTTGTTTCTTATGAAAATTAATCTCTCAGTTTCTATTTTTGCATACATGTAAATCAGAAACTGATTCAGAAGTTGTCGAAATTGAAGCAAATGGTTGTATTGGTCTTTTATGAACATGATGCGGTAACAATAAAAGTGCGAGGCGGAAGTTTTCTTGCGAGTATTTTCCGCGCCTGTGTCAGAGTGGTTGAAGATTTGAAAGTTGTAGCTATCTTCACCACGGCAAACCAGCAACAGATATTGTAGAGTGGCATATGGACCGTAAGTTTCTGCAATTCTCTGTAGCCGATTATCTTGAGAACACAGAACAATATATGTCCTGTCGCATTCTTGATTCACAATCAACACCACTACCTCGTTAGTGCTTGGCTCGCTGTACTGCTTCCTATAAGTTGAAGCTGGTCTGTGATCTGCATTGATTACTAATTTGTAATTATCATGATTAGGCCTACCAGCAGGGAGAGAATTCAAAACAGCTCTGAAATCTCTCACATAGGAATTAGTAGTATACAGCATGTTTTGTAAATTATTATTGAGTCACCCTGTGAAGAGATGGCGGGAAAACTTTTGTGGACCGGAACAGTCATTCTAAGACTATCACCTGTTAAGAAGATGATGATTAACTAAATTTCGATTTAAATTTGGAATATGTGACAATCTGGTACCGCATTAACTTAAGTTTCAGTACACACCTGTGGACTAACGGTCAGCGTATCTGGCCGCAAAACCAGGTGGCCTGGGTTCGAATCCCAGTTGGGGCAAGTTACCTGGTTGAGGTTTTTCCGGGGTTTTCCCTCAACCCAATACAAGCAAATGCTGGGTAACTTTCGGTGCTGGACCCTGGACTCATTTCACCAGCATTATCACCTTCATTTCATTCAGACGCTAAATAACTTGAGATGTTGTTACAGCATCGTAAAATAACCCAATAAAATAAAAAAACTTAAGTTTCATAGTTCGAAATGAAATTTATCTGAAGAAATGTTGAGGTTTCATTTGCAAGAGGAATAAAAGAACCTATGTGATGGTATACTTGCCCTTGTATATTGAAGGTTAGCATGAAATTGCCATCAAATAAGTCATTTGAAATGCACTTTTATAGAACCTTATTCGAGGAAGAAGATGATATCAGATGATTAACGAAATTAAGATATATGGATCATATGAGGAGACTAAGAGGAAGGCAGAAAATAGGAAAGATTGGAGAAAACTAGGTTTGCAATGAAAGACCTGCCCATCAGGAGAACACTATGCACTGATAAAATGTTTCGAGCATGCATGTTCTCCTATAAGAAGTGATTTCAATGGTTCTGGTGGTGACTTTATTGGTTCCAAACAGACTTTCCACACTATCAAGTATAATCATAGTTTTAATTTCCCAGAAGAGCAACGTGGACCTTCAGACTCGTTTTTCAATTTTAGAGCACAACAGAAAGTAGAGATCACATCCATTGCCTCGATATTGGATTCCGTTGCATAGTTTATTGCGAGATCATATGAAAACTCACTGTTACGTTTTTTATTCTATTTCAATACAGCCTCATTTGTATCGTCGGCAACATTTAACTGAAATGGCCTTTTTATAATATATCGAAACTCTCTCTAACGTCAACCGTTCTTCATATTCTTGCGTTGATTGATTTTCGCGAAGAAATTCAACACGCCGATAAGCAGCCAGATAGTGAACTTCGTCCTGGCGGTGCTGGTCGTATCTACGACGACTGTAAGCAAGACACTTCGAATAGTGAGATTCACTTTCATTCAAAGGCCCTCGAATTTGCCGCTCTTTTTGAGCATTTGCTCGGACTTCATGTTCGGTCGTCGATTCTAATGAACGCGATAGAGCATTATGTTCGGTATGAGTGTCCAGCATTCTTGACATAGCCTACATTCTGTTTCAATTGCTCACACATGCGCATGACGTCTAGCATCGTTTACCAGGCATTGTTGGCGTGCATCGTCATTTTCAATTTCTCGCGCATGCGCATGACGTCTACTATCGAATTCCGTTCGTCGATTTTTCTCGCATGCGCGTTACGTTCCGCATTCAGTGCCAGCCGCCAGGCGTTTTGCCGTTGGGAGTCTGACTCGACAGATCTAGCTTCTGCTCGTCTAACACTCTGTCTCCTGAGTCAAAATTCTCACACCAACTGGCTTTCACATTTTCATGCTAGTTTAGCCCCTTTTCACTCTTGACGATATAGAAGAGAAATTGGATTTCTTCCTATGTGGCATGTTGAGATGACGTACAAATGGTGTACACACCACTTAAACTCTAAAATGACAATAAAAGTTTATGAAAACAGCAAATGGTGTAACCAATGCAACTGAAAACTTATCTTGTCAAAAATAAAATCAACATAAGACTATGGAAACAAATTAATTTACACAATATAGCGCACAGCACGTTGAACAGAGTTAGCACCACAGTCTAGCTCTAGTATATACAGTCACGAAGCTCAATACGTAGTAAATATGCATCCATAGACAGTTACTAACCACTAGGATCGCTACTATCATTACAGACAATGCGAAATAGTACTGTACCTGCACAGTCTATTGTTCCTAGTATCCTCATAAATTCAAACTTCGTGACTATATACTAGACTGTGGTGAGCACATTCATTTTGTAAAGTGACCATATTCCTTAGAGTCGAAGCTGAGACCAAATGGGTAACTCACCCATCTCGGTAATTTTACCGATCAGGTAGGCTACAAATATTCTACGCACGGCCATAACTGCTTCTTGTTTATTTATCATACTTACAGGGACATCAACTTACGAGCCATGAAAAAGGGAATAATCGTATGATTGTTTTTTTCTTTGTATAGTAAAACTGATTCAACAATGTCAAATTATAGCATTAAATGAAAGAGTGACATATCTAACATGCAAAGACTTTTGCTAGTGACTCCTTTTTGTAATTCAATTTATTTGATGAAATGCGAGAAGTTCTTTTCATGATAAATGAAAATTAAACTTAGGGTCCTTATTGCAAATAAATTTCTACATAAATAAAACACATTAAATTATAGTATTATTTTATTTTTTGCACACCCACTTGTAAAATTTAACTTGTGTATTCACAGGGGAATAAAATTACGTTAGCACAAAGATGACTTAACCTTCTTTACCCAAACACCATCGAATTATAATTTATGCTCTACACAGAGCAATCCAACAATATTCAATAATAAATTGTGCGCTATATTACTGAAGCTAATGACAGAATGAATTAAAGGAAGTAAATGTATCCTCACTTGCTGCTAACTTATAACAGTCGCTCAGGTTTAATGGGTTAAAAAAAAAAAAAAAAAACTTGGAAGTTTTCCAGAAATCAAAGTAGATTGAAGTGTAATTTTTTTTTTTTTACTTCAAATGAGCTGCAATATCTGACCGTTCACCATGAGACACAGAAAACGCCAAATTACACTTTAAGCACATGACTGTTTCATTGCCATTGTCTTCCTTCTTATACCTCTTCGCGTAGGAGGCATTGCAAAAGTCAAAACACACACATACACACACACACACACACCAATCGCCTTTACTTCACTTGTTGCAGCATAAAACCGAACATCTTATCTCAACAACCACCAAGCAACTGTTGACTGTTGCCGTTTGTTGTCCGATCGAATTCAAATTGAAATAGCAACCGATTCACACATAATGAACCAATCAGTTTCAAAATCGTAAGTTATGATACTTCGACAATGAACTCGTTTATGAAATGTTTCCAAATCTGTTATTGTTTCAATATGTAGTAATACATACAACAGACTTATGCATAAATGAATGGTAATTTTTAATGTACCATTGCATGAAGCAAAAATAGGTGTTTATTTTCAATTTTGATCAAATCCAGGACATTTTCTGAAAAGCACTTACAGGACACATGGACAGATGACTGTAATCCGGTAATGTCCCGGAAAGTCTGGGATGTATAGCAACCTTACATTACTTTAGAGATTAACAGTTTTTCGAATATGTAATATGACATCAAATGTAATACCTACAATAAGTCTGCATAATTAAACAGTTTGTCAGCATCATGAAATCCTTACCTGAATTAAAGAACTAGATAACTCAACTTTTTACACTGAAAAGAACAAAAACAAAAAAAAGTTTTTACATTGTCTGGACTCATAACTGGTTACAATAACAACTCAAGTAACTACTGTGTATTTTCTGGCAAAAGATTATACCTTACTTACTTACAAATGGCTTTTAAGGAACCCGCAGGTTCATTGCCGCCCTCACATAAGCCCGCCATCGGTCCCTATCCTGTGCAAGATTAATCCACTCTCTATCATCATATCTCACCTCCCTCAAATCCATTTTAATCCCTCTGGTCTCCCAACTAACACTGTATTCGCCCATACGTGCTACATGCCCTGCCCATCTCAAACGTCTGGATTTAATGTTCCTAATTATGTCAGGTAAGAATACAGTGTGTGCAGTTCTGCATTGTGTAACTTTCTCCATTCTGCTGGAACTTCATCCCTCTTAGCCCCAAATATTTTCCTAAGAACCTTATTCTCAAACGATTATTATTTTATTTATACTTACAAATGGCTTTTAAGGAACCCGCAGGTTCATTGCCGCTCTCACATAAGCCTGCCATCGGTCCCTATTCTGTGCAAGATTAATCCAGTCTCTATCATCATATCCCACCTCCCTCAAATCCATTTTAATATTATCCTCCCAGCTACGTCTCGGCCTCCCCAAAGGTCTTTTTCCTTTTAGTCTCCCAACTAACACTCTATATGTATTTCTGGATTCGCCTATATGTGCTACATGCCCTGCCCTTCTGTCATTTAATATTGTTTTGTACGATAAAAAAAACATGAAGTTGCAAGAAGAGTAGAAATTAAATAGACAGTAAAATTGGTGGTTGAAACTCGTTTAAACATTAATTTACACGTAGTAGATATGGAAGACTTTCACTGGATTTGAAAGAATGAGCAAATGTGAAATAGGAACTACTTATATTGTTTCATCTTCTCGAATTCATTGACACTATGAGGTCACTGATTCTAAAGGGAAATTTGGAGCTTTCATTTGCTCTTGAGAATGCAAAAATATTGGTAGAATGGATGACTTGGGCTTTAGAAGAGTTTTCTGAAAAACATCTTAATATTGTCTACTTACAATAATATGGAAAACCCGGTTCAGTGGTAGTTGTATAAATATTAGCAAAAGGGGGAAAAACTCACATAAATGTGAAAAAATATTACCTTATGAAATATGAAACATTTTTTGCGTTAATTACACATCGTGAAACGTGAAAATTCTTGTACCCTTATCACTAACAGGTTTCGTTTAGAATATGAAATTTCATATTTTACCTATCTCAGTTATTATGAATGAATGAATGAATGAATGACATAATAATTATAGGCCTACTATATTGTGTTTCGGATCAAGGGACTTTTACATTCATCTGCATTATGGACAACATCTCTGAAATATCTCTGTGCATTAATTGAAGTGACCAACTTAAACAACATAGGATGATATTTTATATTGCTGGAGAATAAGGTAGAAAATGATGCATGAGTAGGCCTGCTGATTCCACTTGAATCCAGGATCTACAGTACTTAGTGGAAAGTCATTTTGTTTTTATTGGAAAATGTATGGTACCTAGTTGTTTGAGGATTGATGAAGTTCATCAATATAGGTACAGTACAAGAATTGTTTTCTTTCAGGTGAGTGAGCTTATTATACAAACAACCGAATCAGCTTGCCAGTCATTCTTTTTGAAGACATTTCTAGAGGCAAAAGTTCCAGTTTTATTTGTAGGTCCAACTGGAACTGGCAAATCTGCCATCATTCTCAACTACCTCATGGGTCTTCCCAAGGACAAGTTTTTACCGAATGTTGTGAACTTCTCTGCTCGAACATCTGCCACCCAGACACAAGATATAATTATGTCAAAGTTAGATAGGTAAGTTATATTTCAGCACACACTATGATACGTTAATTAAATACAACCAAATGGTCTAGGGATATTACTTATTAATTTAATATTTTTAGCAGTTTGGTTACAATCAATGAACATTTGTTAGTTATTGCAACAATGTGACTTTACTGTTACCAAGGAAACCAGTATATAAACAAGTTTGCCTTTTGTTAGGTTTTTATAATGCAAAATTGTTGTGATTGTGATTATGATAGTGTTACATTGAGTTTGTTTAAAGGTTGAACCTAATTTTGAACTCACAGTCAACAGCAGGATGCGAATTAACAAGGGGATGAGGAGGATTCCCCCCCCCCCCATTGGAAAGTTATCCCACTCTCATAAATTCATATTAACATCCCTGCCAGGGATAACTTCTATCCCCCCCTCACAAAATATAATTGTTTTTATACGAGTTTATGTACTTTATAAAGTATGAAGTAAGCAAAGAAAATAATATTTATGTATTATCATCACCAGCAAGCTAATAACAATCAGTAACTTAGGAATTACACATCTTATCTTAACCTGCTCATGGATACAATTATTATTATTATGATCAAGTTGCAAGACAAGCAACTCAGTGCGACCAAGTGTTGAGCCTTATCGAATGAGGATAATAATAATTTTATGTATGTTATTCTCTATCTAGGATTTTATCCCCCCCTCATCAGAAATCTTAATTCGCACCCTGGTCGACAGTATAAACATAGGAAAATATGATAAATCAAAAACAACGTAGACACTTGGATAGAGATACCATGTAAAGAGCCATAGGAATGTTAGCTGCCAATCAGCATGAGGTTGATGTTACTGGAGCTCTAGGGACATCCCAAAGCATTGTAAGTAGTTTATTCAACAGATATTGCATGACAGGAACACTAAAGTAACAACATCCAGGTCCTAGATGGTTAACAACTCCAGTGCAAGACCACTATTTGGTTCGTTTTCTTTTTAAGTTGGTTATTTAATGACGCTGTATCAACTACTAGGTTATTTAGCGTCGATGAGATTGGTGATAGCAAGATGATATTTGGCGAGATGAGGCCGAGAATTCGCCATAGATTACCTGGCATCCACCTTACGGTTGGGGAAAACTTCGGGAAAAAACCTAACCAAGTAATCAGCCCAAGCGGGGATTGAACCTGTGCCTGAGCGCAATTTCAGACCGGCAGGCAAACGTATTAACCGACTGAGCCACGCTGGTGGCTTATTTGGTTATAATACAAACCAGACAAGAACCGACTGTTACTGTAGGAATTCTTGCATCTCACTTGCTACAGATAGATGGCATTGCTGTTCATGCTCAAACAATCAGGAATCGTCTGCATGAAGCAAACCTACATTCTCGATGACCTCTCAGGTTTCCAGCAATGCGGAGGGATAATTATGGTAAAAGACTGCAATGGGCACAGCAACATGTTGATTGGTCACAGGAACAACGGCTGCTATGCTATTCATGGAGGAATCAAGATTTGGACTGTGGCCAGATTCGTGTGGCCATAGCATATGAAGACGACTTGGTAACTGTGAGCGGCTTCACCATGTCCAGGATGTGCACAAGCTCAGTGGAGGTACAGTAATGGTATGGGCTGGAGTTATGGTTGATGGAAGAACCTATCTCGTTTGTGTCGAAGGCTTCTTAATTGCAAGAACATATGTGGACACAATTCTGCAACCAATAGTGCTTCCATTTGCAGGAAATGGAGCGATTAGCAAAGAGTTCACCTTAATGCATGACAATGCCCGTGCATATGTAGCCAATAGTGTAGAGGAATGGATTAATGAAGTGATTCGAGTGTTGTCTTGGCCAGCATAGTCTTCTGACTTAAATCCCATTGAGCATGTTTGAGATTTACTTCAAAGAAGGGTCGAACATTCTCTCAGCTATGTTCACACACTTCAACAGCCGAAAAACATTCTTTCTCACGAGCGGAATTGCATTCCACAGGTGGATATTGATACCATACTTCTCTCCATACTCAGAAGATGCAGAGCAGTTGTCAACTCAAGAAGAGGACTTATTATTTAACCTCTCAGATTATCATTAGACCTCTTTACTAATTTGTGTTTTTAACCAACCATTAAACATAAAATTGTTTATGACAAAATGTATTGCCTGTATGTTTGACTAGTTAATAACATTATTTGTTATAACAAAGATCATTTATTTGAAGGAAAACCCATGAATAATGTTACTAACCTTAATAATGATGAGATTATATGCTGATAATGAAGTCCTAGTTCATAAATTTCATCATTATTTGTTTTTGAAACAGATAGGGTTTAGCCTATGTATTATAAAATATCTCTATACCATTTAGTTGTGTGCATCTTTGATGTATCTTACACTTACCTAAAAAATTCCTCATGGATTTTGTAGAAAAAAATGTAAATATTAACATTAATCACATCATGTTATTCCTATTAAATGTTACATGAGATAAAAGACATAGATTCCAAGGGCATAATGATTTATAGACTTAATATTTAACCCCTCAGATTGACTTTCACGTGGACATTAGCTATACCTTACATTGAATTATGATTTAAAATCGAAGTACAGGTATTACTAGTATATGTGTCATGCAGATTCGGGCTATGTTTCATTCATTGGTTAAGGAGTTCTCAGACTATCAGTATTCTGGCGGTTTTCAGGAGACAGATCTCCTGTACTGCCGAAGGACAGGTCGAATTATTTGAAAATGTTCGGTAGTAAAAAAAAATACAGGGAACAATGTCTTTTTATAAATTGTTATGGAAAATATGTAGACATGCTGTTATTTACTGAATATTTTAATTTTAATTGTCAGTGCCATATTATATTTGTGCTATTTTCTCTCTGCACTTTTTGGTCAGTGTATGCAGATGATACTGAAGCATCCATCGATTAGAAATAATGTCTTTAATGTTTCATTTATAAGCATTATGTCACAATTTATATTTTATGTTTTGTAGTATGGTATGGTAAGTATTCGACTATTAATATACATTTCAGAGACCATACATTTATAATGCATTATTTTACATATTTGATTATTTTTCATGATGTATTCTTTCTATGATGAAGCTTTGCACCCACTGATTATGCAAGTAGATAATTGTTGATTTGTTTTGACATTTTGTATAGAAGTTAACATCATTCATGTTATGGATGTGTTTGTCGTAATTACTTATACTTGCTGATAATTTGATCTTGTATGGCCCGTCTGTTTCGGAAATAGATGTTCTTTAGTGACTGTGTCAATAGGCCTACCGGTATCTTCTTTTGTAGTCTGCTGTAGTGTTTTTTTTTGTCGACTTCGTCTCTTTGTCTTGTGGAGTTAGTAGATCTTGGACTCACCATGCATTATTGCTACTGCTACTGAAGCTACTACCACCACCACAATCTTACTGACATGTTTGAAAAAACACTTGTCAGTACTGGTGTCATGGTTGCTGTTAACGACTATTTCTGTCAAATTTCGAATAAAATGTATGTAAAAGTTATAGACGAAAAACAGAAATGACAAATCATGAGAACCATAGAAATTTGTGAAAACTCTAAATCATTTGTTTCATGGCTATTGATTTTTGTGAAAGGAAGGTTGATTTTCATTAAGTTAAAAAAAGAAAGAAAAATCTATATTTAGTGAAGGGCACCACAGTTCAACAAGCTATTTATGTTACTGTAGGTTACCTGTATTATTTCATTTGTAAAAATGAACCTTAAAGAAAGCTACTGAACAAAAAATACTTTTAGTCTACTTTTAATCGGTTATTTAACGACGTTATGTCAACTGCGCTGCTATGGCTTCAGTGGAATTGGTAGTAGCAAGATGGTATTTGGCAAAGTGAATATGAAGATTCTCCAGGAGGTTACCAGAAATTCGCCTTATAGTTGGAGAAAACTTTAGAATAAACCACACTATGCTATGAGCTCGAGCAAGATTCGAACCCATGCCTCAGCACAACTTGGCAATATGAGTCCAGCTCGTTACTTTAGCTTACTGTAACGAACTTCTGGTACCTGTGTTGCATTCACACCACGTTCCTACTGAATACCAAAAGTATTATTTTCATTATTAGAACGTTTAATGGATCTGTATCTTTCATATCTCTTGAATGTTATGTTTTAATTTGTAACAATATTCTTTTTTTTTTCTTTTTTTTCAGGCGAAGGAGAGGAGTATATGGTCCTTCTATGGGTAAACAGTGTTTACTATTTGTGGATGACCTAAGTATGCCACAGAAAGAAATTTATGGTGCTCAGCCACCGATTGAATTGTTGAGACAATGGATTGACCATGGATATTGGTTCGATCTCAAAGATAAAACGAAACTTGAGCTTGTTGACATTGTAAGATATTAACATTTTTAGAATGTAAGCTACTTCTCATTTTAGTTAGCTAATAATTTTAAACCTGTTTTATTTTGACGATTATTAATGATTGACAGAGAAGTAATGGATAATTTTAATAAGATAATTATTATGCAGTTCCATATCCTAAGACAAAAAAAAAAAAAAAAAAAAAAGAGAGAGAAGGCTGGAGAAACTAAGTGGTGATCAGTAAAACTCGAATGCAATCTTATAAAGCTGCATTCATACTAGAACGTTTTATTTTCCTTTGATCCTTTGCTGTAGGTGTCATTCACCAAGAGTATGCATAACATAGGGTGATCAGATTTCCAAAACAAAAAAAAAGGGATACTGAATATTTCAGCGCTTAAAAAAGGAGAAAAAAAGGGACCTTCCTTATGATCTACGTAAAAGTTGAATAACATAATAACTTGTAGTGTAGGCTTTCACGGCCGGAGTCTATAGATCTAGATTCATTTTCCGAGCTAAGAGGCCGTGGTCTATTTGTTGGTTTTATACCAGACGTTTCGTCTGCAACTGCGGCAGACATCTTCAGTGGAGTGGTATCCGAGGTCGCAAAACTCTTCTCGGCGTACCTGAGGCAACTGATCCTGTGGCTGGTTGTGCGGGCGTATTTATAGTGCAACTAGTGGGCCGAGGCCTGTTGTTGCTGCGGTCCGCGCCGCTTTGTTCGCTGCTCCTGTTCTAGGTTCCGGCCTTTTGTTGTAGTGGCTTCTTATCTGTTCTGTTTAGGACCGGGTACCAACATTTGTTTAGCTTTACGCCTTCTTCCTTGCGATTAAAGTTGTTGTTATGTTTATATATTTCGATCACTTCTGTATGTAGACGGGGGAAGAAATGCGTCGTCGTGCTCAAGATGTCCGTGTCCTTGAATCGTATGTTGTGATCGCCCTCTTGATAGGCATGTGCTGCCACTGCTTCGTGTGGGAAGGTCTACATCGGTACTACACAGCGGAGCGTCAGGACGAGACTGACAGAACACAATAGGAATTGCCGCCTGGGACAGATCGACAAATCGGCAGTGGCAGCACATGCCTATCAAGAGGGCGATCACAACATACGATTCAAGGACACGGACATCTTGAGCACGACGGCGCACTTCTTCTCCCATCTACATAGAGAAGCGATCGAAATATATAAACATAACAACAACTTTAATCGCAAGGAAGAAGGCGTAAAGCTAAATAAGTGTTGGTACCCAGTCCTAAACAGAACAGATAAGAAGCCACTACAACAAAAGGACGGAACCCAGAACGGGAGCAGCGAACAAAGCGGCGCGGACTGCAGCAACAACAGGCCTCGGCCTGCTAGTTGCACTATAAATACGCCCGCACAACCAGCCACAGGATCAGTTGCTTCAGGTACGCCGAGAATAGTTTTGCGACCTCGGATATCACTCCACTGAATATGTCTGCCACAGTTGCAGACGAAACGTCTGGTATAAAACCAACAAATAGACCACGGCCTCTCAGCCCAGAAAATGAATCTAGATCAACATAATAACTGTATATCTATTTTGAACATAAGTTAAATGCAGGACTGAAATGTTTACAATTACAGTTACACAGTATCAGAATTATCATTACATTTATGTGAAACATTATGTCCTCCAAAAGGTTTTCTTCTTTCAGTATCCTCTCATAAAAGATAGTACACGAAATATCAGAATGTCTTGATCACAATTACTGCTTTCACAGTCTTGATGTTTAAATGCTTCTTTTCTTTTATCCACAAAGAAGTCATGACAGAGAAAAACTCTCTCCACAGCTGCATTTGTTCCTGGGACTGCCATAACATTCTATATGCATTTCTGGATTCGCCCATGTCAAATGTCTGGATTTAATGTCCCTAATTATGTCAGGTGAAGAATAAAATGCATGCTGTTCTGCATTCTGTAACTTTCTTCATTTTTCTGTAACTTCATCCCTCTTAGCCCCAAATATTTTCCTAAGCACTTTATTCTCAAACATCCTTAACCTCTGTTCCTCTCTCAAAGCGAGAGTCCAAGTTTCACAACCATACAGACCAACTGGTAGTTTTATAAATTGTAACTTTCAGAATTTTTTAGGGCAGACTGGATGATAAAAGCTTCTCAACCGAATAATAACACACATTTCCCATATTTATTCTGCATTTAATTTCTTCCCGAGTATCATTTATATTTGTTACTGTTGCTCCAAGATATGTGAATTTTTCCACCTCTTCAAAGGATAAACTTCCAATTTTTATATTTTCATTTCGTACAATATTTTGACCACCTCATTCTAGTGCCGAGGTCATGGAAAGCATGGGACTCTACCTCCATGCCCCCCAAGTGTCTTCATGGCATGTTACGGGGATACCTTTACCTTTTACCTTTACAATATTCTGGTCGCGAGACATAATCATATACTTTGTCTTTTCGGGATTTACTTCCAAACCTCTCTCTTTACTTGCTTCAAGTAAAATTCCTTTGTTTTCCCTAGTAGTTCATGGATTTTCTCCTAACATAGTCACATCATCCGCATAAACAAGAAGCTGATGTAACCCGTTCAATTCTAAATCCTCTCTGTTAATCCTGGATTTTCCTAATGGCATATTCTAGAGCAAAGTTAAAAGGTAAAGGTAATAGCCACCAAAACGTTAAAATATGGTGTTCACTTAAATCGGCTACAACTTGCCATTTTTCACTAATACATTTCTGAAAAAGCTCGTAAAAGATTCTCCCTTCTAAAAAGACTAGCAGGAAAGAAATGGGGATGCTCTAGGAATACTTTGAACACTACATACAAAATGTTTATACAGCCAGTGCTGACATACTGCGGAGAAATTTTAATTACTTCACCTTTCATAAACGAAATAGAATATGTTCAAAACCAAGCTCTCAGACTCATTACTGGTGGAATCAAAACAACTCCAATAGATTCTATGAGATTCCTCACTAATATTAACAGCATCAAAATGACAATAGAAGAAAAAGCACTGATTCAATATGAAAAACTTATTAGATTACCAGGAAACAATTGGCATTCATACAGTCCTCTCTGTAGATTGAAAACTCAAAAAAGTTTCATATCCATTGTTCAAGAATTAAAACAGAAAATTAATATCCCGAATTTAAAAGAAAACCTACAAATTAAACCAAACCTTTTAACTCTATTAAATATAGAATATAATCTAAATTTAACAGAAGAAATACTGAAATCAGAAGTAAACACTGAAATACTAAAACAATTGTCTTTAGAGACAATTAATATAGGTACCCTCCACAAAACTGGCTTCATTTATACATTGACGGATCCTTGATCTCCAGAGAACAAGGTGCCGGTGCAGGTGTTACGTGCTGTCTCTTCTCACTTTATAGATCTCTTGGGTATGGAACAACAAGTTTTGATGGAGAAATCATTGCAATAAGTGAAAGTCTCAGGAATCTTCTATGTCACATCAGTAAATTTAAAAATGCAGTTATATTGTCAGACTCCAAAGCAGCTATTCTATCAATAGTCTCTAAACACACACCTTCATCTCAAACAGCAGAAATAACTAAAATGCTCTCTCAATTAAAATCACTCAATAAAAGAATTGTATTCCAACGGATACCATCCCATTGTGGAATCCTGGGAAACAAGAATGCGGATGCTTTAGCAAAGAAGGGCAGCACTGCTACTTACAGACCTGTTACTAAATCTACGTATTACGCTGTGAAAAGATTTATTAAATCTACATACTTAGACTTCAACAAACAAAATTTGATAACACAATCCCAAGGGAAAAAATGGAACTCTCTGCATCAAAATCCACAGTTAATTCCCGATTTACCACGAAAATCGTCTGTAGCTTCATTTAGATTGGCAACAGGCCATGATTGTTTGGCCAAACACCTGCATAGAATTGGAATATATCAGTCCCCTAACTGTCCATTGTGCAACTCAAACCAAGAAATGGATTCGGAACACCTCAAAATCTGTGCTTCAGTGGCTGGTCATGATAATATCTTTGAAAAATATTGGAGTGCAAGAGGTCAAATGACTTCATTGTCAAATGCCTGGCATTAGAAAACAACAACAACAACAACATAGTGCATCTCCTTGCTTTAGCCCGCAGTGAATTGGAAAAGCATCTGACAGAAACTGGCCTATACGGACTCTACTGTATGTTCTACTGAGACACATATTAATTAATCGAACTAGTTTCTTGGGAATACCAAATTCAGTAAGAATATTATATAAAACTTCTCTCTTAACTGATGTACTGTACCCTTATACTCCCATTTTTTCTCCAATATCTGTCGAATACAAAAAATCTGATCAATATTGATCTATTACGCCTAAAACAACACTGATGATCCCCAATAATTTCATCTACATATGGAGTTAATCTTCTCAAAAGAGTATTGGACAAAATTTTGTATGACGTCAGCAAAAGTGATATTCCTCGAAAATTACTACAGTTAATTTTGCCCTCCCCCCCCCCCCTTTTAAAGATAGATACAATTATGGACTGTTTCCATTGTTCTGGTACAATTTCCTTTTCCCAAATAGTACGTATGAACTTATAATTTTCTCTAGACATTGCTCTCCCACCATTTTGTATTAATTCTACTGGAATTTGATCGGTACCTGGAGACTTATAATTTTTCAGCTTTTCTATCGCAATTTCGACTTCAGAAAATGTGGGTTCGGGTATAAATAGCTCAGCAATTTATATTTGAATTTCATCCCTATCATTTCTATTTGGCCTATGTACACTTAGTAGTTGCCCAATATAATTTTTCCATCTATTCAGGATTGAATGAGAATCTGCAAGCAAGTTACGATTTTCATCCTTGAGTTTATTTACTCTTATCTGATATCCATTCTTAAATTCCTTTATTCCCTTATATATATATATATATATATATATATATATATATATATATATATATATATAATGTTTTTATTCTTACTATTTGTTTCGACCTCATTCAGTTTTTCCTTCAAGTAATCTCTCTTTTGTATTCCTAAGTGTACGACTTGCTTCCCATCTTTCATTGAAATAAATACTGCCCTTGTCTCATGTCCTGAACCGAGAGTTCCCTAGTGCTTATAACCACACCTCTTAGGTCTGCTCTGACCATCACCGCAGCTGCAGCATGTGGCACGGTAGCATATTATATGTTCTGAAAACATTATCCTATGTCATTGCAGGAGTCTTTACTGTTTATAATACTGGTTACTCCAGTCGTGGTTACCATATTGCTATTATCTCTGATCGCAATTTCCGAAAATGTACTGTATGTACACACTAGGCCACTCTTCATTTAGTCTGGAAAACTGCTGAATTACTATATAGCATCATTTCTCAAAGTATATTCTTGGGTTCCATGAGTACAATATATGGTTTTAAATTTTATTTTATACTTTTTTACTTAGTTATTTAACGACATTGTATCAACTACTAGGTTATTTTGCATCGATGGGATTGGTGGTAGCAAAATGGTATTTGGAGAGATGATGCTGGGGGATTCGCCATAGATTACCTGATATTCGCCTTACAGTTGGGGAAAACCTCGGAAAAAATCCAACTAGGTAATCAGCCCAAGAGGGAATCGAACCTGCGCCCAAGCGCAACTCTGGATCAATAGGCAAGCGCCTTAACTGACTGGGCTGCTCCGGTGGCTATTTTATACTTAGTGATTATTATAAAAATATATAAATGTTACGAAAATATGAATCAATAATAACATGAAACCATAGATAATAATAATCCAAGAATATGTATGATAATAATAATAATAATAATAATAATAATATTCCAATAATATGCGTAATAATAATAATATGTTTAATGAACATCTAAAACAAAAAATAATACTTATTACTTTCTTCACTGGATTCTCTGTGTATGTGTTCACTAAAACAAATATACCGAAAAGACAAAATGCAGAAGTACAGTAGAAATGAGACTACAACTTTCCGCCATAAAACCAGATTGCAGGCTTAAAAAGCAAATAGGTACATTCGTCCCACTTAACAGAATTATTGAGATACTAGCTTTCACTTGTCTGTTAATTATTAAATACTAATAAAATGGTACAAGGATTCCGCAGTTACACTTTAGATTAAAAAGTGGAAAAAGTTTGAGAAACACTGCCATAGAGGATAGAGTTTAACTGATGTGTACACATGACAACATGTGACAACCGTAATCGCGATTAGGTCGATAATCTCGAGTAGAGACAGTGTTTAGTTACAGGAATTGATGAGTAGGACATAATTTGTTTTGTGAGGGGATAGCCTATACATTCTCTGTCCATGGCTGATCTTACTCCATAGCTGACGAAAGGAATCCTAAAAAGTCCGATGTGTTGAATGTAGGGTAATAGGCACATGCGGTACCCAGGACCTCCCACTCTCCCCCTCTGTCTCGCCCTGCAAAGAAACAGCTCAGGAAGTGAGACACAGGCAGTATCTTTATTTGTCTCAACTGGATCCTGTAAGAATTTCAATTTTGCCTGTTTCCTTCTTTCTACTACTGTGCAACAATATTCATCAAACCACAGTTTCTTTTTCTTAGTTTCATAATGACCTATGCTCTGCTCAGGTGCAATTTTGATATTATCTCTGATATTTTTCCACATGCTATTAACATCTAATTCTTCCTCAACTTCGTCGGAACTTCCTAAAGTGGCAAATCTATTTGAAATTTCAACCTGTTAATGTTGTTTAGTTTCCTCGTCCTTCAATTTCAGAATATTGAATCTCCTAATATTAACTTGTTGCTACTACTACCTTTATTTTTAATACTAATATTGCTGTTAATCCTACTAATACTACTATTTATACTAGGGTTATCCAACTACTGTAGAAGTTAGGTAACGGTCTCACACATGGAAATTACACCTCTACAGTATCAGCAATGCTTTTTTTTTTTTTTTTTTTTTTTAGTTGATACTCTTACACATAAATTCCGTTGCCTTTTAGGGAGTTACTTTGTTTAATTTATGATTGTTTTGAATTTTTCAATCTAATATATATTTTGTAATAATTATTTTGATAATCGATATGACCTAAGACCCAAGTGGAAAATTAGAGCTGCCAGATTTTCAGAATGCAAATAAGGGACAGTTTAACTCAAGGAAAATACGAGAAATTTCTAAAGGTGCATCTACACGGTTCAATTTTCAATGTGTTATGCATGCATGAAACCACTAGAGCTTTGTGTTTGTTACATATTATAGATTCTGTTGAAATTTCCACTTCAGAATGTGAAGAAGCATTAGTGTAATGAATGAATTATATCTGCACTAGGAAAAGGAATACTCTTCTAGTAAAAGAACTTCTAGGCTTTTGTTCCTAAAAAGTATTGGACTATCAGTTTCAGCATTTAATCCCTTGCCTTGTGTGCAATAATGGCTGTGATTTGGAAGAAGATTTGCAGAGGAGACTGTATGCAGAAGAAGTAACCTTAAAAAAGAAGTTCAGAACGAGTCCATATGGAGTCTAGTCTGACCAAGGAGATTTTAACAGTACCTCCTAATTTTTTTTCCAATTACAACACTGATTAAAAGTATTATAATAAGTGAGATATAATACAATACAGCAAATAATACATATAATACATTTTTACACAATTTCAATCTCATCATGTTTAAGGAACTCCTGGATGATGTTATATAACTTTGAAACTTTTTTAATGTATCGTAGGCTGCAAAATATGCTGCCAAGGGTCACCAGTTGGACAGGCGTGATTTATACCAATAAAAGGTAGGCCTAGAGGGTAAAAGTATCCCTATTGTAGGCCGTGAAGGCCCACAATGTGGTTGGAAGTGAAGGGTTCCAACTTTTCTAGACAGTCGGCATTGGTAATAGCAGGGATATCAGTCCTACATACTTGCTGCCTTTACCCCCAAGGAAATGTCCTGAGTGCTCGTTTCTATCAGAGGCTAAGTAAACCATAGCGCCATAATGTGGCCAGAAGAATTTGATCAATGGAGAAAATACATTATCCCATCAGGAATCGAACCCTCGATCTTTTGACTTGCAGTGCAATGCCTTAAATGCAATGCTGCTGCACGCTCAATTTATACCAATATTACTACTATTCATATTACTGCTGCTGCTGCTACTGCTGCTGCTACTACTACTACTACTACTACTACTATTACTACTACTACTGCTCCTCCTGCTGCTGCTGCTCCTCCTGCTGCTGCTGCCGTCGCCGGCACCACCACTGTGTTGCTGCTGCTCATGATGATGATGGTAATGAAGACGATGCCACAGCTGTTTCTGCTGCTGCTAATAATGACGATGATGATGATAATGATAGACTATTATAATGATTAACGATGATTATGATAGTTGCTTACAGTCATTATGTTGATTATGAAACCATCACTGAAGTAATTGCCGCTACATATACTATTATCTGTGCTCAGTGTTTGGTGTGTTACCTGATCAACATGATGCGAGTAGCACACTACCTCTGTATGGTGTATTCCGTAACTAATTATTACTTTATCATAATGTTCTTATTTAAATTTTCAGCTATTTGTGGCTGCCATGGGTCCTCCTGGTGGTGGTTCAAATGAAGTTACAGGACGTTTCACTAGACATATGTTTATAATTTCTATCGACTCTTTTGAAGACAAAACTCTTGATAAGATCTTCTGTGCCATTGTAGATTGGCATTTTGCCAAGGGTTTCGATCAAAATATTGTTAGAATGTCAAAGGTACGTTCTATACTAGTCTTATTGTATATAGTAGTCTAAGCAGTGGGTTTAATTTGAACTGTTTGTATTTAAGGTATTTCGAGAAATGTAATATGATTTATAAATATTCTGAATACATGTATTATTTTAAAAAAGTAAGATATTTAATTAGAAAACAATTTCTGTAAAAATTATCAGAAATAATATTATTAGTTTATTAGCATTCATAACACTACATAATTTAAGTGATTTGACTTTCTCTTTACTGCAACATAGAGAAAGATAGTTATCTCTTACCCACTAAAATATGAAAACAATTATTCACACACACACACACACAGGCATGCACACAAAAAAAATGCTTGCGCACATGTACGCACAGAAAAACGCTCGCACACATGCACACACAAACAGAGACATATGGAAGCAAAAATATTTCATGGCCTTAATACCAGTATTATTTATTAATAAATGATTTTTTTTAATTGCAAATAGGATAAATATGTACATCTATATTAATATTTAATAAAATATGAATTGTAAATGCAATGAGATTGTTGATGTGTGTCAGTAAAAATCTCTTCTCTTCAAAAACAATTTTTCAATTCTCTTTATTTATTATTTCATATCTCTGCAGGGAAGCCGTATTATTAAGTGCAAGATGGTCAGCTGTTTAAAATTTTAAAATGATACACACATAAGAATAGAATTTTTAAATTTATTTTTTAGGATCAGACTTGTTGTAACTTGTATTATCAAACTTAAAAAACATGAAAATAATTCTAGAGTGTAGCCTAAACAACAAAGGTTGTAAGAGCCACTTTTGTCATTTTTTAAATGGTTGTCAAAACGGATTGTATATGTGGAGCCAGTAATCTACAAAAGTCATATGAGTATGTTGAAATTCAAAGTGAAAGTAGGCCCTTAATGTATGAAGTCACAGATGTCACCAGTAGTAGATGATTTGGATGAAGAAACTGTTTTTTTGTCTCTTATGAAAAATTTTCTTCTGTGTACTTACAAACTTTGTTGTTTACACTCTTCAGTTATTGAAATGTAATTCAGTATATTGAAGTCCAAATCAAAAAATTCATGAAGTTGTTATAATATCAAAAGTATAATAAAGACTTTACATTTCCTACAGATGTTAGTGGGAGCTACAATGGATGTGTATAAAAGTTCAGTGTTGCAGTTCTTACCAACTCCATCGAAATCTCATTATACCTTCAATTTGAGAGATTTTTCACGTGTAATTCGTGGTGTTCTTTTGGTCCCAAGCTCTCATTTACAAGAACCTGAAAAACTTATTCGATTATGGATTCATGAAAGTTATAGAGTTTTCTATGACAGGCTCATCGATGATGAAGATAGGTATGTATGTTTATGTGTGTGCGTGCGTGCATGTGTGTGTGTGCGTGCATGTGTGTGTGTGTGTGTGTGTGTATATATATAATCTTAACATGTTTTAAATAATACAAAATGTGAAGTTTTGATAGTTCAGTCTTTGACTTACTTATTATAGCAAAATATAAAAAAAGTTATTTTTGCTAATACATATTAGTGAACGTTTTCGCCCTTATTATGGGCATCATCAGACTAATAAGTAGATATCTATATAAAGTTGTAAATCCATGTTAAACATATTGCAATGAACAAGTTTAAAAAGTTTAAAAACAACCATAAAATTTAAAAATAAATAATTAAAATAATTGACAAGGATTACATGTAAAATTTATTTGAAATTATTCATATTTAATAAAAACATACTAAAAATTGTCTGTATGAGATGAATTAAGAAATTTTACGAACTATATGTTTTTCGTAAAATTTCTTGATTCATCTCATATAGACATTTTTTAGTACGTTTTTACTAAATATGCTTAATTTCAAATAAATTTTACATGTAATCCTTGTCAATTATTTTAATTATTTATTTTTTAATTTGATGGTTGTTTTTAAATTTTTTTAACTTGTTCATTGCAATAAGTTCAACATGGATTTACTTACTTTATATAGATATCTACTTATTGGTCTGATGATGCCCATAATAAGGCGAAAACGTTCACTAGACAAGACGGCAGTTTGGAAGGCAGTTGGCTGCTATATGCGCCGTAGCATTTCTGGTATGTGACGTCACAAGCTTGTACAGTAGAACCAATCGAAATCAGTCTGTAACAAGTTCTTCCCGAGTTCGTTTGTTCATGTGTGAGTGTTTCAATACATTGAATAAGTAAAACTAACATTTACTGTGTGTGTGTGTAAGATAAATAAATGGAAGAAGAGACTGTAAAAAGACAAGTATTGCACAGGCAGGCGTGGAAAATAGTGTTTAAGGTGTATAATTATTTTAAAAACGTTGATGAGCAGAATGCTGTCAGCCATCTTGATGCTGGCTGCAACGTTGTTAATGTGCAAGAAACGACTGCAGAAGCATGTGGTGTGGGATTGAGAACCGTGCAAAGAATATTGTTAGTGAAGGAAAGAGTTTTTGTTTGGTATCATGCTTACAGTAATCAACCACTAAGACCATTATTGTCTTTTGATAATTTAAATTCTCTCCTACGCTATTTGTATTGCACGTGCTCGTGAAGTACGATGTGGCAATGTTATACGCTGTCTATCTGTCTCTCTCGATGCAAACGCTAGCAGACTACTGCCTTCCGAATTGCCGTCGACTCTAATATGTATTAGCAAAAATAACTTTTTGATATTTTGCTATAATAAATAAGTCAAAGACTGAACTTCAAAACTTCACATTTTGTATTATCATTATATAACCTATTGGAATACACATAAAAATGAATTCAAAATTCAAATTTATGTTTTAACATATTATTTTAAATGAAAGCACATTCTGCTACCGGTAGTTGTAATTACAAATACAGTAAACAGTAGATACCTGTATACAATATGTTAAATTATAACTGATAGGCAGTTGATGAGCTATTGGAGAAAGAGTTGAAGGGACAACATGTAAAAGATCTAGTATTATTCTCTTAGTGCAAGCAATAGGCCTACTTAACATATTATCCTTTCATGTATCCACATCATGTACAGTTAGGGTCTATTAGTCTGACAGTGGAAATATTTTTAATATGGTATTTAAAGCATAAAATTTGAATTAAATGTTATATTTTAATATAAAAATGGGAAATAATATTCTTTAGAAATTACTGTATGTTTCAACAGTGCATTTTCACGTTGCTATTATTAAGTATACATGGGTTCCAGAATGATACTAATGATTCTTGGGATTATAAAATTTACTAGTATATGTACTAGGCCTACATACAGCCTTTTTATGGAAGGGGGACCCGAAGGCTTGCACCTCAGCCTCAGTGTTATTGTACTTACCACTCCTGTTTTATGAATTATTTTGTCGCTGAACGGTCGTGCTATAGCACCGTGAATTTAACCTAAGCTATGTCAATGATGACATTTGAATTAATGATGGCGAAATGAATCCGAGATAACCAAACAGTTCTGCTTCAATTGGTTGAGGGAAAACCTCGGAAAAACCCGAACCAGGTAACCTATCCCATCCAGGATTTGAACCCAGGCTCACTTGTTTCACGGTCAGACATGATAACCGTTAGTCCACAGCACATCCACTGAGGATAAATTATATGTATTCCCCAGCTTTAGTGTATATTTCAATAAAAAGGGTTATTTCTGTCTATAAAAGTGCTGATATGCCATGTGAGTGCTTGCAACTAGAAAAAAAGTATGTCTATGCTACTCTGTGTAAATAATAATTAATATCCAAAAGCAACATTTAGCAGAACCGCATGTATCAGTGATGATTTACTGTATGTCGAATTTTCTTATTTTGTAAGAAAATTGTTTTTATCTACGGCCGTTATACATATAGTCACATCTCACTTTACATTTTTCAGAAGATCGTCAAAAATGATGAAAATTGAAGTAAATCGTATAGTCTGACTGGAGAAGTCATCTACGCCCTCTTGTAACGAAGTTAAGCAATTTTGCACATTCATAGTCGATACCATAAATACAGTATCCATAAGATCAGATGTGAAATACAAAATGCAATAATATGCCTAACACAATATCTCTGTTGGTTAGTAGTGGTACTTACTTACTTACTTACTGGCTTTTAAGGAACCCAGAGGTTCATTGCCGCCCTCACATAAGCCTGCCATTGGTCCCTATCCTGAGCAAGATTAATCCAGTTTCTACCTTCATATCCCATCTCCCTCAAATCCATTTTAACGTTATGAATTGGAGTCTCACACTATGCGTGTTGCTTTAATACAAGTTTTAGTGTCGGGACCACAGAATATTCCACAAATTTCTGTCATTGATTCTATGCCATTCTATTCCATTACAGAAACTTCGGATTTCTTGTAAATTTCAGCATTCGTTAGAATAAGATTAATTAAATTGAGGGAACAGTCAATGTTCAGTAACGAAGAATACATGGACATAATCTTGATTTATGGAGAGTTACGTCAGAATGCAAATGGATTTTTGTGAATGCATCGTGATGAATTTCCACAAAAAATTACTTCATTTGACACCTTCAGACACTTTGCAACTTGTCATGTACGATATGTTGGAGAGGTATTGTAAATGTACTGTAGAACAGGCCCGTTAGTTTGGGCATGTCAACACCAGCACTTTATACTTATCAATCAATTAATAAATATGTGAACAAAATGAATTTATGAATGAAGACATAAAGGAACAATCAAATAAATAAATAAATAATATATAAACAAAGAATGAATTTATGAATGAAGAAACAAATGAATGAACTAACAAGCAAGCAAAGTCAAGCCAAGCCAAGTGAGTGATGAGTAAGCAAGCAAATTGATAGTGCTTCCTTCAGTAGCATTTTTAAAACAAAGAAGGAAGTTCATGTATATGGTAGCCTAACGGCTGGAGCGCCAGCTTTCTATGCTGGCAACCCAGATAAAGTCTCAGTGGGTCCAATTGGAATTTGTGGTGATAGGTTTTCACAGAGTACTTCTGTTTCTCCTACTGGTATTCCACAATCACTCCATTAATTATCATTATATGGTGTTGAATTATGTAGTTCAGCTCTCATGGTGCACTGAGTGGAATGCCTATGATGGCAAAAAAAAAAAGAACTACAGCTTTGCCACATCGCTCATAGATGGGGATAGTTGAGCGAATGACGGGAAGATAAGTACCATTATCCGCCGTAATATAAAAATAATATAATAATGCTAATGTTCTTTGGTCACCCAGTATAATGCAGAGTTTACTATTTTCACTAATGAAGACACAGATGACTACGCTTGTGTTGAAATCTCCTAGAAATAGACATCACAATTTCAAGGGCTTTCTTCAGAATGTGAGGCTGCATAAAACTGAAGAAGAAGGGACAGAAATTGAAGGGTCCGAGCAGTGACTGTTCTAGATGCTTAAAATTGGGGGGGGGGGGGGAGGGGGGGATTGGAACAGAAAACAAAGGATGTCCAAGTGCAAGAAAAATTTAAAAGCTGGCCAAAGTGCATGCAAAAAAAAAATCATGAAATTATAATTTCGCACTTATTCGCTGAAATTCCTACATTTCGCATTTTGTACTCAATTTCGCATTTTATCGCAGATTAGAAAACCACAGTAAGGTATGAAATTCCCTCTCTAAGGCACAATTACGTAATTACGTAGCATTTGGCAACTTTTCGTAATTATCATGACTGCGAAAATCTATCATCTCTAATAATTATTAACAACAAATATTCTTGGGGTTAAAAAGACCCCCAGATAAATATCATGCCATTCTAGAGCAGCTAAGTTGTAAGGTTAATAAGTAGTAAAATTTCAATAAAAGTCGCTTTATTATTATCTATCATTATTTTCATCTGAAACCAGTTTCGTAATGACCTCTAAGCCCAATGTCTTGCCGAGCACAAAGTAACGTGACCAAGGCCATTGTTGCCACAGCTGAGCAGTTACGAAATATGTCATCTTTGTGTTTGTTGCTTAGCTTTGAAATAACTGTGTTGCTACGTTAATTTTCCTGTTGAAGATTTATGACATTCACTATCAATATGCTTTGCAATTTTTCTCCTATTTTTTCCCAATTGCAAAACCCAGATTTAGTGAAAACATGTTCAGCATTGCTTGAGTCAGATTGAACGAAATGGCGGTAAGGAAAACAGAAAACTGCATCTTTCTGCTCAGAGTATTCAATGAATTTATACCTATCAAATAGTTTACTGTTAAAACTTCTGTTGTTATACTGTAACGTTTGTAAACAGACCTACCTGGTTTGCATGGACCATTGTAGATCGATGCATTGATATCAATTGGTTCATCTATATTAGAAACATTTGCACTCACCTTTATGTCACAGAGTTGGGGAGATATCAATGCATTTATATCACATGGAGGTTTGTCTACATTAGAAAACCACCGTAAGGTATGAAATTCCCTCTCTAAGGCACAATTACGTGATTATGTAGCATTTGGAAACTTTTCACATTTATCCCGACTGTGAAAATCGACTATCTCTCATAATTTATTAAGTTATAATTATAATTACTGCATTTAAGTCACAAAGTTGGGAGGAGAGTTTAATACAGTTCGGATCACTGGGTTCACAAACACTTTCATCGCACTTACGCTTATCACGGGAAAATAACTTCAAAATATTACATTGTTTAGACATAACCAACTAATACAAGAACATTACTAGCATCAGCGACTGATCATTTGCTACTCAAAACTGTTGCGAAACGACGAATTCTTTCTGTGATTGTTAAGAGTAACTGACAGTTGACACTGTCAGATATACAATATTTTGAATGCAGACAGCATTGTTTGTTGTATAGAACTCTCTAAAAATGTTGGTTGTGATATGCATATACTGGATGTACTATGCATGTTAAAAATATTACTTTTAAACTTTACTTCATTTGTTATATTTTTTAAACAGAATAAATGAACTGTATCGTTATCTTAATTCCAAAACCTCATAACTCACTCGGATGTCGATTTTCACTTTTTACGCATTTTTGAAAGTACACTAATGTTTGTGGAAATTGCAACATCAAGAAAGATACATGTGACTGAAATGAAATTAATACCACAGATTAGATACATGACAATACACAAATGATTAGAATTAACTGTACCTGATATGTGACTGTGAGATTTCAGTATGGTGTGAAGCCTCCATGCGCTCAATTAGAGCCTCTAAGCGTCATGGCATGGGATCAAAGAGGGCCTAGATATGTTCCTGGGGAATCTCCCTCCATGCAGTTTGTATGTGAGTCCACAAAGCGTCAAGAGTGGTGCTAGAGGACCATGACAAACAAGTTGCCGACCAACCATATCCCGGACATATTCGATGGGCGATATGTCTGGCAAATGTGGAGGCCAGGGAAGCAGTGTTACCTGTCGTTCTTCGAAGAAGGCTTGCACAATTCTCGCCACATGTGGCTGGGCATTGTCCTGCTGAAATATGGCATACGGAGTTGCCTGAATGAGGGGCAGTACATCAGGGTCTAAAACCTCCCTAATGTAGTGTTGGTGTTCAGATTGCCCTGAATATGTAGGAGACGAGATCGCATATTGTATCCAATGGCGCCCCAAACCATCACACTGGGCGTTTGTCTGCTATGCCTCTCAACAATGCATGCATGGCTCTTAGATTGCATTCACCACTGTAGCATCTAACATGTATGTTGCTATCATTGTAGGACAAGTTGAAGTGGAACTCGTCCGAAAACATTACATTTTGTCACTCAGCATGCTAGTGACGGCATTCACGTATTCATTACAGTCTGAGGTGTTGGTGGTTTCTGGACAATGGAAGCCAACACAGCGGCATGTGAGCCACTAATCAGTGCTCAAAAGACAGTGACAAACCGTTGATGCAGATAGGTCCACACCTGTTGCAGTACTCCAATGTCGACTCAACACTGTGGATGAAGCTGTACTGTCTGTCACGGCCATGCAGACAAGATGGCTGTCATTCCGTGCTGTGGTCACATTATGTGGTCCAGTATCTGCTTGTCTCTGCATACGACCCTTTTCTATCCACTGGTTCCACACATGCATCACTGTAACAGCAGCATGCCTGTATGAGCCGAAATGTCACGATATGATAAACCTGCTTCCAGAGACCAACCATTCTACCCTGTTCGAACTCACTCACGTGCTGATTTGCGCCCTTCCACCAGACGAGGCATATCTGGAGTAGCTTTCACGTTTCCACTTCGTTTGGAAGCTCTGCACTGACTGAGCAAGGCATAACACTGACCTTGCTGGTGACACAAGAGACATCACTGTTGGGCCTATGTGTACGCTATCTCTCTGTAAATGTAATCAATTATTGGTGGTACACTGTTCTACACATCTTCAGAGTTTGGGTGTTGCAATTTTCACAGATAGTAGTGTATATTCACAGATCCATCTACTGACAAAGCAGTGAAGCTTAATTTAAAATAATAGCGCTAATATTGAGCTATTACGAAACCCTTAATTTCTTTCTCTATGAATACACTTTCAAAACATGCAAAAAGTGAAAAATCGATATTCGAGCAAGTTACGAGGTTTTGGAGTTAAGATAGTGATATATAGAATAAATAAAACTTTAAAATTAATGTCTAATTAAGTTCATTAAATTCATTAGTTTGCTTTATATCAAGTAAATGAGAAATATATTCAGCAGTAATTAAGAAATATTAAAATAACTACTGCATTTCATTAAAACCGGAAGGGCCTGGGCCTCCCCCGGCCCTGGGCTAGAACCGCCTCTGGGTCCGAGAAAAATATATAAGTGGCAGAAAAACATAAATTGCGTGAATCTAGAAGTGACGTTCTACTGTAATTCAAATCTAAACAAATTATCCATGTTTATATGTCGAATAAATACACAAACTATTTATGTTTATTAATGCACACTTTTATTCGTAAGTGCTTTCTTTCATGCATGTATATGATTTGGATTGAATTATGTAACAGTTGGCAATATGTTTTCTAGGGTGCAACTGTTTGAGATTGTGAAAAAAGCATGCTACCAAAATTTTCGGCAGCAAATGGATAAGATTTTATCTGATCTCATTCCTGAAGAGGAAACTAAGCTTAAAGACTCTGATATTAGAAGTCTTTTTTTCGGTAACTATATGGAGCCTGATGCTGACCCTAAGATCTATGATGAGGTGATTCATTACTTAAAAAATAGTATAGTATTTCAGATTATTAGTATTATTATTAATTATTTGTTATTTCGAATCTGGATGAAGCAAACATAGGCGGAGAGAGAATCATTTCATTGGGAGGGTAAAGCAAAACCATAGAATTCCGATATAACAGGGTTATGGGGGACATCATTTAACTCCTCCCCCCCCCCCACCCTTATAACTTGATCGGAATATGATCATTTAATAAAGGCATTTTCGGGGGGCATGTTTCTTACAGTGTTACCATCTATATCCGCGATGTTTCAGACCGAGTTGTATAGGACTTGAACTGTAGGTCTACTACAAATTATAATACGGCATAACTTAAAACAATCTTCCTCTTTTTTCTTTTTCATATACATACATCAATAAAACTACGTAACAGTGCTAACAGAATCCTTTTATATAAAGCTTACCTTCCTGAAGATATCATATGAAATATAAATTATAATTATTTTATTTAATCTTGTCTTTAAGTTTACACATTATACGGGATCACTTTTCTTTTTTCTGCATTGTTGTGAAGTATAGTATTCATATTTCTCCAAGAGAGGGCCTGAATACCTGCAGACTTCTAATACATAAGTACAAGCTGTTACAAACGAAACATCACAGTGTTTCCATTCTTAAAATGAGGTATAGAAATTCTTATACATTCAGAAATTTAAAATAAATATTATAATTCAGACATATGATCTACAGACATTAATACGTTAATTTAAGCACAGAAACTTGATCATAAACAAAAGCAAGAAAATCTTTTTAATTCAATATTTTCTAATGTTAATAGAAAAAAAAAAAAAGAGTTCAGATAAGTCTGGGGGGACAGTGCCCCCCATGCCCCCCCCCCCATAACTCCGCCTATGGAAGCAAATACGTAAATAAATCTTGCCAAGATATACAAGCAGTGAGGGAAGTGAGATGGTATGCACCAGTATGGAATACCGTCACTGGTTTCTATGACCAGAAAACATACTGTTAGAGAAAAATGACAATATACTGTCATTGAAAAAATGTGATCTGTAAAATTTTGTTTATACATTTCTTCACAGCAAAGAGTACAATCTGGTTTTTTTCGTAGATCTAAATCACAGCCTTCTGGAACTGTATTCAACATGTATTTAGACACGTTTATTTCATAACTCAACCCCTGGAATGCTTACAAGGGTAGTAACCGGTATTTCAAGTATAGAAGGCTGTATTCTGTAGCTTGTGATGGCCATTGTTGCCAATTTAATGACTATATCATTTTTGTAGTTGTTGCACTTTTTTATTAATAAATAAGGCACTTTGAAGCTGTAACATTTTTTTAAAATGATGTGTCAATGGACATTGCAAAATAATCTAGTAAATAACTATAGTAACTTGAAATTATTTTATTAAGAAATTTAATATGTTGTGTAAGCTTTAAAGATTCGCATTACTGACTGCACGAAACAATTTATTGTATATATCATGTATGTCTATGTTGTAAGGAAGGGGGTATGCCTTTTTTTAAATGGAGGTGTGTCAGGGGAAAATCTTGGGGTGGCATACCGCCTCTGGTTTTTTCCCACTTCCCTCACTGTATACAAGAGACTTAAACAGTGCAACTTAAATCTATTTTATGGAGAAGATTTTGTTTTGAGATGTAATTTCTCTGATGTTTCGAAGCTACTTATAGATTCCATCCTCAGGGTAGCATAATTTGAAACCTGAAAAAATAATCTGCTCTTGCTTGTGTTTGAATTAGTCAAATATAAGGGAATGAACAGAGTAGGCCACTCTTCCATTACTCTAGTAATAGTTCTCTGAGGATAGAGCAAATAAATAATTCTGAAACATCGGGGAAGTTTAATTTAATTTCAACACACATAGGAAACTCAAAATTTTCTTCACAGCTCAATCACAGTAAAAGTCTGAAATTTGAATAAAGTTTTATTTTATTTAGTAAACTTTTAATTTTCGTTGTTTGTTAAATTTTGTTACTGTTTCAGATAAAAGACTTAAATTTACTAACTGAAAAGATGGTTTATTATTTGGACGAATATAATCTTTTGTCACAAACACCAATGTCGTTGGTTATGTTCAAATTTGCTATTGAGCATATATCACGTATAAGTCGTGTGTTACAGCAAGACAATGGACATGCACTTCTGGTGGGAATTGGTGGCTCTGGCAGACAGAGTTGCACCAGATTGGCTGCCAGTATGATGGAATTTGCATTATTTCAGGTTAGTGTGTATTATTATTATTATTATTATTATTATTATTATTATTATTATTGGGTTATTTTGCGATGCTGTATCAACAACCCAGGTTATTTAGCATCTGAATGAAATGAATGTGATAATGCCAGTGAAATGAGTCTGGGGTCCAGCACCGAAAGTTACCCAGCATTTGCTTGTACTAGGTTGAGGGAAAACCCCGGAAAAAACCTCAACCAGGTAACTTTCCCCGACCGGGATTCGAACCCAGGTCACTTGGTTTCGTGGTCAGACACGCTAAGTGTTACTCCACAGGTATAGACCAAGTTAGTGTGTATAAGCACATTACAGTAGGAGTTAAATATCAATTTTGCTAAGTCAACAGAGAAGAATATAGATAAACTGAATGCAATAATTATAATTATCATTATATTAATTTAAAATATATTAATAACTGGAAAGCGACTTGTTGCACATCATATTCACAGGTACTATTTAAGATAACTGAAAAACAAATTTCTTAAAGCTTTGTTGTCTATAGGAACGTTTCTTAAGCCCAGTCCCACAGTGCTTGTTTCTGTGATGGATTACATAGTGGTAAGTGCTGATGGCAGTGCTGCGTGCTTGCTTGCTGGAAAACCTGACCCCTGGTGACTGCTTTGTTAGCTATCATGCTAGATTTCGAGATTAGGTTGCTTGCTATTTTGTTGTGTTGGCTTGTATGCTGGAACCAAAGATCATAATATAGTACCACAGCTGGAACCGTGTTGCCACATTCGTTGTTTTCCAACTAAATCTCTTTTTTTTTTTTTTTTAATTCTTTAGTTATTAAGAAACAGTAATTAAATATCGGACTTTAGCTGTTTTACACTTCTGGTTTAATTACTTTATTACGACATTTACTATTATTAATATAGGACTCTAGTTGTTTTCCACTCAAGGTTTAATTTCTTTTTCATCATGAGTGTTGGCAACAAATAAGACAGCAGCAGATTTTCCAATTTGAACTGTGAAAAGACCCAACTGCGTATGAACAGTAACCAACATAATAACAAACACGGGAGCCACCAGCATATCCATCAGAGCACCAAGCTTGCTGGCCAGCAAGGAAACAAGAACCTTGGGAACTGGGCTTCAGTTTCCGAGAACCAGTTAAGAGAAACACATTGTCTGATGCTTCCAGTGTCCCAAGGGAACCTTTTACAACAAATTGAAACTTCTCTCGAAAGTTTGCAGCCAACAGGAAAGGAAGTCATTTATTTATGAACATATAGCTTTTTAAACATACCAGTAGCATAAAATAGTCAGTTCTACTAATACTTAGTCATTTTTCTGCTTGTTATTAATGAAAGCAAGCTAGATGTATCATACCTTAAAGGCCTGCTACAGCAAAGAAGTAAAAGGAGATTATTGTAACTCTTAAGTTTAACCATATCATTGTCTATTATCTATATCTTATAATATTGTTGAATGTTGGAGAGGAATTCCCCATCTCTTTGCAAATAAAAATCTGTGATAATATAGATTGTTTATACAGGGTGTTTTAGGAGGAATAGTAAATATTTTAGGCAGTGGTAGTATAGACGAATTCGAATAAAAAATTCCATATAAAATGTATCCAATTTTTATTGTGTACAGAGATACAGTTGTTGGAATGTAACCCAAGAAGGTATTCAGCAAATGGAAATGATTACGTTCAATGCACTTTCGGTTTGTATGTTGCTACTCCGGTTCCTATGGGTTTATTTATCGATTGCCATTTTTGTTTTGAAGGTAAAGTTGTGAAGTTGTACTTTAGTTTACATAATTGAATTTTTCAACTGTGATTGTGATTTGTTGGCCAATTTATTGAAGTTCAAGTTGTGAAGTTGTGCTTTAGTTTACATAATTGAATTTTTCAACTGTGATTGTGATTTGTTGGCCAATTCTACTGTATTGTTTAAGCATGCCGCACGTATTTATAAATGCTGAGTATGCCAATATGGTATTTGTGTACAGGTTTTGTAATGTAAATGATGTTGCTGCTTTTAGAGAATATGGCAAATGTTTTCCTAACTGCAGAGTTCCAGATTCAAGAACGTTTACTCGAGTTTTCACTAAACTGCATGAGACTGGTGCAGTGCCCAGCAGTCATATTTCATCTGAACGTGTAAATGAACAGAATATGGATGAAATAGAAGACATTATTCAGTTGGTAGAACGTAGTCCTGCAACAAGCACACCCAAAATTTCTGCACGTATTGGTGTTCTATATACAAGAGTATGGCAGACATTATGTATGCACGGATTCTATCCTTATCATTTACAGTGGATTCAACACCTTCGAGCAGGAGATGAAGTAGACGATTGGAATTTTGTCATTGGCTACTTGTAAATCGCCGAGTAATCCCATTCTTACTCTTCACTGATGAAGCCACTTTCACTTGTGACGGTATCAATAACACTCATAACTCACATAAGTGGTCTAAAGAAAATCCACATGCCATTGTGGAGATACATTTTCAAGAATGCTTCTCTGTAAATGTGTGGTGTGGTATGATAGACAATCAGTTGCTTGAGCCTTTTGTGTTACTGCATCGTCTTACAGGGCCCCGTTATCTAGACTGTCTTCAAAACGAGCTTCCAGCATTATTGGAAGAGGTTCCTTTGGCTACAAGGATGGGTATGTTCTTCCAGCCCCTGTACATTCTAGTTGTCAGGTGATACATCATCTAAACCTAACATTCCCTGGAAGATGGATCGGCAGATATGATCACGTTTCTTGGCTAAAAAGTCCCCGGACCTTACTCCCTTTAGATTTTTGCCTGTGGGGATGGTTGAAAGGCGAAGTCTACAAAGAAAAAGTAAACACAAGAGCCGATTTAATCATTTGGATTATGAATAATGCTGCCCTCATAAAAGAATGCCTCCTCAAAATCTGTGCTTCAGTGGCTGGCCATGATAATATTGTAAATTTTTATACTGAACAACAATGTAGTTTTATTATCTCAACAATAACTTTCACTCTCTACACAGTAACACAGTATTCGTTAGTGCACTCCACAGACGACAATGACAATTTACTTGGACTATTACGAACAACAATGAACTGTTAATCTTAACTAATATTTACAAAGCACTATTTACAACACAGAACGGTCAGTTCTCAGTTCACAGCTCGTTTGTCTTGGCTAGTTCTTCTAGCTCAGTCACTCGCGTTCACAGAATCTCGAACCACAGACCTTCAGAGACGATCCGCTGAACTTCGAACTCAGGTCCCCCAACTGCGGTCCACTGCACTCGAACCCCGGGCTTCAGGCTCCACAGTTACGGACACAGCTCAAGTCGCGCTCTCGTCTCGAAGCTGGCTTCACTGCTACACAAGACTGGCTTACTGACTGACTGAATTTCACTTGCGTTTCTTCTTTTATAACTAAACCATAGTTACGAGAAATTTCTACAGGTGTCCTCTCGAATTATCTGGATATCTCCACTTCGGACGGACTTCTGGAAGATTCGGGAGGGTCCGTCCCCCCTTCACTCCGCACGTAGCAGTTGCGCGCGCAACCTCCCCTCGCCTCTTCAAGCCGCGCGCCATCCCCCAGTGCTCTGTGGAGCCCGTGTCGACTCACGCGCGACCTGCTCTCTTGCGGGAAGAGTGTTCAAGTCTCGAGGTGGCTGTCACAATATCTTTGAAAAATATTGGAGTGCAAGAGGTCAAATGACTTTATTGTCAAACGCCTGGCATTAGAAAACAACAACATAAAAGAATGCCAAGACGACCTCAGAAGAGCTACACGTTGTGTCGAAAGTGCATTGAAGTCGGTGGTGGAATTTATGAAAATCAACTTCAAACGTATTCATTTGCCTTTGCTTAACACCTTCTTGGGTTACATTCTAACAGCTGTATCTCTGTACCAAATAAAAATTGGACACATTTTATATGGAATTTTCTAACAGCTGTATCTCTGTACCAAATAAAAATTGGACACATTTTATATGGAATTTTCTAACAGCTGTATCTCTGTACCAAATAAAAATTGGACACATGTTATATGGAATTTTCTAACAGCTGTATCTCTGTACCAAATAAAAATTGGACACATTTTATATGGAATTTTCTAACAGCTGTATCTCTGTACCTAATAAAAATTGGACACATGTTATATGGAATTTTCTAACAGCTGTATCTCTGTACCAAATAAAAATTGGACACATTTTATATGGAATTTTTTATTCGAATTCGTTTATACTACCACCTCCTACCACTATTCCTCCTGAAACACCCTGTATTTGGTTTTGAGGCATAGTGGATGAGGCAAATAGAAAGATCACGGAAAACCGTGTCAGCCTGATAAAAAGCTACTCAAATGATATTTTCGGGAATTGCTTTCTTGCCTTATAGTTCGTATTGATAACTATTTGCTTCTATTTAACATTTAATTTACTGTAGGGTACCTGTCTGTGTACAACTTCTCAAGAGAGATTTTAACCATAAATAACTCCATACAATTTCGACCTGATAATGTTGAATGATTTCCTTCTCAGATTATTATCTACATTGGTAGGACTAGTACTGCAGGACATGTTTACTGTTAAGATAGGTTTAAGTACCTTTGTGCGTGTGGTTTCTCTATTTTATAACAACATCGAATTGAATTGAAATCATAGAGTATTTATGGCATTCTATTTTATTTGTGAATAATTTAAGTAACAATCTTAAAGTCTGTTTATTTTTCTCATTTATGTTAATGTAGATTGAGATTGGACGCACATATGGTGAATCAGAGTGGAGAGATGACTTGAAAGACCTCATGAAGAAGGTTGGAGGAATGGCAAAGTCAACTGTTTTCCTGTTTAGTGACACTCAGATTAAAAATGAATCATTTGTTGAGGACATCAACATGATATTAAATACAGGAGATGTACCAAATCTTTATGCTCCAGATGAAAAAGCTGAAATATTAGAACTCATGCAGACTGCAGCTCGACTTGCGGTGAGTGTATATATTTGCATAAGTGTTAAGCGGTATAATAATAATAATAATAATAATAATAATAATAATAATAATAATAATAAATATATATATCATAGTTTTTGCCCAGGAACAGGTCTTTCACTGCAAACCCAGCATTCTCCAACTTTTATTATTTTCTGCCTTCCTTTTAGTCTCCACATATGATCTATATACCTTAATATCGTCTATCATTTGATATCTTCTTCTGCCCCGAACTCTTCTCCCGTTCACCATTCCTTCCAGTGCATCCTTTAGTAGGCAGTTTCTTCTCTGCCAGTGACTCAGCCAATTCCTTTTTCTCTTCCTGATCAGCTTCAGCATCATTCACTCACTCTTTCCGGCACAGCTTCATTTCCAATTTTATCTGTTCATTTCACGTGCATCATTCTTCTCCATATCCACATTTCAAATGCTTCTAGTCGCTTCTCTTCACTTCGTTGTAATGTCCATGTTTCTGCCCCATACAATGCAAGACTCCCCACAAAGCACCTGACTAGTCTCAGTTCTTTTTCCAGTGGTCTGCAAAAGATACTCTTTTTTTCTATTAAAAGCTTCCTTTGCCATTGCTACCCCCCTTTAGACTCTCTGCTTGCAGCTCATATTACTGCTCCAAGTATTCGAAACTGTTCACTTGCTCTACTTTCTCGTTTAGAATTCATATGTTTATGTTCTATCTTGGAGTTATTATTAATAATAATTGTAATGTGAGTGGTTGTGTCACCGACAGAATACTGGCTGGAAATCGGACTTATTACGCTAATCTTCCACTGTTTAAAAATCAGTTGTTATCGAGGATGACAAAGATTAAAGTTTATGAAACATTAGTTCGTGAAACTTGGAATCTCACTCTGAGAGAGGAACATAGGTTAAGGGTGTTTGAGAATAAGGTGCTTAGGAAAATATTTGGGGCTAAGCGGGATGAAGTTACAGGAGAATGGAGAAAGTTACACAACGCAGAACTGCATGCATTGTATTCTTCACCTGACATAATTAGGAACATTAAATCCAGACGTTTGAGATGGGCAGGGCATGTAGCACGTATGGGCGAATCCAGAAATGCATATAGAGTGTTAGTTGGAAGACCGGAGGGAAAAAGACCTTTAGGGAGGCCGAGACGTAGATGGGAGGATAATATTAAAATGGATTTGAGGGAGGTGGGATATGATGATAGAGACTGGATTAATCTTGCACAGGATAGGGACCGATGGCGGGCTTATGTGAGGGCGGCAATGAACTTCAGGTTCCTTAAAAGCCATTTGTAAGTAAGTAAGTTAGTTCGTCCTGTAGTTACCTTTGGTTCAGAGACATGGACATTTACAAAGAAAGACGAGAACTCCTTAAGAAGTTTTGAATGGAAGATTCTGTGTAGAATCTTTGGCCCAGTCAATGATCATCAAGAATGAACTTCTTAACCTGATAGGAGGTCAAGATGTTGAAAGCTCAAAGACTGAGATGGCTAGGACATGTAAACAGGATGCCTGAGACACGCACTCCTATTAAAATATTAAAGGGTAGACTATATAACAGGAGGAGAAAGGGCAGACCAAAGTTAAGGTGGATGGATGGGGTATCCAAAGATCTTGAAATTATGGGAGTGAGAGGATGGACTAACATGGTAAAGAACAGAGTAAGATGGAAGGCTGTTGTTAAGGAGGCCAAAACCCACCCCGGGTTGTAGCGCTAACTGATGATGATGATGATGATGATGATGATGTTTACGTTCTTTATTTTTCTTCTGATAACCAGGATCTTTGTCTTGTTTGCATTTATCTTCATTCTATACTGCTCACAGCTGTCATTTAGCTCTAGTAGCATACCCCTTAGTTTCGTCTCCTCTTCTGCTAACAACACCCTATTATCAGCAAATCTTATGCATTTTATTCTTCTTCCTCCTACTACCACCCCTCCCATATTCTTCACTAAATTTTCCAAGTAGATGTTGAATAGGGTAGGTGATAAAGGACATCCTTGTCGTATTCCACTCTCTCTTTCACTTCTTTCTAACATTTCTTCTCCTATCCTGACTTTTACTCGTTATTTCACATAAAGGTTACTGAACAGCCTTCTCTCTTTCCAATCCACACCACTTTTATTCAGGATCATTATAAGTTTCTTCCAATCCACTCTGTTAAATGTCTTTTGCCAGGTCCACAAATACTGCAGATACTTCTTTATTTTTCTCTAGATATCTTTCACTGATTGTTTGCAGCAGTCCAATTGCATCTCTCGTATGTTTTTCCTTCCTGAAGCCAAACTGCTCTTCTTCCAACTGTTCTTCCAACTGTCGATTCTGTATTCACTGGAGAATCTTCACTGTGTGCGATATCATGCTGATAGTCCTGAAATCGTTACATTTCTTGGCATTATATTTCTTTGTTATTGGCAGCAACAGCATCTCCGTAAAATGTTCAGGTCATTCGCCTTTCTCATATATTTCATTGCATAATGATAGAATTTCCTTCTTGTCTTCACCCAGGCATTTCATTAATTCACTGGGGATTTCATCAACTCCTGCTGCTTACCCAATAGCTAAGTCATCTGGAAAATTCCATATTTCATATAATTCTTCTACATATTTTGTCCATGTGTTCAGTGCGGTATTCTTTGTCTGTCTGTTATTCGGTTATCTGATGTTGATGACATCTTCCGATTCCTAGTAGCCAGAGCCTTCTATCCATCCAATTTCCAATCTGCAGCTGTCTTTCCTTCATAGCATCAAAAATGCCTTAACTCCAGGAAATTTAGGTCTTCCCCTGCATCTTGTTCCTTCAGTTTTCCACTCCAATATACATTTTGGTAGTCGTTTTTCCTCCATCCACTGAACATGGCTGTACCATTCTAACTGCTGTGTTTTGATGTAATATAAGATTGTATCCTGAAATTTCATTTTTTTCTCGGATAATTGAGTTTCTAATGGTGTTGCTGACTCCCATGGACCTCCCCAGATGGCGGATAAGGGAATCCTCACCAGAAATGGAAAATATTGGGGAAATAAAATACCCAGGCAGACCAAACAGCCACTACTGCCTTGTAGTGCATGAAGTTGAGTCTTCAAAGGCTAGGGGAAGAAAATGCTGACTACAAATTACCTGGTCGTCCAGGTTGGGAATTGGTGCAGAAGGCCAACTCCCTCTCGCCTAATAGATATAATAATAATAATAATAATAATAATAATAATAATAATAATAATAATAATAATAATAATAATAATAATAATAATATCTTCATTATTATTATTATTATTATTATTATTATTATTATTATTATTATTATTATTATTATTATCCCACAAAGATGTATTAGGATAGAAGTACCAGTATATTTGTCTTAAAAAAAGAAATAACAAAAATACGTTTTAATATTGGTGAAACTTTTCCAAACATAGGAAATTTAGTCAGCATACACAATCAAAATATACAAATATACCGATTTAAATCAGTTGAAATTACACAACAATGGGATACAGCTGATGTGCAAATCTTGTCAATAGTCATATCACGAATAGGTGTAATTTTACATACTATTTAGGAGGATCATACATGGATATATGTGAAGACGCATTCATCTTTATGCAACATGCTTTCCTATGAAATAACTACTGTACAGCTTTCGAAAATTCTTCAGCAAAACTTATAGACCATAATTAGCAAGAAAATATAATAAATATACTTGTAGCCACAAATTTGTACTTTAGTCTATTGAGATCCGTGAAAGTCATGAGAACAAAATAATGATGATGATGATGATGTTGATGATGATGATGATGATACTTACAAATGGCTTTTAGAGAACCCAGAGGTTCATTGTAGCCCTCACATAAGTCCACCATCGATCCCTATCCTGAGCAAGATTAATCCAGTCCCTAGCAAAATATCTCAACTCCTTCAAATTCATTTTATTATTATCCTCCCATCTACGTTTTGGCCTCCGCAAAGGCCGTTTATCCCTCAGGTCTACCAACTAACACTCTATATGCATTTCTGGATTCACCCCATACATGCTACATGCCCTGCCCATCTCAAACGTCTGGATTTAATGTTCCTAATTATGTTAGGTGAAGAATACAATGCATGCATTTCTGCGTTGTATAACTTTCTCCATTCTCCTGTAACTTCATCCCTTTTTCCCCAAATATTTTCTTAAGCACCTTATTCTCGAATACTCTTAACCTCTGTGCCTCTCGTAAAGTGAGACGAGAAGTTAATAAATCAATTGTTTGATTCAAATTTTAACCGCAATTAAAGCAGAATTGTGCATAGTTGTGTGTATTTTTTTCCGTGCAGTTTTGCATGTATATGTATCTAATCTGTCTTTTTTTGTGTATGGAATACAATATTGTGAATTTTTCATCCTTTCTGGAGGAAGGAAGTATTTTAATTACTTTGGCTTACTGTTCTGCACTGTAACTACGTGGTCTAAAGCATCATACCTTGGACTAGTATTAAGGAATGAGCACTGGTTCGAGTCTTTATCAGAAAATAAATTTTTTCATAAAATTTCGGTCAGTGTATGGGATCAGTGCCCACCTTGCATCATACAGTGATCCAGGAGAGCAATGCTGTAGACGCAGTTGGGAACAATAAGTTCATAATCTACAGTGATTTTGGCTCATCTTGCCCATTGTGCATTGTAATGAATTTGGAGAGCTATAGTGAGTAGCGTAATCCAATTTTGCAAGCCAGCTATTGGGTTGATGAAAAAGTTCGTAGCGTTTTTCGCTGTGACAAAAGTTGAGATGAATAGAACACAGAAATTAGTCGGTAATATATTCTTCTACATTATCTATGACTCTCTGCCAATGCTGGGGTAGTTTTTTGATTTGTCATCTGTAGAAATCTGCTGATTTGGAGTTAAAGAAGTTGTCAAGCTAAATTTGTAAAGCATCTTCTTTGACACTCCATTTTCTTTAGCCCACAAGTAACACAAACTTGTCCACACCTGTGAAGTAATGGTTAGAGCGTCTGGCCGAGAAACCAGTTCGCCTGGGTTCGAGTTCCGGTTGGGGCAAGTTATCTGGTTTAGATTTTTTCCGGGGTTTTCCCTCAACCCAGTATGAGCAAATGCTGGGTAACTGTCAGTGTTGGATCTCGGACTCCTTTCACTGGTATTATCACCTTCATCTCATTCAGACGCTAAATAACCTGAGATATTGATACAGCGTCGTAAAATAACCTACTAAAAAAACGCAAACTTTCTTGAGATCCGTAAAATTTAAGACGTATTTACAAGCACAACACTCGAAATAACAAATGACATATGATAAATAATCTCCTAACAACACAGTGTTGTGATGACGAACAAAAACGCTACGAACTTATGCATCAACCTAACATAATGGCTGGGTGGATCATGTGCTAACCATATGTTACCCCTGTATTAGTTGAATGATCGTTCACCTCTGCTGAGGCATGTGGACGTGAGACCAGTAGTCGGCTGGTAGACCTTGACCCTCCATGTGCTGTCATGCAACGGATTTGTTTGTTTGTTCTGTGCTCAGTAACACATGTCTAATTATTAATTTTAATGAATATTTGAATTAATTTAGGTATTAGGCCTACTATTGTTTAATTACAAATATAATGCACTGCTTACCTTACAAGTTAAGTAATCGCACTATATCTTTGTTATATCTGATATGGGGAAGTAAGTTTCACTCAATTATTTGTCAATACTGGTGTGTAAATTTATGTCTCATGTCCAGAGCCATATTTAGGGGGTGGCAAACTGGCCCTTGCTCAGGGCAACAAATTTTAGGGAGCAACAAATTTCTGGAAACTCATACAAAACTTGGGTAAAATGGAACATATTTCTGGTACAGAGTATAAACTGTTGTTTGCCAATCACAGAGCAAGGAGAAAGCCTCTTGTGATCTAAAGTAGTGTTCTGGGTCCTGAAAAAAAAACATTTGTGAGAACATATAAATTTAAGGGAGTTAGAATGACAGTTGAAATACGGTAAGTAATGTTTTCAGAACAAAATTGTGTTTCAACAGGGGATAACTACACCGTAATGAAACCAAGATTGTAACCAGTATAAAAACAAGAATAATGAAGCAGTAAGAATAAAATCTCTCAAAAAAAAAATTCAGAGAACAATGGCCTTTATATGAAAGTACATGCAACTCATTTTTGTGGAATATGACTTACTCTACTCTCATTCTGACCTCCTCATTTATGTAATTATTTATATTTATAAATTCTGTGTATCATTTATTTGGAGAAGATACTTTATTTTTGCTCAGTGATATAAGGATCTCTAAATACGGCTTTGCCTGTGTTATAGCATTGTGGTCTAGGACTCTCATTATAAAAAGTACTCTGGTTCAAGACCTCATGGATAAGGTATTTTTTCATGAAATTTCGGCCAGTTTATGGGACTGGTGCTCACCTAGCATTGTGATGAATTTAGAGAACTATGATAGGTAGCAAAGTCCAGTTTCAAAACCAGCTATAATGCTGAAGGGATCATTGTGCTGATTACAAGATACTTCCATTCTGGTTGGATAATCGTTCACCTCTACTAAGGACGTGAGGAAAGAAGCCAGCTGGTCATCCTTGGCCTTTCATAGGCTGTTCGCACTATGGATTGATTTTATGTAAATACTGTTATTGCAAGTTATCTTGAACCTTACATCCCCTAAGTCTGTTTTTCGAACTGCTCGGTACGGCATGTACGAATCAACATAACAGCACTGCAAAGATGCCCCTCCCTTGGGTAATGTGAGTCTTTTCAGAAAACGTTCGTTCTTTCACTTTACGGCTCTCTACTGTAAAAGAACTTGGTTCAATACAAACATCATCTTCTCACAACACTCCGGTTTTGAGAGGAGAACAGAGTTTCGAAGTAGATTTTAATTAACCTGTAATGAGTAAGAACTTAAATATAATCGTGTGTACATTCCTCTCTCATCCGGGCTGGGGACTGGCAATGACGGAGTTACTACAGCTATTTCTATACATTATATAGACCTGCATGACTTACACCTTCAGTTAATATGTACATATTCTTATAACAATATTTTACAGGCTTATTATTTGAATTTACATTAATGTACAATTATACACAATCCATATCCCTATCATTGCTGCCATCATCGCTTGGTCCAAAATAAATTATTTCGTCAATGGCATCCATTCGGAATTATCTTCTTAATCGTAGGTACTACTTTCTGAACAAGATAGAATTCTTCGATTATATCCCGAATTACACGTTGATCGAAGTCGTCCACTACAACTTTACACAAGTCCTAATTCTGGAATGAAATATCATATTTTGTAGAACCAAAACAAAATAATAACTAACAACAGTAATTCATTATGTCGCTCACAGTACACAGACTATTGTAGGGCCTACATGACTATTATAGCAATAATCTCTAAACATTACATAACTATTCTTTTCCAGAGTAGTGTGAGGTTCATTCGGTTGTAATTCAATATTATTCTTAACTAGCTGTACCCATGCGCTCCGCTGCACTTATTAGAAATAAATATAAAGTAATTACATAATTAAAATAGAACATTGGGTCCAGGGAACATTCGTGTTTGATAGAAGAATAAATCGTTTAATATGTTACTTAATTTAAATTGTATTTAAATAATTAAAATGCTATCATTTTGATCCAGACACCACTCATTTGGTGCAAATATAATTCTAAATTAGTCTTGAACGCATCCTTTAATAAATCACTCCAAATTAATAGAGTTGATTGTGTACGAAGATCATTATTATGTTAACCTTACTGTGCATCTTTTTTTTTTTTTGTTAAGTTTATTTTATTCACGCTTTAACATCTGTGGTCGTGTCGCGTGTTTAGAATGTGTGGGTATATCAGCAGGCCCTTTTTACTCTTGTTGAGTTCCTGTTTCTATTGTGTGTTGTAGATGGCTTGTGTTCATGTAACTGATTACAGACTTTGATTAATGTTTTTGGTATTGGTAATTGAGGCGGTGATGAATAATGGCATGTATCTTTCCAATCCGGCATTTGCCTTTATGACTAAGGGAAATCATGAAAAACCTCAGTCAGATTGGTCGGCCACGGGGTTTGAACCCGGGATCCCCAAAAGCGTGTCTCAAATGCTACCACCTGAGCCAACTCGCTCGGTTGTATATCATTGTTTATGCAAATAAAAAAATGAGGTACCTACATAAATATTATTTTAAGAAACACAGGAAACGAATATGGGTAAATTATGAGCCCAGGAACGCCATTTCATGACACCTTTTAAAATAACTCAGCTCCAGTGATCTCTATGGTAAAATGAGTGTATAAAATTAGAGTATTTTATGTGGACCAAATAAAGCTGCAATAATCAAGTTGTACAATATTTCGACAGAATATCAAGTTTTCTGTGCGTACAGATTTCTTTTCATCTTACCTCAGTCCTCGTTTGTAGCATTACATTCATCTAGAGAAACTACAAATTTCAAATAGTGAAAGTTAATTAGCTTCTGAGATTACTTCATACAAACACACAAAATATTCTCTGTATAATTGATAAACGTCAAAGCCGCCTTAAATAGACGGAGTCATTTGTTTTGATTCATTGTAGCCATCGTCGTCGTTCCTGCAATAACTCCTATGTAACAGCGATTTTCAGATTTTTGCTCTATTAAATAACATAAATAGTGATGCAGCAAATAATACAATCTACTATACACGTATATAACTTAATTATATTTCTTTCTTTCGAAAATGTAAGAATTCACAATCTCCTATGCACTACTGCCATAGAATGAATAAATTTGTTTTTCTTCCTACTAAAAATTTAATATTTTGCACATAGAAGTTACGGAACAACGACACTATAATCTGAGGCAGCGGTGGAAATATATTGTATTGTTATTTTAAAACTCTTGTATATCCTTAAATATCAGTCCTATCAAAATTTTGCCTGGGATAAAACTTATCGGAAATTATTTTTAAAGAAACCTTTGTCATGTAACATTTTTCACAAAAATCAATAATAAGCGAGATATTTCGGTTTATTTAATTCAGGCCCCCTCATAATCAGCCATTATCGCGTGAAAAGGTAACAAACATCCAGACAGATAGACAGACTTAAATATGTCATATCAAAATTTTGCCTGGGATAAAACTTATCGGAAATTATTTTTAAAGAAACTTTTGTTATATAACATTTTTCACAAAAATCAATAATAAGCGAGATATTTCGGTTTATTTAATTCAGGCCCCCTTATAACCCCCCTTTTAAATAAAGTATTTTGAATGCCATATAGCCTAAAATCTAAGTTACAACGAACTTAATTTATGTTCCAATTTTCATCGAAATCCATTCAGCCATTATCGCGTGAAAAGGTAACAAACATCCAGACAGACAGACAGACAGACATACAAACAAAAGTTTCAAAAAAGCGATTTTCGTTTTCAGGATGATTAATTATACACGTTAACACCAATTATTTTTGAAAAAGCGAAAATTACCAGAAAAATTTCGCTTACAGATTTATTATTAGTATAGATTCTCTTCACGGAACTAATACTTTTGGCAGAGTATTTTGCCGCTCTCTCATATCCCTTATCAAGAGGTTCCAGCAAACATTTGTTTAATTTTTCCTCCTCGCAACACTTAATAATTATATTTGCGATAATTTCTCTGTGGATAACAGCATTACTTTTTTCCACGGTGGTGTGATTTCACCATAATTACTACCCTGTGGTTGCTGCTCCATGTTAACACTACTGGTACGCAGTGAAGGAAATAGTTCTATGTTTCTCGACAAGAGATTATGATGCGGAGCATACGCAAACAATTCAGTTGGTTCCACCCACGTTACACACTTCCTTCCCTCTGCCCCTCTCTCCCCGCTCAGGAAGGTCAAGATAACTTGCAATAACAGTATGTAGTTTTTCTTATGTAATAATTAAAAAAACAAAATAAAATAAAATGTTTGTTACAGTCCTTAGTAACAAAGAAACTTCCACAGAAATGTCAATAAATCACTTCAGAAGACAAAAAACGATGAATTATTATATATGTAAAGCAAAATTTAATACAGAATTTGCATATATATTACAAACAAGATCCAAAGGACTCAAACCAAAGAAAGAGAAAATTAACTAATTTGGTAGACTCTATATTGCAACACATTTCAACAGTCACACACCCTCCATATACTATATTGTGGAAATGTGATACAAATAATGTTGTTTTTTTATTTAAATAACTTATTTACTTTGTACCCTACAAGTATAATATCCATCCCTACTGTTGATATACAATTCTGTAGTGCTCGAGAAAAGTGGCACAAGTCAAAAATGTTAATTTTACAGGAGAAGGAAAAAAATTGTCTTCACACTGATTTATGTAGATTTAATTTTCTTATGTATGAATTATTGTAATGGGAAAAAAACATATGTCTCTCTTCCCAAGCGAGCAGATGTTCCGTAAATTGTCAATAAATTCATAAAAAAATGTTTGTGTAAACTGACTTATGCCACTTTTCCTAAGCATTGCAGAATTAGTCGCAATAAAATGATGAATCACATATTTAAATTGACGTTTGCTTTATTCTCAGAATAAGAAGATTGAACCAACACCCCTTGCATTATACAATTTCTTCATTGATAGAATTAAAGCTAATCTTCATGTGGCATTAGCAATGTCACCTATTGGAGCTTCATTCCGAAACAGATTGCGGATGTTTCCTTCACTCATCAACTGCTGTACTATTGATTGGTAAGGCTGTATTAAGGAAAAGAGTGCAGAGATAGTGTATTTGCAAGTAGTATTTTTTTCTGTTTCTGAGAGTGAAAAGAACTTTTAATAAATATTTAAAGCAAAACTTTTAAATTTTTCTTAAACTAGTTCCTTTATATAGAATATAATGGCTGCACTACAAGAATAAGAGTTAGATTGATTAAGAACTTTCACATTATGTCTGTTGCAGCAGTGCTGACATCCCTCCTTCGTAGTTTCACTTTGTACATTATTCGCTTTATTTTGTTTCTATCTTTCATTTTGGTTTTAATCGCCATTGTTCGGCCAATGACGCCAGTCAAATGCCACTGCATTGAATAAAAAAAAAACATCTGTGCTCCATATGTAGGAACCTATTTACATATTGCAGATGATATTAATGGTTTCGTCATGGAAAGATTATCCATGTATGCATAACCATAATTATTTCATTCAAGTCCTTAATTTTCACATGCATATTCAATAGTCGTTAAGATGAAACACAGAAATACACTTGGCAGTCAGGTAGCTCAGTTGATAGACCAACTATGGACTGGAAGGTTCCGGGGTAAATCCTAGCTAGTAGTAGGAGTTTTCTCTTTCCCAAAATCCAGAACGGCACTGAGGTTCATTCAGCCTTCTATCAAATTGAGTACCGGGTCTTTTATAGAGATAAATGGCAGTCGGATTATGGTGCCAACCACACCACCTCATTCTAGTTCCGGGTCATGAAAGCATGGAATTCTACCTCCATGTCCCCTAAGCTCTACGATGACATATAAAGGGGATACCTTTATTTTACTTACGAAATCTGTAAACAACAGAGAAAATGGTATAAATATGTGGTAATCAGGACTAGGATTTCTATGCAGTATAAAAATACACCAAATATGCTTATGTATATGCAAATAAATATGCAGCAAAAAGGGAAGAACAAACAAACTCGAATTAAAAATAACATTAATTTCTCAAATACTTTTCTCTTTTTCAACGACGAACTGTCAAGCACCCAATATTAGTAAAAGAAAAGTCCTGATTATTTATTTATTTGTGTATTTATTTATTTTTTATTTACTTACTAACTTTTATCTTCATTTATTTATTTACTTTTATCTTCATTTATTTATTTACTTTTTTCATCTCTTTATTTATTTATTTTTATTCTCATCTATGTATTTATTTATTTTTATCTTTATTTATTTATTTATCTATTTATTTATTTATTTATTTATTTATTTATTTTTATCTTTATTTATTTTTGTCTTTATTTATTTATTTATTTATTTATTTATTTTTATTTTCATATATATATTTTTATTTTCATATGTTTATTTTTTATTTACATTTATATATGTATTTTTATATTCATGTATTTATTTTTATTTTCATTTATTTATCTATTTTTAAATTCACTTATCTATTTTTATATTTATTTTCATTTATTTATTTTTATTTTCATTTATTACAAATACATTTTGTTTCTTGTTTATTTTTGATACCTTTCTATTTCAAAACTTCCAAATATGTAGAACTCTTAAACATAATAGTAAATTATTGAAAAATTAAATATATAGTTTGACAGCTTTAAAAGTTTCCATAAAATTCCGTCTTTTTTTTTCAGTGTAATTTGTTAAAAAATATACTAGTGCAATTTTGAAAAATACACCTCTTTCATTTGTTTCTTAGCATTAATTCGTACTGACTTTGTTCCATTTCATATGAATTGATTTGAACATGTATTAAATGTACAATTTTTCTGAAGTTAAATTCAGGGGCGAAGCTTGCTATGAGACATTGAGACAATGTCTACCCATCTTATTCTGTGTTTTTAATAATAAAAAATTCTAAGCTATATTAATATTTGAAGTTACGAAGTTAGTGGTTACGACAGTTGCATGCTGACACTGGTAGGAGACGGACATGTGGAGAAGCTAGTGCTGTGAAATATGATTGACATAGCAGTGCAGGAAGGTGGAATAATAGAAGTGTTAAGTTAATATGCAAAGAAGTAAATGGAAATGATGGTATTAAAGCCAAAAAACTGTTGTCAGATATAATAATATTTGTGCTATTAGTGTTTGAAAATATGGAGCTTGACTCTGGGCCTGAAACAAAAATGGAACAACTACAAGCGATGTTGGAAAATAAAAATAAAGAAATTTCAGCTGGACGAAGTGACATCAATGATCTAAAAACTATGTTTACTGCTTTCTTGGAAAAGTTTGACGTCATTACAAACGATATTAAAGGAGTGAAAGAATATTCTTATTCAATGAAGGAAGAAATAGATAAATTTGCTGAAGGAACTATAGATCGCCTTAAGAAGTTGGAAGACAGTGTTAGAACAGCAACAACGGAAAAATCTCTAACGAGAAATTCCAAATTGTAGAAAATAATATTGTTATTTTCGGTAGGTATAAATGAATGGGCTAATGAGAGAAATTTTGAAACTATGAATATTGTGTCGGACATTTTATATAATAGACTAAAAATAGAAGATGCAGATTGGTTGGTTGACTGTATGTTTAGATTTGGAAAACGGAGAGGTTCATGGCCTATCGTTGTGAAATTCACATATTTTGCAAAGAAAATGGAAGTTTTCGCGAAATGTAAATATTTATCTAGCACAGAAGTTCGAATTGAAAATGTTTTTCCTGTAGAAATATAAGAAATTAGTTAAAAAATATTTAATGGACGCTAAAAGAAGATGTCACAGAGCATTTTTAAGACGGAATAAATTAATTATAAATTGAAAACAATTTGATTTAGATTACTGTAGAAGAGACATTGTCATCAATACTAACAGAAGATCAGCTACAACTGCTTCGCAAGAAGAGGAAGTGACTCGGCATAACTTTATTCAGGAGAAACAAGTAGACATGATTATAAATAATTGATTAAATGGCGATCTTACTCGTGTTAATTATGTAAGCATGTGTGGCTTACAGCTGTTTCGGTGCTACTTGACACCATCCTCAGCCTTCTGTCAAGGCTCTGAGGATGGTGTCAAGTAGCACCGAAACAACTGTAAGCCGCACATGCTTACATAATTAACACGAGTAAGATCGCCATTTAATCAATTATTTATATAGAAGTGTTAAAAGTAGTGTACGAAAGATTCAACATGGAGACATGAATTCAAGGCACGTGGATCAAGAAGCAGCGAGAACTGACATCACATTGGAAGGAGATAGAGAACAGTAGAGAATTGCAAAATCATCATCAGCTGGGGAAGCAACATCACCTAAGATTGTGAGGATACCAACTGGCAGCATCATACAATTAGACAGACGACGATAGAGTGACGTGACAACAGACACACGAAATTGGTTTGGGACGACTAACAACAATACAGATACTCAAGTAATAACAAGAAGCTGCAGGGGCCATACACAGTGTAACACAGGTCAGGATGGCAACTGCAAATGAATGCATTAACCTGGCGAGTTAAACCAAACTGCTTTTTCTGACTCTGGAGTGATCCCAGCTACATTAAAAATTTGCTATTGGAATATCGAGAGTATTAAACAAAAAATTAGTAATAGGAGCTTATATAATTTGTTACATGAAGTAGATATTTCAGGATTAGGAGAGACATGGGCTCAACAAGGAGAAAGTTACGATGTTACAGGATTCATAAACTTCAGGGAAGATAAGTCTAGAAGAACTGATAAAGGGTGCTATCCAGGTGGGTTAGCTATATTTAATTTTAATTAATAATTCACAAAGTTAATACATATGCTAAACAATATGTCCAAGTTATATACTATTATCAATTTCAAATATACAATTCTAATAACAAATTTTATGTACCAGTAATACCGTACTAATGTTGTTTGATCTAGCCACTTTCATTTTTGGTCTATCTTACACTTACGTATTGTTTTAGTGCAAGTTTCGACCTTTTTTTTTTTTACTTATGCACAATCGATTTATTGTAGACCATAAAACTTATTTACCAGCTTAAGCTGAATTTCCTTTCTAGTTCTACAATGTGCAGCAAGTTTATATAAATCGTCAATTATGTTATTTTCCTCCATTCCTCTTTCACTGCAGAAATATTTATACAGCTCATATAAGCCTTCTTTAGTTGGCAAGCTTAATTTCTTAGTTTAATCTCATAATATTCTTTTGTCAATGCCTCAAAACTATTGAATTTTGAAATATACAAGATTGCTAAATAATTTCTAACTAAATCCAAAATATTATTATCTGTTAATCTTGAGAATGTGTATCTGTCAAATTTGAATTTGTTTGTTAGTTCTGTGATTTTTCTATCTTTTAATAACTCTTTTCTTTAACTTTTTATTTTAGCTATTATATTTGGAACTTTCGTTTTCTGTGTATCGATTCATTACAAAGAGATGCTGGTTTGCTTCCTGTTCATCCTTATTGCAAACATTGACTCCTTCTTCATTCATTTCCAGTTTTTCATTAATTATTTACATTTCTTTTATTTTAAATAAAAAAAGATAAAAACCTGTTCCGGTTCTTATTGTTCATTAATTTTCTAATTGCAGTTTCTTTGTTCATTAATAAGAACTTCTTTTTTATGAATTTTTTTGACAATCGTATCCATAATGTATTTGGTCGTAGTAAATTTAATTTATTGCCTCTGCATCGTAATGATTAATAGTTAGCGGATTTTCTTATTTACAGGTTTACTGCGTGGCCGGAAGATGCATTAGAGCTGGTTGCTAATAATTTTTTGAAACAGATTGATATGGATGACTACATAAGAAATCAGTGTGTGGAACTGTGTAAGCATTTCCATACCAGTGTCAGTAACCTTTCTCAAAGGTATGCTATATTCTTCTTAGTTTCAGTTATAGCAGCGATATGTATATTCTTTTTGTTCATGTTTTTATGTAGCTGATCTTCTTTATGAGATATGCTGCAGTTTATATTTTCATTCATATTGGAGTTAAATGCCAAGTTGTAGCCGATTTAAGTGAACACCATATTTTAACGTTTTGGTGGCTACTTCATTCACACACAACCCCCAGAATGTCTGGAGGACCACACCTGCTGTTGGTCGACGGGTCCATTGGACCTAACTGGGAGATCTTGTTGATCACCATCTTTCCCTCCTTAAGCCACTGGAGGACGATTTTAGTGCCATAGCAGGTCAGCACTAGGAACAGAAAAGTAGAAAGAGGAGGAAGGAAAGGGAAATGAACCCCTAGGCTTCGAATGCTCTAATGCCATTGGGGTCGAAGAAAGTAAGAGTTCAGTCAGAGGACTGGATAGGAAAGGGTAAAGAGGGAATTAGGTATTGAATAGAGGAAAATTATACCAAATTCAGTCATTAACTCATCAAGCTGACCAGTGCTAATTGATGAGTAGCCCCTCCCTTTAGTTCAGCTCGTAAAATTATGCTTACTAACGGCTGCACCATGGGAAGGTAGGGATGGGACATTGGGTATTTGTCTCTAAACACACACCTTCCTCTCAAACAGCAGAAATAACTAAAATGCTCTCTCAATTAATATCACTCAATAAAAGAATTGTATTCCAATGGATACCATCCCATTGTGGAATCCTGGGAAACGAGAATGTGAATGCTTTAGCAAAGAAGGGCAGCACTGCTACTTACAGACCTGTTACTAAATCTACGTATTACTCTGTGAAGAGATTTATTAAATCTACATACTTAGACTTCAACAAACAAAATTTGATAACTCAATCCCAAGGGAAAAAATGGAACTCCCTGCATCAAAATCCACAGTTAATTCCCGATTTACCACGAAAATCGTCTGTAGCTGCATTTAGATTGGCAACAGGCCATGATTGTTTGGCCAACACCTGCATAGAATTGGAATATATATCAGTCCCCTAACTGTCCATTGTGCAACTCAAACCAAGAAATTGATTCGGAACACCTCAAAATCTGTGCTTCAGTGGCTGGTCATGATAATATCTTTGAAAAATATTGGAGTGCAAGAGGTCAAATGACTTTATTGTCAAACGCCTGGCATTAGAAAACAACAACAACATATTTTCATTCATGGCATAATAATTGTGCTAACAGTCCTCCTCTATTCTAAACTTTCAGAACACCAAAATCATAAGGGGAAAAGAATAATGCAGTTTTGTAATCAGAGTTAGGTAATTTCTTTAATAAATTTAAAAAAAAATCTATAATATATTATGAAAAGATCTTTCGAGAGGCCGAGACGTAAATGGGAGGATAATATTAAAATGGATTTAAGGGAGATGGGATATGATGGTAGAGACTGGATTAATCTTGCTCAGGATAGGGACTGATGGTGAGCTTGTGTGAGGGCGGCAATGAACCTCCAGGTTCTATAAAAGCCATAAATAATAATATATTATGTTTTTCTTTATTCTTGTAAGCATCACAAAACGTTACCCTAAAACTGCGACAGGGAGTCAGTTTGTAAAGCAACTGACTGCAGACTGGAAGATCCAGGATTAAGTCCCAAGTGGTGATATCCTGGGGTCCACTGAGACTCCTCTCAAATCGGGTATCAGGTTGGCAGTCGAAACATGACGCCAACTACACCACCTCAGTCTAGTCTCGAGCTCATGAAAGCATGGAGCTCTACCTTCATGTCCCCTATGCCCCTTCATATCTCCTAAAAGCAACACCTTTACCTTTACCTTACCCTTAAATTGCACACCATTCGATTTATTATGTTTCTTTTGTTTTATAAAATACAATTTTAGTGATTTTTAACTTCATGAAATATATTTTATACCGATACCATACTTATTATTTTTAGAATAGAATGCTAGGTTTTGTGGGCAGAATTATGTTATGAAAGTGAAATAGGGTTAATGAATATATTTTTTGTGTTCCTTTACCATTCCAAGAAAGCAGTAAATAAATAATTATCATATACTTTTTTCCAACAGATCAGAATTGTTTATAATATACAAACAGCCACCAAGACAGTCCAGTGGCTAGAGTGATGGGCTCATAATTCTGTGGACCCGGGTTCGATCCCCAGGATATCCACGATTTATGACTTGTGTTAGTCAAAGCCTGTCATTCAGGTATAACACAGGGGTTTTCTCCAGGAGCTCCAGTTCCCCTGTAGCATTCCAACAAATCATTCCGTCCCATCCCATTAATGTGACTAGGCTTTAAACAATGAAGAACAACATTTCGAAACTAGTCAGCCATGTTATTTCCTAAAAATTAACACCAGTAAAGAAGTTGAAATTCCCGCACTGTGGTGTCGTGGTCTAAGGCATCCTGCCTAGGACTCACATTACGAAATGCGCGCTGGTTCGAGTCCTCATGAGGAAAGAAATTTTTTTATTAAATTTCGGCCAGTGTATGGGACTGGTGCCCACCCAACATAGTGATGCACTTGGGGAGCTACGATAGGTAGCAAAATCTGGTTGCGAAAGCCAGCTGTAACGCCTGGGGAATCATCGTGCTAACCACACAATATCTCCATTCTGGTTGGATGATCGTCCACCTCTGCTTCGACATGTGAACGTGAGACCAGCAGCTAGCTGGTCAGTCTGGGTCCTTCAATAAAATTACATACACAGAATTTGGCTTGAAAAGGTTTTTTGCACTTATCATTAAATTATTTATTATTTTTCTAGGTATTAGGATTTATTTATTTTTATTATTGATTTAGGTGTATTAATTTAAGTAAAGTTAATAGAAGATTTTAACTTCTTTCTTATGCTTTCAAAACATATACTTTTCTTTAAAACTTTTTAACTTTAATTATATAAGTTATCTCAAAATTTTATTATTATTGGGTGAATAATGTAATATGAAAAGTATAATACTGTTACGATTTGTCCAGTGACAATATAAGGATCCTCTACTGATCGTGCACCAATTCATGACTGTAATACTTTCATTATTTATAAAATATCACATATTTTCATCTGATTTTCATTTATGATAACTTAATGCCTACAGTTGATTTTTATTGAATATTTATATTTATTAACATTAGAAAGAAGAATGTTGTATATTCCACCGTGTGCTGGAATTTAGCATCTCCAACATTTTGGAACTACATTCATGTTCCATTTTCAACTTAGTATAGCAACACCTGTGGGATCACCTACTCTCTTGGGCCCATTGTGCCAGGCTACTCCAAACAAATGGCCCAGTCTCAGCATATAATGGAATACTGTACCCAAAATTCTTCCTCTGAACACACATCCGTGAAAGTCTAAAATCTCATATTTATCTTATGCAATACTCACTCAATTAGATTCTTTAGAACTTTGGCTTTTGTAGATTAGAAGTAAATAAAAAGTAATTAAATATTTCAGAATACGTAATGGCTTTAAGAGAAGGTTGAATATTGAAACGACCAATATATATATATATATATATATATATATATATATATATATATATATAGTTTATGAAAGTAATCATTTACGCTATTTAAATGGCATGTTTTGAAGTATATTAGACTACATAGCACCAATAATAAAGTTTATCTTTATTACTGTTTTTTTTTTCTCAAAACAACTTTTTATAATCTTAAATGTTCTTTTCCCAGAAATTACAAGTCCAGTTTGATTCAAATTTTGCACAGATGCTTATTATGCTGTATTACACTAAGTAACATTCATATTGATACGTCTTAAGACTCATTCCAACTACATGTTAAATATTCTAAAAACTTTATTTGTCGATTGGAAATGTTGAACATTACATATAATTTTTTTTATATGTTGCTAATGAAGATACGAGATTCTCTGTTCCTCAGATTGTAACATATGGCTCCTACGTGTATGAAAATTATTCACACTTTTGCCTATGATCGTTTTGAGAAAAGGTACATTAATGTTTTGAGTTAGGCCTACTGAAAAAGAAACTTTATATATATAGCTAAACAATTCAGCCAATCAGAATGAAATTCACTCACATGTACAGATTTTTAGAAAATTTAGTCATTATTGGGTGTGTAGTTTTCAAGATAAAATCTAAATGCAACTTATCAGTTGTGGTCACTTCAGTCTTTAACCTTCTCTTAACAACATGAATGTACAAGAAACAAAAATACCACCATAAACAAAAGATGACTGTGTTTAGATGTTGCACAGCAGTAAAATTAATATTGATTCTTATTCACAGGTATTATATTGAACTTAAACGACACAATTATGTGACTCCAACATCATATCTGGAACTAATAATAGCGTTTAAAGATTTATATCATATGAAAGTACAGAAGATAACACTTCAGAGGAACAGATATGAAGTGGGACTAGAGAAGCTGGACTTTGCTGCAGGACAAGTAAAGTGTTATAACTGGCTAAATATTTCAGTTGATATAATGCCACTTAGTAGCTCACCTATTCAACATCATTTGGGAAATTTCTTAACTTTGTTAAATTTAAGATAATATTTAGATTTACATTATCTTAACAAAAAAATATCATCACTTCTGGGTCACTGGCAGGGGCGCTTGCCTGCTGATCTGGAGCTGCGTTCGGGTGTGGGTTCGATTCTCCTGCTTGAGCTGATTACCAGGTTGGGTTTTTTCCGAGGTTTTCACCAACCATAAGGCGAAAGTCAGGTAATCTATAGCGAATCCTTGGCCTCATCTCGCCAAATACCATCTCACTATCAGCAATTCCATTGACGCTAAATAACCTATAATTGATACAGCTTCATTAAATAATCATCATCATCATCAGCTCATCAATCCTATAAGAGTCCTGACCTTCTGCAGAATCTTCTGCCATCTCTGATTCTTAGAATTTTTCCAATTCAGGAACAACTAAGTAAACTAAAAGAACTCCAAAAGGAAATAATATTTCAATGGATACCTAGTCATTGTGATATACCTGGAAACGAGAAAGTCGATAATATTGCAAAACAGGCAACATATTTGCAACCAAGACCTCTTCAAGTGATATCTCTACCCAGTGCTTTTGCTTCAGTAAAGTCTCATTTTACAAACCTATGGATCAACAATTGGCTCTCTTCTGACAAAGGACCTGGAAATGTACAAAAACTTGCCCAGACACGTTCAAACATTTTTAACAAGAGCCAGAACAGGTCACATTGTCACACAATTGTACCTACACCGATTTCACATTTCTGATAATCCTACTTGCCTGTGGTGTAATAATCATGATGAAGATCTGGAACACATTCTTCTATACTGTCCATCCATAAACCACAAAAGAAGTAAATTAAAATCATCAGTACCAGTTGCAGAAGACACAGCCCTGCAGTATATATTGACTACACTCCAACTCTGGCTACTAGCAACAGGCATCTATAATGAACAACGATCAAAATATCCCTCATTTCTCGTGAAAAACGACAACTGAATAGACTACAGTGGACTATAGTGGACTTTATGTTGTCAGCAAACAGCTGGATACATTAAGAAGATTGATTGATTGATTGATTGATTGATTGATTGATTATACCTAGCCCTTCATTCATCATTAACTTTAACTGGTCTATAAATTGCTCTTAAAATTTTCCTTTCGAAAACTTTAAGTCTTCTTATGTCCTTTTTACTCAAAACCCACGTTTCAGGGCTTTTATAGTATGTTATATGTACTGACCGCTGGCACAGTGTGTTGTTTCTCATCCATAGCAAGCAGTGCTCCCCCAGTATAAATATGTCGTTCTTTGGGGGCAGTGTACATTCGTTCGTGAAGATGGTTAGACAACTGATTCTAAAGCAACGCATTTTTGTGTGTAAAGTTTATTATAAATACGAATCAACTTGTTGTCTTTGTGCGGAATTTATTCAGGCATTCCCTGGTCAATTACATCCTTCCAGAACTACAATTCATGATATTGTGAACAGATTTGAATCTACTGGTTCAGTGCAATACAGAAAACACACGCTAAAACATACAGTTTTAATAGAGGACAAATTAGACCAAATTAGTGCACATCTTGAACAGTTGCCAACAAAATCACTCCTGAAATTAGCACAACAAGCGGGAGTTTCAGTGTTTTCTCTACATAAAGCAACAGAATTGTTAAAACTGAAGTCTTACAAGTGTATACGTGTCCATTGTTTACAATATGGTGATTCAGTAGCACGAGTGCGTTATTGTGGGTGTTTTTTTATCAATGACTGAAGATTTAATCGACTCACAGCTCGTGTTCTTTTCAGACAAGGCATAGTTCCACCTGACTGATCATGTAAACAATCACAATGCTTGCTATTGATGTTCTGAAAATCCACATCGTATACAAGAAATTCCTCTTCATGATTGGAAAGTTGAAGTTTGGTGTGCTTTTAGCGCAATCCGAATAATAGTCCAATTTTTTACGAGTAGAACACATTTTTTCTACTCTTCATTGTCCTTAAATTGAACATTTTAATTATTGTGAGATTAAATATCGTATATAATGGTAGAACAAATGAAATCAAAAACATTACGATGGCCGAACTTAATCATGCCAATTGGAATATATTTTCCCGATAAACGCCTATTTAGCTGAGGGAAGACGACATTTCCAGCATCTTTTATAAGGTACGATTTTATACATGTCTTAAGTAGCAGGGTTAACATACGAGTGTAGCCAGCTGCGACATGCCCAACCGCCAAGAAGCAAAATACCGTGCCAGCAATCAGTACATACAATAGAAGTCCTGTACTAGCACAGGCCTAATTAATGTCTCATAGACCCTGACTTTACTTTGAAGAGTTAGTAGTTTAGATTTTATGTGTTTTAAGACCTCATAATAGCATCTGTTTGCTGCAGATATAATGTCATTAAATAACCAACTAAAAAAAGTACTTCTTCTTTTACATCGTACTTCATTCAAACTCATAATTGTAACGTATGAAGTAGGAAAGTTGTGGAATTGAAACTACATGAAGTACAAGAGCAACTCGAAAAATTTTATTAACGTCTATTTCATTAATGGTAGCTACTAAAAGCATTCAACCTGAAACCAGTTTCATGGCATGTTCTTTCCAATATGTCAATAAGTGTTGCCATACCAATCACATATAGAGACAGGCTCATAAATTTAAGAGATCAGACACTTAGTTCCTCCAGCCAAAAGAAAATAAATAAATATATTCACAAGAGTGATATTAAGTAAACGTGATGACTACGAAATGGGTCCATAGGTTTGATTCATGTCTGAAAATGTGTTATTGAGAGACTCTCGAACCTGCAGACTCAAATGTGGACGACTCCTATTCCATCTGTTTTTAGACTTTCCCGGTGAATATGATCAACTGATCAGAATTAGACTTTTGGGTTTTCCACATGCCCTGAAACTTGACATTTTCAATGTTTCGGAACTATAGGCTCCGTGCGTTGCAGGGAGAAATGCACCGCCGCGCTCTGAGTGGCGAAAATTGTAAGTTCTTGCGTACTACAGCGCGAGCATCAGCCGTCATCTCACAGTGTACTGCCACGGCAGATTTAATAATAACAGTGGGATTTCAAAGTATTTTCTATGACAATAATCGGCCAAATTCTTCTAAGAAAGGTCGTTTACTTGCAGAAAGTGTTCATGTATTAAATTTACAAGAAAAATATTTCGCTGGAATTTGCAAGAGTGTAATAACTGCAAATGTAATAAGACAGACATCAGTTAGCCTGAAACCTTATCATGTCACCATAGAGGTAACGTAGTTATTTATGTATTATTACTATTTGTGATTAATGTTAATTTATACATTAAACGATGCTGACTTAAAAAGACGACCTCATGTTATCGTAGGTTAATGCTGCTAGAGAAGCGACTAATAGTTCCTGCGAATGTCCTGCTGGATCGTCAGGAAAGTGTAAACACTTTTCCGCTGTTGTTTATGCAGTTAACTCCGAACGCATCACTTCGCGAACTGATCAGCCCTGCGAATGGTCTCGACCCCATATCTCAAATGCGGGGAAAGAGAAATATAGCAAGGGGAAGAGATTAGAAGAACTTTTTCCCAAAAAAAAGCAGAGGCTTGAAATTGAAGCAATTGAAATTCCTGCACTGAAAACCCCATGTATACTGACAAAAATTTTAAACGAAGAGAAAAAATCAGAATCACTTAAAGTTGTCAATGAACTGCTGGGACATTTAATAACAGATATCACAGCTATTGTTGAGAATAATGCATGTAAAGGGCTAATTACAATGAAACAAGAAACTAGGCCTATAATAATTAATGAATGTAGTAGCAACATTTCTGCATTAGAAAATAATTTTTATGATAATCATGTCCTAATTGATAAGACCAGAGCAACTGAAATTTGTGTAAAAACCTTGCATCAATCAAAATCAGACTTATGGTTTACAGAAAGAAAAATAAGGATTTCTGCGAGTAGGGCACATTCAATTAAAACTAGAGAAAAAGATCATGAGAAGCTGGTAAATACCCTCATGAACCCAAAATTGCTTCATGGTAGGGGTCTTAGGAATGTAACTTTTGGAAGGAAATTAGAAAAAACTGCACTTGACAAATACACAAATTCATATGACAGAACAGTTGCTGGTTGTGGTCTTATCATTCACTTAACCCAACCTTGGTTGTGTGCTAGTCCTGATGGGATAGTAATGATGAATGGTAAGCCAGAAAGAGTATTAGAAATTAAATGTCCTATTTCATGTAAAGAAAAACCCATTGTCGGTGAGAATGGGGACATTAATGTATCCTATATTATAAAAAATTCACAAGGAAATTTGGAACTAAAACAAAGTCATATATATTTCATGTTGTATGATTTATCCGATAAGCAGGTTGTAATACAATGTTAAAATTGAAATATACCGTCTATACTTATCTATACTAGATAAGTATAGACGGTATATTTCAATTTTAACATTGCATACATATTTCACTCAGTGTCAACTGCTGATGTACTGTTGTGGCGTTGATTTCTGTGATTTTTTCATTTATACAGAGAATCATATTTCCATTCTTATAGAAATTCAAAGAAATGATATGTTCCTGAAGGGCTGTATTGAAAAGTTGCAACAGTTTTACTTCACACACACTATTTAAAAGAACTGACATACCGTTCTAATAATGATCTTCAGAAATCAATGGAGGCTGTACATTAGTCATAACACAACACATGTGCACAATGTCATCAATACAATTTAATAGTTCACTTGGACATTTTTTAAGTATATTATACACTTTCACTCTTTGAATGCAGCGTTCAACGTGGATCCGCACACTAGCAATATTATAAGCATCATCAACTTGATCAGGTGTTAAGTGACCTTCATTCATAAAGGGTGGCATTACCAAAATTGCATTGCTCTCCTCCAATACAGTTTTTATTCCGGGAAAACCTTTAACTGCCATAATTTGATCTCCTGGTTCTATTAGTTTCAAAATTCCACAGTCATTTGTGATAAAACTGTCACTGGCTCTACCTCCATAACATTTGGAAATAAATGTTACCATACCACAAGGCGCAATTCCAAAAATAACTTTTGCAGTATATGCAGACTTATAGTTAGAGTACATATATACACGCTGACTGATTTCAGGAGGTTGTTCTGTTTTAATTTCAGTGCAGTGAATAATAGCTCTACAATTCGGATAATTATCTTTAAACACAGTAGGCAATGTTGCATTAACAGTATCTTTGCTGGGCCAGAAAACAAAGTTTTTAGTTGCTTGTGCAAGTGTAGGTAAAACAGATTGGAATATTCTAGAAATAGTACTACGGTGAACATTGAAAATTACAGCAAGGGCAGCAAATGGCAAGGCTAACTTCATTTTCATTAAGAATATTAAAAGTTTATTTTCTTTACTAATTTTACGCTGGGTACTGTCCGACAGTAAGTTCAAAAATAAATTAAAAATTTCTGTGTTAACACCAGCCAGCACATTTAATTGTGATTCATCAGAAATTGAACTATAATAAAAAAATCCTCTTTTTTCATATGGGGAGTCAGACCCAGACAGTTTACTGGAACACTTAGGTTTGGCATATAATGCGTGGAAGGCTGATATGCATGCTTGTGTGCTGACATTGTTTCCATCCACCATACAACTGAATTCAAACTTGCTTTCTTTGTCATAATTTCTATCTGTCTGAGTTTGGGCATCAGTTTTGGTGGTCACTAGGATAGGCCCACTATCTTCCAAAGGGTCTGATGTATCCGGCTGTGAAATTATTTCAGTTCTTTTCTTCAGTCTTTTAAATCTGTTGAGAGAGTCTGTTCCTGTTGACTCCCTTTTGTAACATTCAGGAAAGAAGCTTGGAACATATGCTGGACTAGCAGGATTTTGAGATTTACACCCTCCTATGAAATGTTCGCTACAGATTCTAGATGATTTGGAAGGTGTCCATAAAGTGCCGTCTGCCCTATAATAATAATTCGTGTAAATGTGACATATTAATGTAAACATATTGTTTAATGTTTAACAAAACAATAAAGGCAGATGATATTTAGAAAATCACTTCAAATAGATTTCATAAAATGTAGCTTTGGTTTCTATTAAATGTTTTGTAATTTCTGTTGTAATGAGTATAAATTATTTTTTGTTATATGTCTTCGTAATGTTATATATTTAGGGCTATTACAATATTGTAATGTACTTTCATTTATATTATTTTTCTGTATTTGTAATTCCTTCTATATTCATAATATGATTCTGTAATTGTAAAATATGTATGTAATGATACTATGTTTCCGTATTTGTCATATAGGCCTATTTCTGTAATTATATAATACAGGCTATCATAAAGACTTTGCTATAATTACTGAATATAATGCGCCCTACTATTATGATGTGTTTACAAATATGGCCTACAGCTGCTTATTTTGTAAGTATAACATTAACGTGATTATTTGCATGCAATAGTTACTGTAGGTTTATTGTAAAATCCTCGATTACGATAAGTTCTGTAAAAACTTAATTAGGTATTAATTAAAATACTTAAATCCCAAATACTTAATTTAAACTCACTCTTTCCGATTTACTGCTATTATCCACCGTCTTTTCAAATCCATTTCGTGGGGTCGTGATGGAAAACTATAAAACTTCACATTTTGCTTTGTATTACAATATCTATTATTACAGCTAAAAACACAGCATATAATTTTGCTGGACTGCTTTGACATTTTTAAAATAGCAATCTAAAGGCAACACTTTATGAAAGATTAAATAAATGCGTATAAAATCACTCCTACTCGAGTCTTCCAGCAGTCGGCTGTCAACACAGATCACACACAGTTGTTGAAGACAAGCCTACAAGTAGTTCTCGTAGTGTCCGCCTGCAGCAGCTCAGTGCTATACGCACGGAGCCTATATACAGGTCCCATAACCAGAGGAGAATTTTCAATTTCCAGGACATGGTGGAAAATCCTGAAGTCTAATTCTGACTTCTATCCTGTTAAAATAATACCACAGTCTTATTACATACAGTCATGAAGCTTGAGGTGATTTTTTGGATTGCTCACGATACAATGCTCCAAGCGGTTAGCAACTGAGAGTACTAGGAACAATAGACTGTGCAATAGTAGTGATCCTAGTGGCTAGCAACTAAAGTTCAACGACATTGTGTGCATATTCCCTACGTATTGAGCTTCGTGACTGTATGTACTAGACTGTGATAATACTTCAGGCTGCAGATCAGCTTTTTGGAGATGTACAAACTGTTCCAGCAAGTCAAGGTAGATGGCGCCAGTTACTGTTGCTTCACAGAAGAATGGCTCGACATTCTGTTCTTCTTCAGACCACACTAGACATTCAGTTTCGGACTGTCATGGATGTTTTCATATTATACGTGTGGATTTTGTGAGCCCCAATCTGAACATCTTTATGTCCAACATGAAGAGATCTGAGGTAGCCCAAAACTGAAAGTGTGGTGTGGTTTGTTGAAGGCCAGGATAGCCGGGCCATTCTTCTGTGAAGCAACAGTAACTGGCACATCTACTTCGACTTAGTAAAACAGTTCATGTATCTCTATATAGCTGTTTTGCAACTCAATATATTTTTTCAACAGAATAGGGCTCCCCCACATTGAAGTCCGCAGATTCGAGTGTCTCTCAGTAACACAATTCCAGGTTGCTGGATTGGACAAAATGGGCACATTTCGTGGCCATCATTTTCGCCTGATACCACTTCAATGGATTTTTTGAGGGGGGAGCTAAATTATGGACCTTGTATATGCATCTAAAAGTCTGACCTCCTAACTACATGAGGCCCGTCTGTGATATGATTGCAATGGTATGACTTAAGACTTTACAGTCTAGGATTAAAGCGTCCTTTAAGTACTACATTCAAGAGGTTTATTGTACACCCCTGAGGAATGAGTTATATTCCAATTGTGTGCACCTGGTAAACTGAGTCCACTATGTGCTACATCATATGTTCTTCTGCAGCCTACTGTTCATGTAATACTGTTCCCTGCTTATATACTCCTGTTCTTTAGATCTTTTAATCATTGAGACCCACCTGGGAATGGGCTTCCATTCCTATCTGAGTAGTCTAGAATTGCCACCACTGCTAGCTACCAATCTTTGAACATACCATGAGGACATACATGTCATGGCAGGCAAATAATTTAGCGCCAATAATACACAAAGAAAGGTACCGGTACTATATTTTTCTGACAGGCAGTGACAATGAAAACAGAAATTGAGGAGAGTGTTGGTTGACTAAAGGGGGTAAAATGGGAGAAAACCGAGAAAAAATCCTTATAACCTTCACTTCATCCACCACGAATGTCATTTTACTTGTGCTGCACTGAACCCAGGCTTGCTTACATGACAGTCTTACGTACTGGCTATGAGCCACCGAGGCAAATTGGTATGGTAACATGGACATGTTGGAAAAAACATGGCAAGAAATTTTTTTAGTTACTCTTGCATTTCCCTCACTTTAATTTCTCAAACTTTCTTATTTTTTGTATGTGATGTGTTAAAATGTACTTGTAGGAGTTTGAATAGAGCCTCATATACTAGAGCATTCGAAAAGCAATGGCAACATAGTTACTGTTTCTTCTTCTCTGGCGTCACAATTTGCGATCGAATCTTACCCTCCTTAATCATCTGCCTCCATATAACCCTATCCTTTGCGGCTGATATCCATCATCTGGTTTTAAGGAACGTGTTGGCATTCTTTGCCATTTCATCAATCCAGCGATCCCTGGGTCCTTCAATAGGCCTTCTACCTTGGATTTTACTGAATAGTGTTTTCTTGGGTATTCGGTTGTCTCCCATTCTAATTATATGCCATTGTAGTGTTTGTAGTCGAATGGTAGTGGATAGTTATTGTTTCACACTAAATTAATTTTTGTTACTTTTGGCATTACGTACCGGTACTTCAAATATAGTCCTCTGCCATGTCAGCAATACATTGGCAAATCCTTGCAAGACGGTGGACATTATTTGCAGCATCATTTATGGACATCTCTCTCACTGATCAATCTAAAGCTCACTGTATATAAACTCTTGATTGCAAGCAAATGCCTCACTTCCACCCATCTTCGATATGGTAGGACTTCTTTCCCACAAGCTTCTTGTAATGCCGTAAAGGCACTGGGTTGCATTTTTTCTCTTGCAACTTGTATTTTTATTAAATATCTTTCTTCATACCTACTGAACATTTTTAGGGCAGTATTACTTAATACAAATCAGAAACAGTCCCTGCACTGTATTCACAAAATATGGTTACTTAAAGACTTTTAATATTCCACATTTTTGCAATAACTGCTCCTCTAGTACATACTAAAAGATTCCATTGCTCACCACTAGGAGCGCTGATTTACAGCACTGCTGCCATTACTTTTCGAATGCCCTGGTATATTTTGTTCTTATTTTGTGTTTCTATTTACGAAACTATTTCACAATACATAAGTGACTATAAAAGTTGTGTTTTCTGTTGTAAAGCATGATCAATATTATTGCAGTTATAATCTCTTTTTGTCTTTATTTAAAAGTTTAATTATGAAGTTATAGGGAAACCACTATCATGTTTCATGCAATAGTTTGGAGGTATAATTTATTTCTGTATTTAGCAACATTGAAAATTCATTTATTGATAATGATTTTTCAATACATTGATGATTTATTTGCATTTGAATTTTCTTCGAATATGATTTGGATGCAGTAATTATTTCCTTAACATCATTGCTGGAACAGACTGACATGGCCTAATCCATGACGTTGATGAGATGATGATGATGATGATGATGATGATGATGATGATGATCATGATGATCATGATCATGATGATTATTGTCCTAGATGATCTTGCTTGTCATTAGCTTCGAAGGTAACTTCCTCAAATCTAGTCTGGGATGACGGACTCTTAAGAAGAGATAATAGTCATTTATATATTAAGGTCGTAATTAGGAGTTTTTGGCCTGAGGTAACTAATAGGCCCAAGGCTCATAGCGCTGAGGGTTATTATATACCGAGTTGGCCCAAAATGCTAGTTATGACCTTAATACATACAAAGTTTTATACAAGACAGGATAATATTCATTTTAAAGCTAGAGGTAAAGAATGAAAATAATACATATATAAGCGTCTGCCCATGAGCAGGTATTTCACTGCAAACCCAGCGTTCTTCAATCTTTCCTATTTTCTGCTTTCCTCTTAGTCTCCGCATATGATCCCCATATCTTAATGTCGTCTATCATCTGATATCTTCTTCTGCTCAGAACTTTTCTCCCGTTCACCATTCCTTCCAGTGCATCCTTCAATAGGCAGTTAGTTCTCAGCCAGTGACTCAACCAATTCCTTTTTCTCTTTCTGATCAGTTTCACCATCATTCTTTCTTAACCCACTCTTTCCAACACAATTTCATTTCTTATTCTGTCTGTCCACTTCACACGCTTCATTCTTCTCCATATCCACATTTCAAATACTTCTATTCGTTTCTCTTCATTTCGTCGTAATGTCCATGTTTCTGCCCCATACAATGTCTCACTCCACACAAAGCACTTCATTAGTCTCTTCCTTACTTCTTTTTCCAGAGATCCGCAGAAGGTGCTTCTTTTTCTATTAAAAGCTTCCTTGGCCATTGCTATCCTCCTTTTGACTGCTGGCTACAGCTCATGTTACTGCTTATAGTACATCCCAAGTATTTGAAGCTGTCCTCTTGCTCTATGCCTCATTTAGAATTCGTAAGTTTACCTTCTTTATTTTTCTTGCGACAACCATGGTCTTCGTCCTGTTTGCATTTTATCTTCATCTCATACTGCTCACAGCTGTCATTTAGCTCCAGTATTATACTCCTTAGTATCGTCTCTCTTCTGCTAACAACAATGAAAATAATACATAGGCGTATAGGTAATTAAAGTGAAATAAAATAAGTCTATGCAACCATGCAATGGCAGTAAGCAGCAATAGAAATAAACAACTTTTATATTTTCAAGTTTTATAATTTTCATGTTTTCAGATTTGTATTTGTAGTTTATGTGAATAAATAAAGAAATAAAATAAAAGATGATGTGTTGTAACAGTGAGGAGAAGGAATTAATGTCCTTCACGACACTTGATATTGTGGATGCCACGGAAAGTGTCATTCTTAGTTTGCTGCCTTCTAAATCAAAAGCAGTTTATGAAAAAAGTGTAACGATTTTGTGCAATGGTGCAAGAAGAGAAATGTTTACTCTAAGTTACACAGAGTCCATAATGTTGGTATATTTTTCTGAACTATCGCAATTAAGAAAAGCATCTTCTTTACTGTCATATTATTTGATGCTAAAATCAACACTTCTAATAAAAGACAGTGTCGAAATCAATAAATTTCGAAGATTATAATAATATTTTATAACTCTACGGCTATAAAATTGTTTTATCACCCTAGGGTTATAAAGTGCCATTTATGCCTGCTTTTGCGGGTAATAATGCATAGATCAGTCCTGCATAAAAGTCTTCAATGTGAATTCTCTTGGAGGGATGTAAAGTGGAATGTTCCATATCGTAGTTATATGACACTTAAGAGAACGAAGCTTTTGATTAAGAAGGTTCCAAACAAAATTACAAAAGTATGGATTGCTAGTTTACAATTAAATTCTGTTATAACTAATAAAATTGTGTTTAGGTGAGGGGTTTGGACTTTTTCCATTGCTGGTTGTCACAATCAAAAATTAAGACACAACGTTTTGAAGAGTGGTTCTCCCTTCGTCTTCAGGTGGAAGGAAGGAGAGAAGAGAAAAAAAAACCTACTGTTGGGATCGTTACGTACAGCTGTATAGAATAGCTGTACATAACGATCCCAACAGTAGGTTTTTTTTCTCTTCTCTCCTTCCTTCCACCTGAAGACGAAGGGAGAACCACTCTTCAAAACGTTGTGTCTTAATTTTTTATTGTGACAACCAGCAATGGAAAAAGTGCAAACCCCTCACCTAAACATTAACAATCCACCATTGCTTTCCAACCTCTCATTTAGATTAATAAAATTGTATTTTACGAAAGAATATACTAAACTTGTATTGTATTACCGCATCCTTGAAGTTGAAAACAGCATAGTTGTGTTTTTAAAGTATTCAGTATTTAAGAACATGTTTGCCCTACAGTTTCACATCATTCCAGAATTTCAGTACATAGTAAACCATTTAGATTAAGTTCTGCAGTAGTGAGAGGTGTTATGCTTGATGTTGGCCATATCCTACAACACCTTACAAACAGAACTAAGGTAACATGATCCAATTTTGCAAACCAGCTACAGTTCTTTAATTTTCTTGCCTTGTCCGTTCTTTAATTTTCTTGCCTTGTCCGTTAAAAAACTGTAGTTCTTTCCACATTTTTGCTGTATCGTCTTCCAGAGTGTGTTACTCAGTGCTCTAATAGTTTATCTTTCCTCATTTCAATTTCTTGTAAAGGATAACTTTACTTGCTTGATAACCATTTTGGATAGATGGCTTTATGAATATTGGATTAAAAGTAAACGAAACATCATTGTTAGAAGTCACAGTTCACAAACATGTCCTTAGGCTTGTAAATCATGCACATTTTCGTTTATTTTACAAGAATTTCAGACTATGTAATAATGCACTTGTAATGTTTATGATATAACTTACAACAGTTCACTATATGTATTATTATAATATTTCCTGTGTGAATTATACATATTACAGTAACTTAGGCTTGTACTCTATGTTCCAGAGAGTAGACGGCATAGTAAGACTCAATGGCAAGAAGTCAGAACCTTTTAAACTCGAAAAGGGGATAAAACAGGGAGACAGCTTAAGTCTGTTATTATTTATAATATGTACGGATGAAGTGCTGAAGACCTGCAAAGCGAGAACTGATAAATCAATGGTAGGGATGTGACAGCTCAGACCAGTGTTTTGTCAGATGTTAGCCTATGCTGACAACATGGTACTAATCGCAGACACAGAAAGGAAGCTCCAACAAATAATAATTGAATAGGTGGAAACCTTAAAAGAAAGGGGGGTGACAGTAAATCACAAGAAGAGTCAAGTTATGATGGTGGCAAGGACAGAAGAACAGGTAGAGCAAATTAAAATAGAGTACGATGGACAACAGCTGACACAGATGTAAAGCTATGAATATCTCGGAACAATAATCCATCAAACAGGCAAGTTACAAGGAGAGATGCGCAAGCGAGCACAAAAGATCACTAATGCCTACTATGCCCTGAACCATTGCTTACTTGGTGAAGAAGAGGTGGATAAAAAGACCAAGACCCATGAATACCAGGCAGTTTTGGAGCCGATACTACTATATGGTAGCGAGAGCTGGATAGTGACGAAGAATGATATAAGTAAAGTTAACGCAGTGCAAATGAAGTGTCTAAGAAGAATAGGGAAAACACAAAGGGACAGAGTAAGAAACGAGAGGATAGGGACGATTTACAACTGCCACCCATAAGCAAGAGGATGGAAGACCAACAACTTATTTGGTTTGGACATGTTACACAGATGGAGGAGCACCGGAAACCATGCCAATTCTTGGAGGCTAGGCCGCAAGGGAAGCGACCTATAGGCAGACCAAAGACCACATGGGAGGAGGTAATGAAGCAGGTCGTGGCAAGCTGGGGGAAAACATTGGGTCAGCTCTGCAGCCTAGTCAGAGATAGGGACAAGAAGAAGAAGAAGAAGAAGAAGAAGAAGTTAGCCTTGTAACTTGTAGATATTAGTCCCTGTTTCTATAACAGATCACAGCTTTTCTTTGCCTCAAAATTTCGCTACTTTTCAGCCTCTGTGAATGAATATTTCGATTGAGACTGCATACGTTTCTATAGGATAAGTCTCGTGAGAGGCAGAGGTGAATATTTCAAAATCCACAAAATTTATCCGATTTGTTTGAAATTGATCATGGATACTAAGTATGTTATTAGTAATGGACATACCAAGTTTCAACTTTCTAAGTACAAAGTTCTGTAAATATTAATAATTTTATAAAACTTTATATCGTTTGATATAAAATGCTCCATGCACCATATTGTAAGAAATTTTCAATATTTCTTTTTATTTATATGTTCAGAGGAGGTATATAAATAATGATAAGTATTAGTTTATTATGGGAATAATATAGTAATACAGTTATCTTGGTTTTAATTTCATACTTTAAAGGGCAGGCAAGGCAAGAAAATTAGAGTGGGCACAATAAGCCAATACACTGCAGTGTTTCAGGATTCAGTATTGGAAAAGGAACGAACTAATGGCAGTGAGCAATGAAGATCAAACTCGAACCAGTGTCGATTAATAATAATGTATGTATTTTAATCTGATGAACAGGTAGGACTGATGCAAGATGAACTTCATACCCTTCAGCCACAACTGATTGACACTTCAGAGAAGACTGAAAAACTTATGATTAAAATTGAGCAAGACACAGTAGTTGTGGAAGCCAAGAAAGAGGTAGGTTTATCAGTTGCAATACATCTTTTTTTTTTTTTGCACTACTGATATCTATGAAGCTTAGGCTATTAAGAAAAGAAATAATAATTTTGTAAGAAATATTTTACCATAATCAAACTTTTTAACAACCTGCTTATCACATAAGACACTAAAAATACAGCCATTTCCTACCAGAAATTATGTAAAATATCCTCCTAGCTTTTAGTAAGATTTTGTCGCATAATAATAGGGCATAGGTCTAATATGTAACTAGAAGTTTTTAAATTTAGATTGTTGGTGCTGATGAAGCATTGGCCAATGAGGCTGCAGCAGCGGCGCAGGCTATCAAGGATGACTGCGAAAGTGACCTGGCTGAAGCTATACCAGCATTAGAAGCAGCACTTCAAGCTCTTGATACTTTGAAGCCTGCAGACATTACAATTGTAAAATCTATGAAGAATCCTCCTGCTGGAGTTAAATTGGTTTGTATTCTTGGAAAATAATTACAATAGGGATAACCATAAATGGAGGCTGCGAGGAGAGGCGTTTCATAATATCTTCCCTCACCAGCTTCGCTATGATTCAAGACGGCGCTCATCCTGTTGGATCCCGGCCACTTAGTCACTCGTAATAAGAGCACCTCTGCACATAGTGCGTTGGACATTGTGCCACTGTCACATATTCTGTATTCTGTGACACAGTATATGAGGGTAGGCCACCAAAGGGAAAAACTGAGAGGTAGAACTTAAACTGAGTTCAATCCGGCATGGGAACTGGAATCCGGTGTGGCTTAGTGGATAAAGCATCAGCACGTAAAGCTGAAAACCTGGGTTTGAGTCCTGGTGCCAGAGTGAATTTTTCTCTGTTCTATCCATCCTTCATCATATGACAACACACAATTACTGCACGGAAATATCATATGTACTTCGGTACATCATACTAATAAATGTTATAGGAATAGCTACATACAGAGACTGAATGGTTTGTTATATGTGCGCCTTCTGTACCTGATCTGATTAGAATATTTATTTATAAGCGAGATGTGTTAACTGTACACAAAAATTCATTGCTACAGATTTAAACTATTAGTACAACCTATCTTCGCAATTGGAATGAAATGTTATAGAACTGTAAACAATACTTTCAGTAAATGTTTGACACATCAAGTAATCTGTAGACTTATAATAAATCTGTAACCAAAATTTTTCTGGTAATTTTCGCTTTTCCAAAAATAATTGGTGTTAACATGTATAATTAACCATCCTGAGACGAAAAATAGCATTTTTGAAATTTTGTTTATAGTATGTCTGTCTCTCTGGATGTTTGTTAACTTTTCACACGATAATGGCTGAACCAATTTCTATGAAAACTGGAATATAAATGAAGTTTGTTCTAAGTTAGATTTTAGGCTATATACCATTCAAAATGCTTCATTTAAAAGGGAGATTATAAGGGGGGCATGAATTATTAATCGAAATATCGCGCTTATTTTTTATTTTTTGTGAAAAATGTTACATACAAAAGTTTCTTTAAAAACAGTTTCCAATAAGTTTTACTCCATGTAAAATTTTGATAGGACTGATATTTGACGATTTACACGAATTCTATAATAACGATGTGTTTTATCAGCATCGCCTCAGACTAATAGTTATAATGAAATGAAAATAAATGACTACTGATTCGTATATTTAAGAAGGCCTTGCATAACAGTAAGAAGATATTCATTTAACACTATTTTCATTCGGATATATTTGTTTTCTGTCATGGGAATAATAAATACTTTTATCATAAAGATGAGTATTTTTACTGGACCAAAAATACAGCACATATTGAGTAAAAATTAGTATGGCATTTTACCATTAAGCTCACAAAGTGTAACGAAATGGCGTTCCTTTGCTCATAATTTACCCATATTCGTTTCCTGTGTTTCTTAAAATAATATTTATGTACTAACATTAATTTTCATTTTTTATTTACATAAACAATGATTCACAACGGAGCAAGTTGGCTCAGATGGTAGAGTTTGAGACTCATATTCTGGAGGTCACGGGTTCAAACTCTATGGCCAACCAATCTGACTGGGGTTTTTCATGGTTTTGCTTAGTCATAAAGGCAATTGTCAGATTGGAAATTTACATGCCATGATTCATCACCACCTCAATTACCAATACGATAAACATTAATCCAAATCTATAATCCATTACATGAACACAAACCATCTATAACACATTATAGAAACAGAAACTCAACAAGAGTAAAAACGGCCTACTGGTATATCACACATTCTAACATGCGACATGACCACAGATGTTAAAGCATGTATAAATAAACTTAACAGAGTAAAAAAGATGCACAGTGCGGCCAACATAAATTATCCTCGTACAAAATCCACTCTGTATTGACATTAATTTGGGTGATTATTAAAGGATGCATTCAAGACTAATTTGGAAACATGTTAAACGAATTATCCTTGCACCAGAAACGAATATTCTCTGAACCAAATGATCTTATTTTAATTATTTGCATATGATAACAATTAATGAACATGTTAAAGGAATTATCCTTGCACCAAATGAGTGCTTTCTGGACCAAAACGATCGTATTTTAATTATTTAAGTAGAATTTCAATTAAGTACCGTAACATATTAAACAATTTATCCTTCTATCAAACACGTTTGTTCCCTGGTCCAAATGTCCTATTTTAATTATGTAATTACTTTATATTTATTTCTAACAAGTGCAGCGAAGCGCATGGGTATGACTAGTTACCATAATAAAGACGAACTTCAGCAAGCCATCTACAGCACTTAAGGAAAACAACTAGCAAGGTCATTTAGTTTGGAAATATCTATAAATAAAATTACGGCTTTCTCGAGGAAAGACCATGTTAAAAGTAAAATATGTGTCAATAATTTAATTTCTCAACAAGGCAATTATTTGTTTTTACATTTAAAAAAATATGTCTATGAAAATATCAAAGTTTATGAAGATTAAGGGTATCATAAATTTAATTTTTGAAATCTCTCGAATGCAAAAGCACACTCAGCTCAGATGTTATAAAGCTTGGGATAGACCATTATTAGTATATGAAAGTAAGGATGGACTATAAAGAAATCTGATCAGCAGAGATGTGATACGCGAGAAAAGCAGCTGGATACCGGTATTCACTTTTGGATTATAAAAGGAACTTGGACATTTTGAAAGAATTACTGTTCATACGCAGCAAATTTTGGAATTTATTCAGAACTACAGATTGAATTTAATACAGCACATAAGAAGATCAATAATGGGAGGGTATTTAAGCAGTTCCTGGCTGCAAAAGGGTATCTGTCGGATACAGGGGGGAGAGCCATTAATCCTTCCCATTGAAGGCTTTAAGGAACCAACCTGGACAAATACCCAATGTCCCATCCCTACCTTCCCATGGTGCAGCTGTTAGTAAGCATAATTTTACAAGCTGAACTAAAGGGAGGGGCTACTCATCAATTAGCACTGGTCAGCTTGATGAGTTAATGACTGAATTTGGTATAATTTTCCTCTATTCAATACCTAATTCCCTCTTTACCCTTTCCTATCCAGTCCTCTGACTGAACTCTTACTTTCTTCGACCCCGACGGCATTAGAGCATTCGAGGCCTAGGGGTTCATTTCCCTTTCCTTCCTCCTCTTTCTACTTTTTTGTTCCTAGTGCTGACCTGCTATGGCACTAAAATCGTCCTCCAGTGGCTTAAGGAGGGAAAGCTGGTGATCAACAAGATCTCCCAGCTAGGTTCAATGGACCCGTCGACCAACAGCAGGTGTGGTCCTCCAGACATTCTGGGGGTTGTGTGTGAATGAAGTAGCCACCAAAACGTTAAAATATGGTGTTCACTTAAATCGGCTACAACTTGCCATTTAACTGCCCATTGTGCAACTCAAACCAAGAAATGGATTCGGAACACCTCAAAATCTGTGCTTCATTGGCTGGTCATGATAATATCTTTGAAAAATATTGGAGTGCAAGAGGTCAAATGACTTTATTGTCAAACGCCTGGCATTAGAAAACAACAACAACATTACCAATCTAAAGAAAATTGAGAGTGTAACAGACCAAGAGGCCTAAAATGGGAAAGGATGGTGATGATGATGTCTGATATTTTTAGTTTAATTTTAATTAATTTGTAACTGAGAGTTTGTTGTTATTTTAATCCTCATGCATCTCAAAGTGAAAGTTTACCATACCAGAACATAAATGTGCAAAAAATAACGTATGTAAGTTATCAGTAAGTTAAATACATTGCATAACAAACGTCTCATTATTACTAATATATAAGTGAAACCTGCAGATAATAAGAAATAATAGAAAAAATAAACATGCAGGCATCCTGTTCCTTTTCCACTGCTAAATAATTCAGATTAAGAAGCAAACTACCATACGGGTACTTGTTCTTTATATATATATATATATATATATATATATATATATATTATCCAGGGGAAGGAACTGGCCACTACCCTATTATCTCCTGGCCTAGTTGCCTCATAAGTAGTGCCTTCTTGGTATCAATTGTGAAGTTCAGACATGTCTTCGGACAGTTGACTAAGCAACACTATATTATACTAAAATTGTGAGTTCTATGTATCTTGTGAACTAGGTCTTTTTCATTGCTTATGCCTTTGGAGAGTTGTGTCGTGATATTTACAGCACTTTCATTAGTAATACTTCTCATTAGTTGTTCTATAATTTACCAATACATTATTGTTTATTATAACTTCGTATCTTGTTTCCTGTAATATTCTCATTAATAATATTTTTATTACTTTTAGGTAGGTGATATTTCTATAGATTAATCAAAATAGAGTTATTAATATGTCCATATATTATTCATTACTTCTGTCAAAGATAAGTCTTGGATTTTGTGATTTGTAACAGACTCCAGAACCTGTACTGGAATAATAAGATACATCGTAAATGTTTTCCAGGTTATGGAAGCTGTTTGTGTTATGAAAGGAGTAAAACCTGAAAGAAAGCCTGATCCGAGTGGATCTGGAAGAATTATAGAAGATTATTGGGGTCCTTCACTAAAAGTACTTGCAGATTTCAAGTTCTTGGAGACTCTAAAAACATACAATAAAGATAACATCCCACCTGCTATAATGAAGAAGATCAGAGAGAAGTTAGTAGCTTAATGAATTTCACTATTAATAATTCATAAAATGTCACAATTTGTAATCAAATATACTGTATTTCAAATTCTCGGAGAGAGTGAACCAAAGCCCTTCTGGACTGCGATCTGAAGGTATATTCCTTGAAAAATTCCTTGGGAGGGAGAAATAAGGTAAGTACACTTCTGTGGATATATTTTCATTTTTAGAAAAGTCATAGCTATTGTCCAGACAACTCCTTAGCAGTCAAACATTGAAAGACCAATCTGGGTGAGAAATCTTGCCTCGTCATAGGCTTTCCTAATGCCATTCATCGATTGGTTCATGGCCATGAGCATTACAGAAAGAAGTTGCTTGGTAATTTCCATCTAATGTCACCAAGTCCCATACGTTACCTTGTGTCATTTTTTTTAATGAATCGTTACAGAATGAAAAAGAAAGTAAAGTAAAATTGAGAATTTTTACTTAACTGTGTTAAAGTGATGAAAGGCTATTGGATTTACGAAGAGGAAGATATATTTTACATAATGGTGGCACTTAATTAATTTTTGACACAATGCTAAAAAAAAAAAAAAAAAAAACCGTTTTATTACTTACTATGTGAAATGTATAATGAAAAAGTGTATCTCTTTCATATCGCATCGATTTTTTAAATTGTCAGTCTCAATCCATTTTACCATCACATGAACATAAACAAACAGGTAACTGAAAGATAGATGAAATATTATGTCAAATCTCATGTTGATTACGAAACTAACATTTGAACACTAAATGTAAGGTTGTTAGGGACTCGTCTTTGCTGCTCATCGAGTTTGGAAATTACTGTTTTTCATCCAGTCTGGGTCTCAACATTGTTTTTCATTAGTATGAGTATATTAGTTGATATTCTCCATAGTAATTAAATCTATTTTAAAGCAATCCTAGATACCAACAGATGTGAGATTCGAGATGGTCTGGAAAATAGATCATATCAAATGATTTATCTCTTTTTATGGAATGATTACTATCACTTAAATACTGACGAATGTGCTATAGAGATATTTCACAGTGACTAACGTAACAATCGTATATAAATTGTGGATATGTACACGAAACATAATAAATGCTGGTATTTTTATATTAGTACCATATTATTGAGTACATAAAGCTCTATTGATGGAATTAAAAAGGACGTTTTAAATGTCAACTCTATTTATACAATACTCATTTTAGGTAGTGTGACAAACGTAACATTTTTATTACCCTCTGAAAATAGAAACATAAACTAAACAATTTTTCTGTGATTTGGTTGTTTAGAAAATGAAACTATAAATTGTATAATTAATAATGTGTTTTAGATAAGCTTCGTTGAAAATTTCATATTTCAATTATGAATAGATCACCCAGTATATGAATATATGTCAATACATGTGTGTGACTAACGTAACAGAAAGTAACATTCACAAAAGTTACGTAATATGCATTTATTGAACAAGTTTTACTACTGGATAAGAAGAATAACATTACATATTCCATCTAAGGTTTCATATCTACAATTGTCAATTAATAGATAATACTTAATATCCATATGGAAACAAACACTCCTAAGGCCAGAATCTTACAACAGTTTCACATTTGTTGCAACTGCCTCCTTATCTCCTGTATTCCTGTAGAGGTTACTGTAAAGATGTCCTACTTTCACTACAATATGGGTCCACACCTGTGGAGTAACGGTTAGTGTATCTGGCCGCGAAACCAGGTGGCCCAGGTTCGATTCCCAGTCGGGGTAAGTTACCTGGTTGAGGTTTTTCCAGTGTTTTCTCTTAATTCAATATGAGCAAATGCTGGGTAACTTCAGTGCTGGACTCTGGACTCATTTCACCGGCATTATCACCTTCATTTCATTCAGATGCTAAATAACCTAAGATATTTATAAAGCGTCATAAAATAACCTATTAAAATAAAATAAAACTACACTGTGGCATGCCTTTATACCGTGTATGTGCTTAACTTGAGCAAATATGTTTTCAAGTTTATTCTCATCATCTCCCATATTAGATATGGGTATACACAAGCAGTTAACTTTATAATTGTGTTGATAAAAGCTTGTACCAATTTTTTAGTCTCTTCTGATATGGAGTCCAGCAGTTCACTCTCTTAATTTTTGTTTGTTCCTCATTTTCGACACAACACGGTTTTTCATGACAACTTTTTTCTTGCATGGACTTGCTGGAAGTGAAGTGTGAACTCCTCTTACAGTTTTCCCAAATGTTTGTGGTGATTTGTATGGGAAATTAAGAGCTATGGACATGTGCTTTTTAATTAACTTTTTTTTCTTTTTCATATTACGAATACAGATTTTTCCTACTTCTGCTTCCTTCTTCTTGAACTCATTATTTCTTCCTCTTTCTCTGTATTATCTCATATCTTCCTTCGCTTTTTGCCTTTCTTCGGCTATTTTATGTGCAGTCCTGAGTGCACGACTGTCTTGCTTTCTCCCCTTGGAAGTCTTTGCCATGCTCTAGAACCCACTATTAAAGTACCTAAGGACAGCAAGACTTTAGCAGGAAAAGAGTACGTCTGTTAGCATATAACTTTTCAATATGAGATGTGATGTTACGTTAGTCACAGTAATATTTAAAAACTGTTTTTAAATTTAAAATTAATTTATGGCTGGTGGCAGTCAGTATATGTAGTACTAAGAGAATGTAGCATTTTAGCTCAATAAATATTATAGGAATTGAAAAATATTTCATTTTTTGTGACTAATGTAACCCAAGATTTAGTTTGTATTCAACATGTTACAAGTACTTACTGATTCAGAGTAGTATGCAAATACAACCATAAATTAGAACTAGAATACCTGTACTAATAGTAAACAGCATAATTATGCAGACACGATCAAGTCATATGATTTTTATTGTGCAGTTAGAAAGGTTATCAGTTATGGTGCAAAACGTACTCATAACTCACTCCACTCTCCCAGAGGAATGAAGCATCACAGAATGTTTCTTGACGCGGTATTATCAAATGAATGAAGTTCTAGTAACATATTTTATTATTAATACTGTTCAGTTGATGAGACTAGCACTTCAATGTTTTATATTTATGTCTGCTTTATCGTGAAATGTCCCTATCTGCAGAGAACTGAATGGACAGCAACGACCTACTATTCTATTCTGGTCTTCATTTTAAAAAACTACAGGAAACCAGCAATATAAATGCACTTTATTGGAATGCTAGGTATCAGTAACAAATGGTCTCATCCTCCAATGTTAACTGTTAGAAAAAGAAGATCATAATGCATGCACAAGTATATTTTTATGGAATGAACATCTGGGTTCTAATAATGTAATTATTGAACTTCATTCTCATTTATTGATTTTGATGTAGTCTAAATACTGTGTAAGCAATTGAATAGGAAAGGTTATATAGCATACAACAATCTAAATTACGTTGCTCTTCCCTGTTGTTTTGAGAGTCTGTTCCTTTTTTCATGTTTGTCAGATGGATACCGGTAGCTATTATCCTGTAAAACTGTTTGAAAATGATAATTGAAGAGTCCACTGCAAGACTGATGGATGTCACTTTTTTGTCGAAAATGAACCGAGACTGTCACTGCATAGCTTAAGACATATAGAATGTACATAGAGAGTTACATGGCATTAACACTGATAGTGCGTCTGGCCGCGAAACCAGGTGGCCCGGATTCGAATCCCGGTCGGGACAAGTTACCTGGTTGAGATTTTTTCCGGGGTTTTCCCTCAACCCAATACGAGCAAATGCTGGGTAACTTTCGGTGCTGGACCCCGGACTCATTTCACCGGCATTATCACCTTCATTTCATTCAGACGCTAAATAACCTAGATGTTGATACAGCATCGTAAAATAACCCATAAAAAAAACACTGATAGTCATTGTCCAGTAATGATCGGAAAATCACAGTTAAGCTTTGAGTGCTAAGCATTTCAAACTTTCAATCGCTTCTCCTGCAAAATGTATTCCAAATGACATCCATCATTCTTGCAGTGGACTCTTCAATTTGGAAATGAGAAATAAATAATGTTATGATAAGCGTCATGTTTATTTATGAAATTTAACAAACATTCCGAAATGAATGGATGCACTAGTAGTTACCTAACTGTCTGGCATTATAATAACAAATATAACTTACATCTAGAAACTCATCAGATATATGGAAACACTATGTATTTTTTAGATTATTCTTTGTTTCCACACACATGCGCGTTTGTTTATATATATATATATATATATATATATATATATATATATATATATATATATATATACGGAAGTTGCCACTGAGTTAGCTATGTGGTAGCGTGTCTGCCTCCAGACTAGCCAGCCCGGGTTCGATTTCTGGCGGGGTTAAATTTTCATGTAAAATTTCTATTTCGGGACTAGGAGAGATGGCAGTGCACAACTTCTAATCACTAAATTGTGCACCAATATGCCTGGGTTAAATCCAAAATCTCTCCGCACTGCATTTGAAGAGAAAGCATATGTTACTGTTGATAGTGATTCATTCGTCAGATGGGAATGTTAAACCTGGCGGCCCCCTTGGTACTATTCGATAGGAGTAGACTATATACTGGCACCAGGTTTCCTCTTCTCCCTTCCTCACCATTATTATCCTCACCTATTTCCTACATTACACTTACACATACACTCACTCTAGTACACGACGTAACTCTTCACAGATACAAATCATACATAATGTGGCCCGCCGAAATGGTGTGCAACTTGAGTGGTAGAGCGTTGGTACGTTAAACCAAAGGTCCCGGGTTCGATACCCGGCTCCGCAACAATTTTTCCCTCGAAATTATTCAAATTATTCAACTTGAAAATGGGTCACAGTCCTGCCATCTATCCGCAGTATGTGGAACCCGAATCACGCAAGTGAAGTGAGTAGACATTAGACATACACACACAAACATATATACGAAAATTCTAGACTAATTTTAATGAAGTTTGTATTTAATATTTTTATGTAACCTGAAGTATCTGGTAATTTTTGATTAGAATTGGTTTAGCAGATGGCATCTTGTACACAAAACCAAATGATTACCATTTAACAAAATACAGCTTACATAAATTTCGTTAAATTTCATTCACATAACATGAAATAAAAATTAAATTCCTTGTTAAATGGCATTAGAAACCTACAGAATAACTTGGCATAGAACTGTGATTACATAAATAATTTTTATTGTTTTAAGATATATTCCAGATCGTGATTTTGATCCAAATATTATCAAAAACGTGTCGACTGCTTGTGAAGGATTGTGCAGATGGGTGAGAGCTATGGAAGTCTATGACCGTGTCATTAAGATTGTTGCTCCAAAGAAAGCAAATCTTGCAGAAGCAGAGGCAGAACTTGCTGTTCAGATGGACAAACTTAATGAGAAGAGAGCTCAGCTGCAAGAGGTGATTATCCTTCAGTAGAATTAAATATTCTTATATATGTGTATTATATATATATATATATATATATATATATATATATATATTGTTATTGACTATTGTTTATGCACATGTAAAATTGCAGAGAATTTCTGCGACTGATGAGATAAGTGAATTGTTGCAGTAAGAATTTCGTTGTCATTGATATGATGACATGTGTTTAAATTGGTCGACAATAACATTACACACATTTATTTTGTGTTACATATCAAAGCATTTGAAATAACCATAACATTTACAAGAGAGTATTCATCATTTATGCTGAGTCAAACTTCTATTTGTGTGTAAAATTGAATGGAGATTTCAAATATGTAAAATTTAATATAGGATGCCATTTAAAAAAGTGTTATTTTTTTGCCACACTCTGTACATGAATCAATACTTTTGTAAGACCACAGCCATAAGTTTCAGTTAGATATCTCCAACAACTTTTGTTTTTGGTATATTTTCATAAAATGAATATATAAAGAGTTATTAGCAATATTCCATACTTAATTAACACACTGTATATACAAGGTGGGGCAATGTTCATTTACCATTTTGAGACTTGTAATGCTTTTTTCTAGTTTTCATGAACTGAACATTGATACATAAGAGACACATTGCCATTTATCATGATATCAATAAAACAATCTTTTTTTTTTTTTTTTTAAATTACGCCTTTCAAATGCTCCACATCTCTTTTCATGCATTCACGCAGCTGTGAAACAACGTTTTCCATGACACGTATATGCATGGGTGCTGGTATGGCATGGATTTCATTCTTAATCCTTTGCTTCAATGTGTCCAAATCATCTGGTCATGTGGCAAAGACTTTGTGTTTCAAATATTCCCAAAGGAAAAAATCACAAACTGAATGATCTGGGGATCAAGGTGACCACGAAATGTCTCCAAAGCGTGAAATTAACCTGTCTTCAGAGACTATCCTTAGGGTTTCCATAGAATGGCATGCAGTGTGCGCATTTGCTCTGTCTTGCTGAAAATAAACAGATGCTAGGTCAACATTGACCTTAAAACATTTTGAACTTAAAAAAAATAGGGACCAATAATCCCAAATGCAGAAAATCCGCACCAAACCGTTACCTTTTGAGTGTGGAGAGGTTTCTAATGAAGCTCAAGAGGATTCACATCACTCCAGTGTGCCATATCCTATTTGTTGACTTTGCCACACAACTGAAAATGTGTTTCATCGAACATTATCATTCGTCGAATGAGATCTGACTGCTGTGTTATTAATTCAATAATTTGCTCATGAATGTCCTCCTTACAACACAATCCTGGTCTGAAAGTTGATACATAATCTGAAGCTTGTATGGGTGAAAATTCAGATCTTTGTGTAAAATCCGACCCAATGACCTTCTTGAGATTTGAAGTGTTTGTGCATGTCTGCATGCTGATCGTTTGGGACTTTGTTAAAAATCAATCTTTATGCGATCAATATTTTCTGTGCCCGTACAGTCTTTGGTTTCCCTCCGTGATTTTTATCTTCTGTAGACACTGTAGTTCGAAACTTTTGTACCCAGTTGTTTATAATGTGCCAGTCTGGAAAATGCTCATGCCTTCCAGTGTTAAAATGTCTAAATATTCACTGCGTCAGTACTGCAGAATCACCTTATTTTTTTTTCTTTTTTTTTTAAGTCTTACAGCAAAAGCACAATGTGCGGCTGACCAGCGCTCCATTTTGTTTACTGAAGGACATTGTTTGTGGATGTTGCCTTGCACCAAACATTGTAATAATTTCATGGCCATCTAAGTTATGGATTGATGAAAACGGTACATGCAATAAGGAAATATTAACAAAAGAAAAAAAAAAATAATAATAATACCCTTTGCTTGAGATTCTGGCTGATATGTACATCTATTATCAGGCAGTACGTCTCACTTGAGGTATGTGTCAGAGTAAAAACAATTGTTTGTATGCATCTGAAGTCTGATTATTGTAATATGTAGCTCATCGGCGATGTATGCAATGGAGGGGGAAAGGAACTGGCCACCCTATCTCCATTATCTCCTGGCCTAGTTGCCTCATAAGTGGTGCTATTTTGGTAGCACCTGTGAGGTTCAGACATGTCTTCGGGCAATTGACTGAACAATAAACAACAATAATAATTTATTTAGTCGTATACACATAAAAAATTTAATTTTTGAAAATTATATTTTATTTAACGATGCTCACAACTGCTGAGGTTATATCAGCATCACCGGTGTGCCAGAATTTTGTCCTGCAGGAGTTCTTTTACATGTCACTAAATATCTACCTAGGCTAGAATCAAACCTGCAACCTCGAGCACAGAAAGCCAGCACTATACCACCTGCGCCACCCAGGTCGACTACACATAAAATCTTTCCTTTAAAAATGAAAAGGGAAGCAATGTTTCCATTACACCCATAGGCGCTATGCCCCTGAAAAATTTGATTCCTAATTCTCCAAGAAAAACAACAGTGACTATCTTCAGAGTAGTAATTGAACATAACTATCAGTGTATGTCTTCAAAATTGGAATCTACAGTATACATCACCAAAATGTGTTCTCTGAAAAAAGAAAAGTCAACTATGAACTTGCAGTGCATACTAAACTGCAAAGCTATCATCATTTCAGATAAAAATGTTAACATCACAGACGTTTATTGTTACTATACTGGTACCATATTAGAAAACAAGTGGAGAAAATCCAATGTTCTGAGCATTTCATTAATTAATTTGTTCATACATTTAAAGTGACTAGTCAGCTAGTTGTCGATAACTCGCTTTCGTAAGACATTACATATAGATGCCATATCGTGATTCTGCATAAGAAAAGTTGAATAAAAATTCTAGGTGACAGATAAGCTTCAAGCCCTTAATGATGAATTTGCTGCTATGACCAAGAAAAAGAAGGAATTGGAGGATGCTATTGATGTCTGCTCTCAAAAACTAGACCGTGCTGAGAAATTAATAGGTAGGTATAATAAATACTTGAAACTTTTTAATTAACGTAGAACATATAAATTAACTGCAAAATATTTACATTGTTATATTCTATAACCTTATCCTGACAGGTGGATTGGGAGGTGAAAAGACTCGTTGGAGTGAAACTGCAAAATTGTTGCATGGAACACTTCACAATGTGATAGGAGATGTACTATTGGCTGCTGGAGCTATAGCCTATCTCGGACCTTTCACTGTGGATTACAGACAGGTATGGTGTATGAAAGTGATGAAAGATCTCTTCAAACATATTATGTAATAAGTGGATATACACAATGTCTGTCATCCCTCTAATTGAACCTGCAACAACTTCTACATAGGACAGACAATCAGATCATTTCAAACACGTTACAGAGAACACATCACAGCCATAACAAAATTACAAAACACATCCACATATGCAAAACACGTCACAAATGCTAACCACACCTACAGAGACATCAACACAGACATGGAAATTCTACACATCCAACCAAAAAGCCAGAAACTAAACACACTAGAAAAATACGAAATATACAGACACAAAAACACATCCAAATGAAATTCTCAACACACAACTCAATTTCAGAACACGCACACTCTTTGACTCCACATTACACTACACAAACACACCCCACAGGAAACAAAACAAAAGGTGCCAAGACCAGCAACAACCAGTTCTGAAGAAGGCCCATAACAGGCCGAAACATGTTAACCAGGTACGATAGAATTTAACATGAGAAAGACATATAATACATATTCCGAACTAAAATTTTCTCTTCACTCAGGAGTTAATTTACATTGTACAGAATGGTCCGATCCATTTTGATGGAACAACTGAAATCATTTAATGGCTGTCACATACATATGCCTATATTAATTGTCATTCCTTACTGTCTTCCGTTCATTTCAGTACAAGCAAATTCTGTTTCAATGTACTGTTAGCTTTACGAAGTTTCTTTGAAAACATTTTGCAGTATACTGTATTTGTTGTAATGACCTTATCTGCAGTATAGATTAAATGCTTCAGTTTAGTAATATTATTAATTTTTATTTATACACCCAACATAGTATGAAGTCCCAAACAAAGAAATGTAGGAATGTTAAACTAGAAGAATGGTAGTTCTCAATCTTGGATCAATTCAGCTTATCTATTTGGAAAGATTTGATGTAAGTAT